>NC_051039.1:29479271-29784896 GCF_904848185.1 Acanthopagrus latus | reverse complement strand
TGAGCTCCTTCCAGACATCTGAGTTCTATAAGATTAAGAAGTAAAGTTAGTTCATATATATCAGAAGTTAACCATTTTCATATTCGTGTTTACAGAATTATTATCAACACATTTACATATTGAATGAGGATGAATGAGAGCCAAGAAGTGTTGTTGCTGTGAAGCTGCGTTCACATGGAGAACGGTAAAACACAGTTTTAGAAGTTATCCATTTCCATCCTGCTGGCTCTTTTTATCAAGAGTGATCCAGTCACCACCACCAGCGAACCGTACAGTTCTAAACCTGTCTTTAAGTTTTTTCTAAAAAGTTTGATATTTTAGTAAAATGCTTATTCATCCCTCTTGCTGAGTGTTAGATGAGAGGCGTGTGCCAGATTATTCCTTGACTTCCTGCGTGCTGCCTACCAACATCAGAGTGTTCAAGTCTTCAATACTCCAAAAGGTTGCTTTTATAGTGATTAAACATGTGAGACCTCTAGATGTTTCTCCTTGTCTCTGTACTGGGATAACCAAACTGCCTGCTGGCCGTGGTATTACTCTCCGTGTATAGAAATGAGAGTGGTATTGATTTTCTCAACTACCTCTTGGCAGAAAAGCAAAATGTCAAACTAATGCTTTGAGGGTGAGCTCAGACAGCCTGTGATGACAAGTCATTTTGGCCACCTGTATCTATGATTTAATTGTTTTGGTCATTCCCCAAAGCTCATGACCATAGGTGCAATTTGGAAAGGTTTGAATGTTTGAAAAAATGTCAACTGATATTGACTTAAGGCTTAGTTTCCTCTCTGCCACAAAAGTCCAGGGAAGCATCCACATCTTCTGATGAGGCACTAACCCTTCTGCTGATCTTCTGTACACTCATCCGTTAACAAGGACAGAAGAAACTTGGACTCCTTGACTTTTTATCCTGGATTTAGACCAGGGCTGTAAGAAGCAAGTAACCAAAAGTGACATTCTTTGATTTCAGTCAAGACTCTGCTGCTGCATTCACTACTTACTGTGAGTGCCTAAAGCTAAGATTGTAATGGTTTGATTTTCCTCTCTTTACAGGTGATACTGATTCTGACCAAGCTGTACGACTTTCATATTGGCAGTGTAACTGAGAGCACTCTTTGGAGGTGAGTTGAAAGGATATTTTTATTCATAAAGTATTTACAAGTAAATATCTTTTAATCCTGTAACTCTACTCAGGGTGACCCAGGTCCCATGATTTGCTTGATGTTTTAGCAAACTGATCAGTCAAGATAAAATATTTAATAGAGACTTGCAACATTTGAGTAGAATGACTGCAGTAAACCCTTAAAGGTCTCATATTATACTGTTTTTCATAAATTTCACACAGCTGTTAGAGGTCCAACAACACTGTATTCGATATGTATTGCTCCAAACCCATCCATGGTCCTGAATTTCAGCTGCCTAAGTCACTCAAGTGAGCTCTACTGATAGCAGGCTGTTTCTGTGCCTGCACCTTTCTATGCTAATGAGCTCAATCTGTCAATGCCTACTTGCCTGCTACACCTCTCAGGAAGACAATGCCTTTTATGGTAGAGGTAGCATGTGCTAAGACACACATGAAAGCATCCTCCAACCAGATCTTAGTAACCACAACTATGTACAATAAGTTTTAACGCCTTGAATTTTTTCAAATGCTGAAGTGGTGTGCAAGGAGGTGGTGCAATTTTATCACGTTCCCATAACCAAAAATACAGGAGTTAGAATAATCGTTAACATATCTGCCTAACTAGGTATTGTAGTGATTCACTAGCATTTACACTGTGTGGCAGACAGTCCTGGATGTGACTGGAGTTTACATTAATGTAATGTAATAAAATACATATACAAACTCCTATGTTAAGAATGAAAGTATATATTGAAAGTACAACCAAGTATGTGAGCCAATAAGTTCTCATACCTAAGATTAACTAGGTCAAAAGCCAGTGACTCCCCAACGATCAACCACTGTTCCCAAATGATTTACATTTACATTACCAATTAGGGCATTTAGCAGTAGCTTATGTTGAAAGTGACTTACAATAAGTAAATATGTCACAATAAAGTAAGAATGAAAACACAGAAACAATTTTCAAGCCCTCATCCGAGCATAGTAGCTGCCGTTAATCAAGGACACCTTAAGCACATAAGTGCTATGATTTAAGTGCTGAAGTTAAGAACATACAAGTCATGCTAAGCGGGGTCGAGGTGAAGTCTGAACAAGTGATTCTTTAGCCTTTTGCAGAAGATGGTGAGTGACTCTGCTCTCCTGAGATTGGTCGGGAGCCACTGTGAAGAAAGCCCGGTTGCATATGCACTGGTAGTGGACTGGGTTTGGTGCTTAACTAGAGCGTCTGAGAGTTAAGTAACCAAGCCCAACCCAAACACAACAGGCATCATGTTATTTAATGTCCAAATCAGAGATACTGATACCACACATTACCTGAACCAGGACATAATTTCTCCTGTAGTCAGGTACCGATGGGTTCCGATGGGGTTTGGGTCACGTATCCATGCTCGAGTGCTTACCTTCCATACAGTCAACCATTAATTCAAATGTATTCTAGTTTTTCGCAAGTTGTAGGTCCCTTCAGGATAAAAAAGGTCAGGTGTGAAAAAAGTTTTTCAATTAAGTACTGGTTATTAAAGATGTTCTAACAAGAAGACAGGGGGATGGTAGTTTGCTAAGCAGCTTTGGTTGATGACAACCTGGCTACCTTGCAGCCTCCTCAGCTTCCAAACAAGTCCTGTACTACAGGACAAAAGGCACAAAAACACTAAATCAGTGTGCAGTCCAGGTCAGGTGATGCCATCATCTGATAACACTGCATAAGCTGGTAGCTGCATAAAGTGTTTGCAGATTTTAACTTAGTACATTTAAAGTGAAACTCTCACCAAAATGCAACCTAGGCTTTTTTTTTTTTTTTTTTTTTTTTTTTTTTTGTGAATGTATATGTGTCAAACCTTCGTGTAAAAGTATAATTACGATGAAAGAGGCACTTTGAAGATTTACTCTTCTTTCGTTTTCGGCTCAAACTCGTTTTCAGTGGGAGTGCATGGGGCACTTTTATGCTAGCATCAAAAACGCTATTTTTAAAACACTAAGAAGGCTCGGCACAACATGAAACTTTGCTCGTAGTATCACCAGTGTCTCTACACATCGCTCAGCTGAACCACATACACTCTACCCAGACGTGTTGATCCCCGAGTATGTCTGGGCTGCCATGACAACGGCTAGAGGAAGAAGCTACCGCTAATGTGAGTTGTTCAAAAATGTTCTTTTTAGTAAACAATGTTCTCAATGTTGTCACAATCACAAGTCACAATGTTGTCAAGCCTTCTTTTTAAAATTAGCGATTTTGATGCTAGTGTAAAAGTGCCCCATGCACTCCCACTGAAAATGAGTTTGAGCCAAAAACGGAAATACGGTCAATCTTTCTTCTAAATTATGCTTTTACACAAAGTTTTGACTCATATACACTCACAAAAAAGCCTAGGTTGTATTTTGGCGAGAGTTTCACTTTAAGGCAAGCCAACAGTACCAACAGGATGTCTGAGTGTTATCCTCTGCTACAGAGCTAATTTTATGACACAAATAGGTGATGACTGGACTCACATAAACCCTGGCACTGTCATCACAGTTAAATGCACATGACAGTTTAATTCTGAAGGGAAGATGTAATCAACTGAAGTAACTTATCCATGATGTGAGAACAGGGACACTGCAGCGCTTGAAGATCAGTGTTATTGGCAGCACTCCCAGCCCTGTCACTCACCCACAACACTACAGTGAGGGGGGCAGCTGTCCATCCTGGCTTGAATGTTCCAGTCCATCACTCTCTCAGAAGAGGCATTGTGTATGTTAAAAAGGAATCAAAAAGAGAAAGACAGAAGATGTCGCAGCCATTTTCTTGAATCAGCTCAACTGTGGCAGTGCTGAGAAACCTTGCTGTCTCATGTCAGGTCCGCTTCATGATTCATCTGTCTGTCCCTGGCTAATTGAGATCACAGCTCCGATAGGGTTTGAAGAGGAGCAGTTGAAGTGAATGTTTATCACTTCACGGCAAGATGGCTCAAATAGCACGTCTAACGCTGCCTTTTTTGCAAAGGTCAAGGCAGTGGCAACACCTCAAAGTATCGCGCAGTCAGTCTGTCAATTTTAATGAACATCCTGACCTTAAAGAATGAAAGCTGATCAGTCAGTCCATGCATAATTTTCAAAGGAGCCTTCATATGTGCGTGGTTTGAGTGGAAAGACAGAAAGGCGAGCTATTCATTGTTGACAATAAATCAACTCAGCAAACAATTCTTCTTCAAAGTTGTTCAGCCTCTCTCATCAGGCCTCTGGAGTATTGTCCCTCTGCGGATGAGAATTTATCAAATATGACAACTCCTGTACTCATTTGCAGGTATTCAGAGTTCGGCAAATTAATGCCAACAATAATGTCAGGTTGTATTTTCCTCCAATCAATGCACAAATTTGACATATCCTATACTTTTATTTTTTTGCAAAGCCAGCATTTGCAGCACTTGTTTTCTGAATTTATACAGTGATTTCGGTGAAGTTGTGCTTACAGCGTGTTACTGAATTACTGCGCTGGAGAGTTTGATTGATTACATTGCATTACCAAAACACACAAAAGCATAAAGCAAATCAGCCCTTATTCTATATAAAGTTATAAGGTATAAATAGTGGACAGAGCTTCCGGCTCTACAAGATGAAGTCTTTACAGATGTACCATAATCCTCTAGAACCCCCGGCTTTGGAAATAAAGATAAAAAATCCCATACAGTAATGTAGTCATAGGTGTTATGTTTTCAAATAACCATTGCATTTGACCAGCCAGTACTCCCTACTGACTTCTCGTCGTGCACCCCCACCCACACAGAACGCAGCATTCCTCTCTGATATTGACAGCCAGCTGTCCTATTGTTTACTGAATGTAATGTGATATGATTTCAAGCAACAAAGTCAAAATAAAAAGCCTAATGTGTTTGTGGAGAAACTCCGGGACCAGGTCAGTCAACCTCACTGACTCTTCATCACACACTCCCTGGAAAATTGAGTCTGCTCACGGCAGTGAGAGTGTAGTTATCCATGTTTGCTGAAGTTTATTACATGATGTGATTTCAAGCAAAAGGGTTAGGGTTACTCACTTTCCACAATGTGTGTTGAGTTAAGTTCTCTCTCACAACATAATCTTATGGCACCCATAAGATTTATACCAGGCGTGTTTATCTGGCTGTGTGTGTGTGTGTGTGTGTGTGTGTGTGTGTGTGTGTGTGTGTGTGTGTGTGTGTGTGTGTGTGTGTGTGTGTGTGTGATCATGGCAAATTGTGGTCCTGGAGACACAAACTGTAGCAGTGACTTTCAAAAAGGTTGTTTTGAGTACTTTGTTATGTGTACTCTGATATGTCTATCTCTCTATAGAGAGATTTCTGTCTCCATGATAGTATCTCAAATATGCAAGATACAAGGAAATAGATGCAGTCCACTAAAGGGGCCTGAATTAATGAATACTGAGTAGTCATTGGTCTGAACATGAACACGTTGATGGGCGCTGCAGCTGGTGTGACGGTTTTGTTTATTGCTGCTCGTCCTTTGCCTTGTATTGACCTATGTTTGTTGATTTGTTCCCTATGACATTTAAGTGTGAGTTCTGGACTTGTATGTGTGGACTGAACTGCCTTGATCTCTCTTCTTGAGATCAATATCTGACTCTGAAAGAACAGAAGAAAAAATCATGATGTGCTTCAGTCACGTCTACCTTGCGATTGCCAAGTCTCTACCAGAGCACGTCCTCTGGTTCGAAGTCAGATCCTATCAGGATATCCTCCACAGCTCCACCGTCTAGTCCCAATATGTTCACTTGCTCCAAAAGCTAACATGGCAGTGGTTGTAATGCCAAACTAAGGGCTTTAAAATGCCAAACAAGTCCACAAACCAATAGGTGATGTTAACACTTGATAAGAACAAAGCCCACCTGCAGTACTACTGAACCATGTACTCATTTTAAGTGCCTTGCTTTCTCTGCATGCAGAGTATTATGCTCTCATTGGTCTAAGATAGGCCAGTCAGTATCTTTGAGAATAACTCTCAACCGCTCTCTCCCAATCGACTTCCAAATGATAACCAAAAAACATGTTGTAATGGTCTGACTTTTCATCCTAACCCCCCGGTAATATTGCTATGCTCATATTCAGTTTGTCCCATTTCATTAAGGCAACTTTTAACACCAAATGATCAGGCATTTGAGTCTACTTATTTTGATTTAATTGGTCTAATTCTGGCCTTCAGCAAATTAACGCTGATCTGTTAAAAACAAAAAGAGCATTCTCTTCATTCTTATTTGTCTGCTGTTAACATGCTGATTACAGCTGTAATGATGTTTGGTATGAAGAAATGTTTAATATGAGGATAAATGCCTGAGAATAGTGTCACACAAAACAAAATGAAAGTGATTGTGAATTGTGAAGTGGCAACAGGCGACAGACAACTGGTGGGGAGATGTCTGTCTGGCACTAGTTGCTTCAGGCTTGGAAAATGATTAGTAATTTTATCAAGGAAGCGGCACAGATGCTAAACCCATTTTGCACATAAATTTCAGCTTACCAGTCGTGAGGAGTGCTGCTCAGGAAAGGAAAACAGTTGGACAACATTTTCTAAACCCTAATATGATACAGGGTGTTATTTTCATCTTGTAAGTGAAAAAGACAGCGGTATGATGAGCCATGGATTGTGAAAGATACGAGCATTGCCAGTCAGGGAGCATCTAAGAAAAAGCTGCTTCTGGTTGCATAATGGTAAAGCTTTTCTGGTCTGACCCACGTAGCAACTTAAAGTCAGTCTCAACCTCTGCTGCTTCGATTTTGACTTAAATCTGTATTTTGTGAGACACTGCACCACAATGCTGTATTAGGCAGGTAAAAAGAGTTGAGATACTACAGGAAAATTCAAGTGTTATAGTTAAATTAGAGTTAAACTCCAATTTTACACATTGAATTTGGTGAACTGCTTTTCAAAACTGCCTATATTACCCACAATGTAACCAAGCCCTCACTGGAGGAAATTCAATTTGTTATATGTAGTTTCCTCTGGAGTCACAATGCCGATGGATCTCCACCTTTGCGTTTGCATACTGGCGAATACTGTATTTAATGAACCAAAGATATGTTCTCCAAACATAATCGATGCCTCCATGCTACTGTCATAGAAATAGTCATTTATGTAAACTGGTGCCCTAGTTAAGTATTACTGTACTCTTGTACAGGAAAGCATTCAATGTTCTCTGAATTCAGTCATTCTTGGCTGAATAAGTAACCTTTATACCAGCTGAGATAATATAAAACACACACTCTCACCTTTTCACTACAAAAACAGATATTTAATCTCCTTTTTTGATGGCTCTGCATTCTGTGACTGTGTTCTTATAATATCAGTACATCTACTTTCACTTGGTTTATTTCATGTTAAAAGACATCTTCTTGCTTTTATGT
Source organism: Acanthopagrus latus (assembly GCF_904848185.1). Lineage (NCBI taxonomy): Eukaryota > Metazoa > Chordata > Actinopteri > Spariformes > Sparidae > Acanthopagrus > Acanthopagrus latus. The sequence continues at coordinate 29,777,408 of NC_051039.1, read as the reverse complement.
CTTTGACAAAACACATTCTAACTTGAGTTTGAAATGCTTGTAACTAAGAATGATCATGTTTTTAGCAAGGCCAGCTAGTTAAGTAACTTAACTACGGTATACAGGACGTTGAAACCTGTCTCTTTAGAACAGATTTCCACTCCAGATCAGATAAAGAGTAGGTAAAGGTCAATTGAAAACACTACACTGGATGTGCACTACCTTGCTTCTTAGAGGGCCATCAGTGTTGGAGGGGATTCCCTTCCCTAAATTCATGGACCATCAAAGAAAGAGGAAGAGAGGAGAAAGCTCTGTGTTATCACTCCCTGGCTGCAGACTCGTCCTCTCCCGCAGTGCCAGTATGGGGGTCATCTGGGGGTGAGGAGTGACATCCTCTCAAATTGCATCATTTTGCTGAGCATGCTCACAGGCTATGTGATATTTCACAGGTCAGTGCGTATAATAAGGGCTTGGCTCTCTCAGAGAGACCCACCTGATGTCTGTGACCTTTTGCAATTGGACTTGGTATTTCCCTCAAAACCTTGCCAGATTGGGCTCGCCAGAACTTTTCAAGAGCACTTCAATGAAAACACTCTAGAGAGGATAAGTTTAATACAGCTACTGTAGCCTCTCCAAAAAGCGAATCAAATAGTGAATGGTGTGGTGGATAAGAACAACCTTTTCTGCATGTGGCAGCTGTAGCAAAAATATATTACTAAGTGAATAGCTGGCTCACATAGCGAAGCATTTAGCAGCTGAAGAGCCAGACATTTTCCCCAGGAAGCAGAGCAAAAAGGAAAGTCAATATTTACATTTGTTCATACAGTACACCTCAGGGCTCAAGATAATGGTGTCCTGAGGAGATAACAAATTGAGATGAACAGGTATCAGAGTACAACATTCCTCTAGTTCAAGTTCTCTCTATGTCACTCTTATAATGCGCACGAGGCATACATGTGTTCTCAGCAACAGCATTCAGAAGACAGGCAGCCAAAAATCGTCCCTAAAAAGTCCATAAACAGGCATGTGAAGGTATTTGTGTGAAAAAATCTAACAAAACACTCTGATATGATGAACTGTGATTAAAGTGAATGCAATCGGAGATCGACACCGCTCAGCTGCCATGACGGCGGCTAGCAGAACAAGCTACTGCTAAGATGAGTTGCTCAAAAACTTTATTTTTTGCAAACTCTGCGTACACAAACAATGTTCTCAATGCTGGTGTTCATGTGTAGAGACCCTGGTGATACTACGAGCAAAGTTTCATGTTGTGTCGATCCTTCTTACTGTTTTAAACGTAGCGACCCGTAGCACTCCCATTGAGAATGAGTTTGACCCGAAAACACAAATACGGTAAATCTTAAAGGTGCATCTTTTGTCGTCATTATGCTTTTACACAAAGGTTTGACTCATACACATTAACAAATAGAGCCTAGGTTGCTTTTTGGCGAGAGTTTCACTTTAAACAGTAGACTCATCAATAATCAGTCAACTTAACAGCTGTGTCAGTGCTATTTACATTCACTGGCAGGCGAGTCAGTGCAAGACCCACAGAAATGTAAGGCATTAAAATCCAAAAAGACGCAGTTAACTATTTACAGCAGACGCAACCTCTTTTTTTTCCACGATAAAGCTGGGCCAATGCTGTGTACATAAAATCTGACCTGCAACTTGCAGGATTCAGTGCTTCCTGCATCGGCACTTCACAATGAAATACGTAAGTCGGGCTCTGAAGAATCCTTCACTGTGAACACATCTGAAAGAGCAGGCTGAACACTGAAACAACAACGAGCGAAAAGAACCTGTTTGATATCTCAAGTTGTTCCATCGCTCACACACAACCCTGGTCTTAATCAGGGCTTTTAGTGTTAGAATACAATACATATATTGCAAATATCGCAAGTGTCCATCCACAGTCGTCAAACAGAACTAGCTGGCCTGGAACTTTGCCCACTTCATAAGCAGTTTTTGACCTGGAGTCAACAAAAAGCCAACACATTTCCATGCATGACCTTACACATATTACAATGTATGGTAATACCCCCCCCAACAAAAAAAAAAAAAGGCAGCAGTGAATTACTGGCATCCTGATACCACATAAACTATGCATGCTGCTTTAAAACAAACTGCGTGTGAATTACAGCAACCTTTTGTTTCTGCCTTTGTGCATTAACGCGCCGTTAACACATAAATCACCCTCGCTGTTATTAAGATGTAATTTATTCTGACCCCTTCTCGCAAAATTTAAATTCTTACCTTTTTAATTACACTCTCTTGGGCTTTTTCCTCATATGCCGAAGCATATAGTCATTTGCTTGCTGTCATAACAGCAAATGGTGGATTTCATCACAAGGCTTTAGTCTGGAGGCAATGTGGGAATTCGTTCCATGGCCATTCAAGGGCATCTCTCTTTGAGGCAGCTCCGGTTTGTTCCCTGTTAATGGTAATCAAATCAAAGTCTTATCAGTCATCCAGATGTTGTGGTGATTAACACATTTTTTGTTTCCCCCTACCCATTTAAGTATGTTAAACTGATATTTCTTGGTGTTTAAAAGTTATTAGATTTGCAAACTGGCCATATATCGCTGACTTTTTCTCTTTTGCTCATGAACTAATGAATCTGTCTAATGTATTCACAGGCATGCAGACGAGTAAATGAATATAGCTCAACTGTTTGCCAACAGCAGCGAGGAGCCTTAGAGCTCTGACTCTGCTGCTTATCTGAAATGACACAAATATTTCCACAGAGGACAGCGCTCTGACATCCGTCACATGGCGCTGGACTGTGGTGGCTGGTGATATTGCTGGTGGCGTGGGTGCTATAGCTAGGTACATGTTTTGTTTTTTGCCCATACCACCTGCCCGATGCTTGCACAACAGTCACTTATATATTCAGCGTCGAGGCCACGGACACAAATCTGTTGAGATTGTGGACGAGTTGCTGCCTACGCGGAGAGAGAGGCTGCCAGGACTGCTGAATGTGTGAACAGCATAAGGGTGTGTGCAAAACAGAAAAAAAAGTTTAGAGAACGTTGGAGGAAAGTTTATTATTCATCTTCCCTCCTTCTACTTATTTTACCTGGGAAAAAACTTCACTTTCACATGTTTGAGTTATAAGTTCCACATGATTGGCTCTGGAGCTGCTTATCAGAGAGAAGAAAAAGCACCAGATAAAGGCAGAGCAGAGTCATGAAGGATAGCTCCCACTCACCTTCCAGGAGAGCATTTTTTTTTTTCCCCCTTCTCTTTGGAAATGGAGACAAAACCTGTATTTACCCTGTGCTGCCGCACCAGGATGCACACTGGCAAATGAGCACACGATCAAACAAAAGACTCTCAAAGCGTGCTCAGACTTCTTACACTCCTGCCTAGCTTTTATCACTCCTACTTTACTAAGTCTCCACCAGAGAAACAGCTGGTGTTCTGCTAAATACTTGCATTTGTGAGTTGTTCATCCCCGGCAAGCGATTTTCAATGCATACAGAAAAGCAGGGAATGATTTAAAATTTGATTTTGCACACGCAGCGCATGATGAGCATAAATCCAAAGGAATTATGGCTGATATAAATCAAATGTTTGTTTGCAACCCTCATCCATTAGGACACAGTTTAATAAAAAGGACTCAGAGAGGTTCCTGCAGTTGATGAAGCATATTTTAAAGAGGGAAATACTTCTCTTGACTGTTTGCCTCAGCACTTATATCAATTATTAATAGCAAGATACGTTCCTTTATTTTTTAGTTTCTCAGTAAGTTTCCAGACAGATCATTAAGCTATCTCTGAATGCCATGAGACAGATACGTTCCGGAAAATAATGTGCGAAGGTGCACCTAACCCTGTGCTCTACACCGCTAACTATCTCCCTGTAGGTATATATACTGCAAGGTGGGGCAGAGGATTAGCTTCAAGTCTGAGTAAGTGTAAAGTGCATGCCAAATCACAGATGAATATAGTGTTAATTTATAAATGTGTGAGTATGCAGTAAAAAAAAATGTAGTAGAAGGTTATCAGATATGTAAAAAAAAGCAAACAAACAAACAAACAAAAAAAACTAGGTAAAAAAAATTGAAGTGAACATCCTCCATGCAGTGCAGCTAGTGCAGCAGTCCACTGCCCATACTGGGAGCCGGTCATGGTAGTCAGTGAGTCCTGCCGGATAAACCATATGGTCATCCGAATTCTCGAGCTCTTTCAAAAACCTGTTCAACCGAAATCGAAATCAACCCCCATCCTAATCGCCGCAACAGAATTGATCTGGAAAATATCCATTCCTGATCATTTCGATCACATGGAGTTACGATCTCTCCCCTCTGCTGCTTCACTACCCTCTGTTCTAGCCTGCTACCTCTCCATGTGCAGCCCGTGACCTGGGGATCTGACCACTGACCTCCCAATTAGGACACAACCCTCCTTACTTCCTAAGTCACAATTAATTATTGAAATAGCAGCATTAATTAGGTATTAAGTTGTATTCTTTACTCCTTCAATCTTGATAGATGATCTTTTTCTCGCGTATATCTGTTTTACAGCTCCACTGCGTGCATGCGGCTCAAGGATATCACGAAAAAACTAGAGGACAGATTTCCATAAAAACATAGGATGGGTATCAGCCCAGAATATATCCAGTTAACTTTTGGTGTTGATCCCAGAAAAGGGACAGATCTGGATATTTTTGACATTTTCATCAATTTCTCGGGGAATAATGCATGGATCTTGGTGAAAAATATCTTATGTATTTAGGTAGCTGGTATCAATGAGTGAGTATCATTTGATGCAGATCCTAGATCTGGTGAGCTTAAATGCTAGTTAAGTAGTCGTGACTGATTAAACTAGTGTGATGCACAGTTATCAAGTTTGGTATTGGATCAGGCTTGATTAAATGAAATGGGACTGTTTGGCCTTGACAGAGGTATGCACTCTACTGGGTGCCATTCTAGTTAGATGCAGAGAGGAATAAACAGTTTTTTTATGCACCTTTCATAAGCGTGAAAGAGCTCTCCTACTTCTCCATCCTTTTTTCATTGCAGCATGAACTTCCACTTCTTCCTGACCCCGACGTGTTGGTTATTATCACTAACAACACTCCAGGGATGTTGAGGAACAGACTCAAACCCACCGGCCACTATAGTGTGATGTCACTCCAGAGCAATACACTTTGTAATAATCTACCCATCGAACTGCTGTCTTCCAGGCCTTCCACGGCATGAATAATAAATAGAAGTCATTTCTGGTTGTTCTTTGCCCGCCAGCTATGGGGGCTTTTTTTTTTTTTCCCTCTAAAGCATTCAGTCTGACTAAGATTTAAAATTGTTTACTGTACAGCCAGCACCATTGATTGACTGCAAGAGAAACTGGTTGTTGGTTTACCAGAGCGGACAGCAGAGGATAATGGGGTTTGGATGAGGTGAAAGTCACAAGACGATATGAGGCAGTTCAGTGGAAAGCAAGGTGGATGTCAAAAAAGTATTTTTTTTTTTTTTTTTTTTATCTTAGGTAACCTAAAAAAATCCTTCTAGACCTCATAAAAAAGTCATCACGTCTGGGAAGATTTTTTTATTTTTTATTTTTTTAAACTTTTATGCTTTATTTAAAGATTAATTCTGGAAAAAAGCTTTCCAGAGCGAGGCGAGCAGGAAAAGGGGTCGAAGCAAAGATACTTGCCTACCCCGCCGTCAAGGTTGAATGGAGAACAAGGCTGTGAGTGTGGGATACACGACAAATGTTGTCACTGAGAGCGATCTCTGAATGTCAGCACTTCTGTCCTACTCGGCTGTAGCTTTAAGGTATTTCCTCAACGCTACATTTGTCAGGCGTGGTGCTATGATGCGGTCAGGGTTATATTTGGTAAGGCCTGGCAGGATTCTGTGAGGATTGTCTATTACAATTTTTGTAACAAGTCCTCTCCCTCTTTTGCTTGTTGTTTATACGTATCACACACCAGCACTTGCTTGTTTTGTGAAATCTTTAGTTTAATAGTGCAGGCTTGTCTCTTTGTTCAAGTAGCAGCAGTATGGATCCCGGCGTGGCAGACACATTTCCTGTTTCTGTTTGTTTCACACATGGGTTGGTTTAATGTTCCTTTCACTATCTCCCACCAAACACAGACACATACATTAATGTGCACACGTGCGCACGGAGTCCGAAGTGTACATTAACACATTCTACCGAGCGACGGACTTTGGTGTACCGTGCTCAGTCGTCTGAGGCTCCAATACTTATTTTATTCATCAGCGTCTTTTGCTCCCCGGTCCGCTTCACTGACAACTCTAAAACACCTACAAATACAATATCTTCCAATCTTAATATGTCAGTTCTCCAACGTCATTTTCAATTACGCTTCAGTGGATTCAGCATTAGAGGGAAGAATGTGCAGCCGTTGCCTCAGGTGAAAGATTTAAGCATGTGTGCGTGCCACCTTTGAGAGGGAGTGTGTGTGCATGCTTACATTTTTACAAGAGTGCAGCTCAGGGTGAGTGTATATTCTCCTGATAAACTCCTTGACAGCTTGTACATTATGACTCTCCTTGCTGAGATATGCTTTGCTGATGGTAGCAGTGATTATTAAAAGCTGCTGGATCCTTGCTGCCTCTGCTCAAAACATGCTGCAACACAATCTTCCTGCCTTATTTCCTCTCTTAGATCTCATGTAATATCATCGTTTTTAGCCATTCGGCATGCAGCAAATATCAGAATGGGTTTTCATTCTCCGGAAAAAAATTGTATATTTTGTCTGTTGACTCAAAACAATTCCTTTTGCTGATGGAAGCCGGTGGAAACGTATGTGTATTTGCAGTGAGTGATGCATTACGTGCTGGGTTTACCAAATTAAAATGGGCTACCAGGCGCTCTGTGTCTACCTTTCAGTGTCTGTAAGGAATCATTTTCAAATGTCGCGTTTACAGTGTAGCCATTCGTATCATGGATTTAGATAATACAAATATTGTGTTCTTGTCTTTCTTTGAAAGTTGATATCAGCCAGATGTGTAAGGCATTGTCCTCAAAACACCTGCCCCATGAATTCTCCAAAGCATCCGAAATACCTAAACTACTGAATATGTCAGTCGCCAGTTACTCCAAAATATACATATATTACCATTTCGATACTTATCTGACAGATTGGACCTACAAGCACTGGTGTACTGGACCTTCACTGTGCACTCAGAGTTTGGTTAGGTGTAGGCACTAAAACTACTTTGTTAGCCTTCGGAAAACATTATGATGTGGACTTTCTCAGTCTTTACACTACTTTTCCAGACTTTCTCCTTTAGGCTTACTGCTATAATAATTACTAACAATTACTTGCTAGAGGTTGCTAAATATGGGTCCTAATAAGCTGCTCTCACAGTTGACCTATGTGGACGTTTTTTGTTTTTTTTTTTTTGTTTGTTTTTTCTGATGAGGACAGACTGAACTTTCTGTTGATAAAAACATACTGGACTTTCTTTTCACAATACATGCAGGGAAACATTTTCTGGCTCCGGGATGTTAAATGTGTTTTAAATCAAGTGTTGTTGCTCTAATGTGACTGGTATGCAGATTTGAAGTCTTATTATCTACCCAATCCATTTCATATTATGCTGTCTTTCTCAACCCGTAGTAAAAAATGTTGCAAACAAATGGCTCAAAATCACGTATACTGTTACACCTTCTCTCTCTGTAAAATGTTTTAAAACGAGCAAAAACTAGCTATAATGATCAGCGTCTATATTTTTCTCTGTCTGCCTGAGCTAAATACCTGAGCACCACCCATACAAGCCAATGACCTATTAGAACAGTCTGTTAGTGTTATCTGTACATTTCTCATTCTGGCACATGGCAATTAGTAGTGTCCAAAAAGGCCTCTGGATCCAAGCAAAGGACACTGATGTGATTGGGCTGAAAGCAGTCCATAGACTGAACCAATATTTACTGATTTTGATTTTGTTTTTTCTACAAACAATGCATGCATCAAAAAAACATGACAAAGGCCATATTCACACATGGGCCATTTCCCCCGTGACATCATGCATCTCAAATATCGTACTGCTGTGTTCCAAGATTCATGTCATATAAATATAGGGAATCTGACAAATTGTTATCAATTCACAGCAACGACAAAGAGGACAATCTGTAGTGGAAATCCACTAAGATTTAAGAAAAAAGCAACATGTTAGATAAATCATAGGCTTCCTCGATAGTGGTATTCGTTACCATCAATAAGGTTGTTTTCCCTTGATTCATGGCCTTCCATGGCTTCCTTGATGCGATCTTCTCAGTTTCTGATCAATCGGTAAGAGGAAAGATGAAAACAGCTGGTCAGAATCCCTGCCTTTTATTCAAACTTGAAAATCTGGAACACATAATGATAACATTATCCCAGCATTTGAGCAGCCCTCCCCAAGCATATCATAGGGGCTTTCAGTGCCTTGCTCCAGACAAATAATTGTTCCTGCAGAGTTTATTTGCAGTGGATGTGACTGCATTGCAAATATTAGGAGTTGACTGGTATATTCACACATTTTAACTGTACATTCATGACTGCCTTTGTTTTTTGCCCCTTTCACTTTCAAATTATTGGGCAACAGTGTTTCTGCTTGAATGTTGTCTTGCGTGCTAGTTTAGTGCTTTGGATTAAAGCACAATAATCCATTGGTTGATGAAGCAGTACTATGGCCCCAAGTAACAGACTAATTGCCCTAGGCAACTCATCCATCCATTCATTTCTTTGCCTCCTTACTCTCCTGTCAGAAAGGCTGAAACATGCATTTCCATGCCTCAGATAAAATAGGAGGGTAGACCCTGATCAGGTCACCAGTCACAGTAAGGCCATCACATAGACAAACACATTACAGTCTACACTGGAGGGCAATTCTGACCCAGTAAGCATTGATCCCCAGTTCCTTGCGATGTCTAGACTACTGTAGGTTGAAATTGGTATTTTTACACATCTAGGTCAATTTAAACCATATTTCATTGTGAAACAGGTTACAACTACAAGCTGAAATATAGAAGTGTGGCACAATAGCTTCTAGGTGTCAGGCCATCACGAGTCACAAGAAAAACTTTAATGCTCCTTGGCAGAGATAGAAGTCTGCAGACAGCCCAGTATTCTGCCTACTGTAGAGATGAGGTAAATAGATGTTTCCAAGTCTCTGATCAAGAAAATGAAGACATGTCTTAGTTTTAGCACAGTTTTTATTTCTGTCATTATTACACCTAGACCACAGAGATTCCACTACGCTAAAAAGGTTGACTGCCTTTCACCACACATATCATTATTACTGCTATTTGGCTTTCATTAATTCTGTCCTTAGTCAGTTACTGTTCTGCTGCGAAGGAACACAAGGTTTGCTCATATATTTGGGGGCAGAATGGATAGATGTAGTGCAGGCTTGTCTCTTTGTGGAAATGACAGATTTTTCCTCATGCACAATGTACTTAATAGAGGAAGACAACATTGTTGCATTGTTACAGGTTTTAGTGCATGGCTGGATTGGCTGATACAGAGAATTGTTCTTTCTCACATGTTCAATATGCTTAAAATAAAGTTTTTGTACTTTCAGCTGTAGAAAGTTGATTAATACTTATGCAAAGGGGTTTGTTTAGTTGACTGCAAGTGTACCCAAACTTCAAAACATTAAAGGTACAGCAACATTTGACTTGTTATTATAGCCAACCACATCACTTTCCTAATCTGAATTTAGGATTTTGGTTGCTTTACCCGTACCACTGCGTTAACCAAAGTTGTTATGCTTAATATTGCAGAACATCTGTCAGTTAGCCTTATATAATAACCAAATTAGAGTCTGAAATTAGCTGAAGAGTTCAAATTGAAATGAGTTGCGTGTCTTTTGAGGATATCAGAGTAACAAAAGAAAACACATTCTGACATGAAAAGGACATCCAAACTCAGCTCTGAAGGACCACAGTTGAAACACACCATCCATCATGTCCTGTGAATTCCTGCAAAAAAGAGGAGGACATGGGGCCAGAAGAGTGACGGTGAACAATAAATAATAAATAAAAGATGGATATGAATAAGTTGCACTCGCACTGAAAATAAATTTGTCCCTGAAAAAAAATTATGATGGTATTATTTTGCTGTGTTTTTCAAATACAATGTTCAGATTTTTCCTTTTCAGTGACAGGATTTCTGCTTTTTTCATTGTCACTGGTTATCAGTGTCAACTTTCTGTCACTGTTTTTGCGTGGAGAGGAGGGGTCTGACAGGAAGGACAAGGAGAGTGTGATTTGCATATCCACATACTAATGAAGAAACGTTACTCGCGTAGGCTGGAGCTGCATTGTGACCCCAGCATGCAGCAATATTGCGAAGAGGAGTTTTCCTGAAACTCCCAAACAGCAAGTATGTTAAGTCTGGTTCCCTCTGCTGTTGTTTTAACACATGAAGCTGAGCTGGATTAAAATGAGCTTGTGGGAGCTGTGTGCTAGGTGTGCGCTCATGCCAGAACTGTGTCGGCTCCTTAACTGCAAAGCTCAGCAAGAGGCACGTCCTCATTCGTATGCACATATGCAAATCACACTCTCCTTGCCCCTCGCATCAGACCCCTCCTCCCCACACCATGATAGTGACAGAAAATCGTAAAGATCCTGTCTCTAAAAACAAGACAGCACAAGAATGAAAGATCTTAACACTGTCTTTGAAAAATTAATCAAAATAAAGTGCTTTAATGTATATTTTTCAGTGCCAATACAACCTATTCAAATACAAATGTTTCATTGCCAGTGTTTCCTTTGTTAGTTGAGGTTTTGTTTCCAATGTTGCCAAATAGCTCATCAGGAGCAATTTGGGGTTCAGTATCGTGCACACAAGGGGAATTGAACCAGCGACCCTCCAATAGCAAACCACTGGCTCTAACCCTGAGCCACAGCCGCCTCAGCAAGCATGAGGAGAAACCAGGAACAGAACGGTTGCAGATTCAGGTTGATATCGCTTGAAAGGAGCAGCACATGCATCATTACGCCCTTTCACAGCTACTTCCTTTAGTCTGCAATTTAAAAGTTGATCTGACCAAAGGCGATGGTCTCAGTGGGATCAAACTGAACTCTTGTTTAGTTTGATTTAAGTCTAAAAATACGTTTCTGATGGTTTGGACTGATCAATTACAGGAATTACAGAAAAAACGAAAAACAAAACAGAAAAACAAAACAGTATGAGACCCACCTTGTGTACTTGCACAATTATCATGAGAACCCAAAACCAACGGGACCAAATGTATACAGTTAAAAGCAAATACTTGGTTCAGACGTTGATTCGGACAAGAAAAGCCCCATTGACAATCTGAGAGGAACAAGGTGAGTTGGTGGGCGGAGAGGGTCGGGTGACTCGTAAAAGGGGTTAGTGCAGGCCAGGAGCAAGTGGCTAGAGACAGACAGAGTCAGTGAGATGAATGAGACAGATGGAAAGATCAGAGGGCATCTGTTGGACAAGTGGAGAATAACAATGAACATGTGTAGAAATGGGCACAGAGGTAGAATCATGTGTTCATTTTGTTCATTTTATACATCAATAAACGGATGCAAAGCAAGGTACTATAGATTGAAAGTGCTCAGCTAGTGCTTTTCTGGATGACGGAAGGTTAATAACATTTTCTGTTGGGCCAAATCTTGCCTCTCATACTTTGTTATCAAAATCTCAGGCGTTTTATTTCAGACAGCTCTGTTTAGTCCTTTTCCTGGTCACCCAAAGTTCCCTGGATTCTATCCAGTGACCAGCCTTGTGTCGAGGACCTGTGGCTCGAGCAGAATTGGCTTTGTCATCCCCCTAGAGTGTGTTCCTGTAACAAAAGACTGCAACAATTCAGACAATTGCAGTGGAAATGTCTGTAACGCATTCAGGCGTCTCTACTTCTGACCCCTCAGCACTGCATAGAACGCTCCGGTTCACCAGTGCAGAGAATGTTTTTCAAGCGCATCAGTCAGCGAATGTTCAGAGTCTTCAGAGTCTCCAGGCTCGATTTTGCTGCAGGGTGCGCTGGTGAGAAACCTTTCTTCTCTCCGTCCCTCTCGCCTTCTCAGCCTCCTGTGCATCTGCACGACTCAGACAATTGGGTTGTTGCTGCTTTGGTTGAACTCTGACAGCCACCTGATGATGCCTTCATTTTCAGACCCTTGATTAATATTGATTTGGTGTTTTCTGTTCTCATTGTGTCTGTGCTAGCATGCATTTTCAGTTGTTTTTAATTCAGCTGCAAGCAGGCAAGAGTCACTGCCTTACAGTGAGAGGAGCCGGATCAGTAACCTTTTGTTTTCCTTGGAACAATATTGCAACAGACCTCTTTCTCTTTAATTCCTGTATGCTTCAGGGTGATGTGCTTTCTGTGTACAAGGTTGAGAAACTAAGATGATTTGGTTGCAGTTTTCATCCTTCAGTCTTTGAAGTGCATCTCTCTCCCTCTCTCTCTCTCTCTCTCTCTCTCTCTCTCTCTCTCTCTCTCTCTCTCTCTCTCTCTCTCCCCAGAGAATGGTCAACAGTGTTGTACACCAACGCTGAATTGTTCTGCTTTACTGGCAGCCATCTGGCAAAACCTCACAAACACCCCCTAATGCAATTTCTGTCAGCCTTTTTTCTCCTCAATCATTTGATGTTCACATACTGCAATGCACTGCACTGTCTCTCCCTCTCTCTCTCTCTTTCTGGCTCTTTGTGACTGGGCAGATACAGAAGATTTCACATTTTTGTTCCACTCCACAAGACAAATTTAACAGAAAAGCTGATCGATGCTCCCTACATTCTCTGCTATTGGTTATTGTCTCTTTATATCATACCTCCAAGCACAGGCACCAAGTTATGTGTTAAAATGGGTGAGCAAACAGTTTAGACGTAAGGCTTATTGGCAGGGGACTGGATGTCCGTCTCCTGAGGGGAAAAAATACTAATTTGATACACCATTGTAGTTATGAAACAGCTGTCTTGATTAGTTGGATTGAGGGTGCTATGAGTACCAAAACTCCATCAAACTGCATCAGGACATGAATTATGAAGAAAAAATGGTGTTTGAAATTATTTGTATAAACTGGTAAGTTGCAGGTTGCATTTTCACTGTTCTCGGTTAGTCTGCTGTTGTGTAGGGCGAAGGAGAAAGCAGGGCAGACAAAATCACAGAGGGGATTGAGTGGTAAATTAGCTAAACTATAGACATCCCCTGTCCAAACTGTCCAGTGCCAAAGGCTAACTCCACCAATTTTCCATATGAAAGGGTGTTTACAAGTCCCGAGGAGTACTACTGTATATGTGGTAAAAAGGAGTGTAAAGCCTTTTTAGCCCCAGAGGAAGCTGCAGGTTATCTGATAAATCTTATTCAGTGATGTCAAGGAGGAAGAATGTGTGGAATAAAATCGATGGTATCGATTTTTTTTTCTTAAACTGTCGATAATGTGTCCAACAGTGTAATAGTGACCCTGTAAAGGATATGTGGTTACAGACAATGAATGGGTGGACATGCAGCTAAAAAAAAAAAAAAAAAAAAGCTTTATTGTATTTTTTTTTTCACAAATGCAGTAGGCCTACTCAAGACAAGTAAATACCATTTATGTGTAAAATTGTTGGAAGTACCTTTTAAATAACAGAACATTCATAAACTGAATATATCCTGTCTTATCCTATTCGAAATGCTAAGAGCCAGGTTACACTCAAAAGAGGTGACTCTTTTATTCAGTACCATGTCCCAGCTCCTAAAAACAATTGTTTTCCCGTCAGTGAGCTAACAATAGTTGGGCAGGCTGGCAAAATGCCTGCAGATCAGCATTTCAGCAACAGTACAGTGGCGACAGTTAAACTGTGTATCTCACATTTGTTTGGGTTTGATGGAACTATCACAGAGAATGGCCCAAAAATGTGACTGTTCTCTTGTTTGTGATTGTCACTGCTGAAAATTATAAAATGATCATTGATATAAGTTACTTAAGAATAACTTTACTTTCAAAAAATGGCGTAACAAAAGAATTCGCTCCCCCTTATTGAATAGGAAGGATGCTTTCCCCATTGGTGAGTTGCCTATGCCTCCAAGAACACAATATTGCCGGTGTAATGGTCACAAACCGAGAAAATCTCCCACTCCATGAGTCTGGTGTAACATCCTGATTCACACCTGCCTTAATCTCTTTTAATGATTTTCACAGAAACGTTTCCAGCTGATACGCTATCTTTCACTGAAAGCCGAAAACAGCCGTTAATTCCCCAGGGAAGCTAGCAAACTGCTTCAATAAACAGAAATGGAGACAGGATGCCTTTTCTAAAGACGCACTGTGGTGTTGTGCCTGACATCAAAAATATGTACAGAACTCAAGACAGTGTCAGTATTATTCTTCTTTCCCTTCATTCTTTCTAGACACTGTCTGTTCAATGCTTCATTTCTTTGCACACGGTGACCAGACAAAACAAGAGGTAAACAAGCGTCTCAATGACTTCAGTTGACAGGAAGGTGTTGACTGAAATACAAGCCTATAAGTATGGTTATGCAATATAACCTTAGTTACAGTACACAAATAAAGACAGCGCCCTCGAGCTCAAGTGTCTCTGCACCTTGAAAATGTGCATGTTCATGTCAATCAAAATAAGCTAATTCAATCAAAAGGGGGGGGTTTACTGTAGAGATTGTACACTAGTTACTTATCATAGGCCGACTGGAGTGGAGTAAATGTTTCCGGGGATAGGGGAAGACTGTGGTAACTGAGAAAAAATGCTTAGTGTATAAATTAAACACTTTGTTAAAACTAAGGGAAGATTTTGGCTATTAATAAAATGTGAAGGTAAATTACTGGCGTTATGCTCACACATCAGCCCTTAATATTCCCCTCTGTACATAAAGGGCCCATTACTTTCTGGATTGGTAATGACTGTTGGCATGAGATATAAATATTGAGGTGTCAAATTGTCTAGCGTAGACGTAAACCCAAGGGATTCAGGGCTGATGATACAAGGGAGTATCAGTCTATATTCACAGATCTATGGTAACAGTAAGTAACCATCATCTTAATTTACTAATTCATTAAAACCTCACTCTCAAATAAGGTTCTAAAGGCTGAAAGAGAGGAGTCGAGAAATTCTCACAGTGGTCACATCAGACCTGCATCTTTTTGCAAAGAGCAAATAGGCAGAAATGACTCATTCCAGACACCAGGGTGTCTGACGGCCACTGTACAGGATGTCAGCTGGATCAAATGCCACATCCTTCCTATTGTTGGTGTCATGCAGGGGGTGGTGGGTGATCCAGCCGACAGAAAGCTGGTGTCAGCGTACTGGAGTGTAAGGCACAGGGTTTTTTCACACTCATCGGTCTATTTCTGGAGCCATATACAAAGGAAAATGGAGGACAACTAGTGCCTCTTAGCCTTTGAAGTAACAAATATGATCTGAAGATCTACTCTTAATTATATAGGCAACCAAGTAAAAGAAACCTCAAACAAAGAAGCATGCTACCATCTAAAAGTTTGGCATTTTCCAAAACAATAGAAGCATATCCTTTTGTAGTTAAACAAAGCGCCCCTGTAATTGATTTAGTTTGAAATATTAGCGTGGATAATCCTCTCTGCATCGCTGAGAATGCTTTAAAGTACAGCTCAGGTCAAATTGGACTTGTCAGTTTCTGGAGACTTAATTTGATTAGAGGGTTAAGGCTCAGACCCAGTGTGGCTGTACAATCACTCTGAGCCTATAACAAAGACTTTCACTTTGTCTAAATTTGATTGTGAAAAAAATGTAATTGTGTTTGTCCAGCATTATAACCACTGACTGACATTGATGAAGCTGTTCTGCAAAGTTGTTGATTTCATTTCATTGGAAAAAAAAAAAAGAAAAAACATAATAAATATGTTCGTCTGTACTGTGAAGAAATTACAGGTTTCTCTGTAGATTACTATAGAGCCCGGCATTTAAAGCACAAAGAACATGACAATAATAGTGTCAGCACCACAGACGTAACATTGATTAGATACCTGGAATTGCACTCAATTACAATGTATGCAATGTTGCAGCATTTATAGTCTCCACCCACTCTTGACTGGTAGTTTGAGTCTAAACATAGGCATCGACCTGGTTTGATGGTTGAGAAAAAAAATAATGACTTTTCATGAAAACATTAATGAAAACATAATTTACTTCTTAATCTTTCTTAAAAGGCACTGGGACGCACGTTTCTTGACGTGTTACTGCCACCAACTGTTGATCAGTGAAATCAGTGAGAAACTGTCTGTAGCACTGCGTATGTGAAAACACAACACATTTTCAGAAAACAGCAACATTTAACAAAAAAAGAAAAAAAAAAAGAGAACATTTCAAATAGTACATTTCACAAGACACAACATAAAAAAATGCAACATTTCAACCCATGATCGCATCAAACACAACAAACCTTTGGAAAGGAAACAGTCATTTCAGATGAGGGAAAGGTGGGACAGCACTTCCTGTTTGTGATACAGAACCCAAGTCCCAAGTGACAGTTTGATGTAATTTATTTTACAGGTTGTGTACCACTCTCTATTGCATTAGAAATCGTTGTGTGTTCTGAAATGTTCTGTTCCTTGAATTGTTGTTGTATTTTGACCCTCAGGGCCACCACAGCATGTGCACTAGATACAAACAAAACAGGAGCCTGTTAATAAAAAAAAACAGTGCTCCAGCTCTACAGGCGGTCAGAAACATCAAACGGTACCTTTAAGTACCTGAAAGTATTCCAGTGAGAAGAAGAAGGATCAGTAAACAAAGTGGGTTTAATAATACAAAACAGCACACTTTGGGCACATTTTATGTTTAGTTAAACACTCTTATATGGACTTAGACTTTGATTAGATACAGCGTACTTTCAGCCAAGCTGCCCTCTTGGACCTTTTCCAAATTTGCCACAAACAAGTCCAAAAAATATGATGTGGGTGGATACCTTTCTTTTGTCACTCTGCCATCTCCTCTAAATAAAAGTGAGCTAATTTTTCTACTCATATTGATTAGCTCTCTTGCGCAGGGTGTGAGCGTTTGTGGGGGTCGCATTTTATCTTGGTCGACATCCGAGAGCTGACGTCTCTCTACTGTCTGCGCCAAAGATATCGCCACCTCCCTTTCAAGAAATGTAAGCATATGCATTGCGGTGACTGGATGATGAAGAGTGGCTGTAGTGCTCAGCCATGTCATGCCAAAAACGACATATGTTTCTATGTTATTTATGAAGTCTCCCCTCAAGAAGCTCCAACAATGTTACTCAGAGGCCAGCAGTGTAGTTCACCGCCTCTGCTCTGAATCAGGATCATTCTCAGCACTCTCCCCCCACAGCTTCACTTTAATATGCTTTGGAAATGATGTTGTCTGTCTGACTCATTAGTGCGCTTTGTAATCATAGCAACAACTGTGTCTTTCCGAGGCATTCCGGAATGAATTTGAATGAGAGAAATCTCTTTGCAATTTCGTTGAAAGCGCCGTTCCCGCTGAAGGAGCTTTGACCGAAAGAGGAAAGAACTCTGAAATAGGTATCATCTTCGCTTTCCTCACCGTGAAGTAGACTGCAAATCCAAATGAGAGTTACGCCACAGTTTTGGGTGGGTGCTTTCGTTCCCGCAGAGAGAAATATTTGAAAATCCTGGGGACGGGAATGCAGCTTTCACAGGAAAAGAAAAAAAAAAAAAAAGAAAGAAAAAAAAAGGGAAAAGCGAGTGAAGCCCTATAAAAGCTGTAATATTCTACTTGAAGGCAGATTTGGTAGTTACTAGTGATGATGGATTCATGTGGAGTTTCTAGGGACTAGGCTGGCTAACAGGCTCATTCTCACTGTTAAATTATTAAAGCCCATGGGTTCAGGAACATCCACATGTTTTTGCACTCATCATATTTTATTTCATAGTAGTCATTGGGAGAGAATTAATTATTAACAGTGCCAGGTCCCCAGACACTTTCGAATGGTTCGTTTTTGTTGGCAGCTATAGATGATTGGTTAACCTTCTCTTGTTCTATTGCCAGAGATTTCACTCCGGCGCAGAGAATTTGTGTATACACAGCACCATACCAGCCTTGTTGTTTAGGGTATGATATTGCATTCTTTTTGGATCACAGCAAAGTAAATGTATTTGACATGAATCATGCAATGTCTCAGTAATCCTCAGTCTGTCTCTTTACCCATTAGACGTCAGCAAATTTTCAGTGCGCTTTTGTCGCGGTTATCTACTGTAATATTTACCTGCCTCTGACTGCATTGTCCCATTGTCTCCCCCATTCAGATCCACCGACTATGGCTCCACATATGAGAGGATGAATGACAAAGTAGGATCCAAGACTGTCCTGAGTTACCTATACGTCTGTCCAACTAACAAGAGAAAGGTAAGATGTTCATCTTTGATGGTGTTGAGGTACCATCAACCTTTCCTGCACAGGTGTTTCACATTAAAAGCCTTAAAGGGCATAATCCCTTGCTGTTGATTTGATTTGATGCGTCACGGTAGTGTGGGCACATGATATCAGGTGGCTATGTGTTAAGAGGAAAAAAAAAAAAATTAAAAAGTCCCAAAAATGTCCCAAAAAGCCAAATACATAGTTTTAAATATGGAAGATATGGGCAGAGTTTTGAGATGTAATATATATATATATATATAATTAAGTGTAAGGCGTGGATGAGTGAATAAGACATTACCACTTGGGACTTTAAACAAAATTTACAGAATGAGCTATGTCATAGGATATACAGGTCGGTCCACACCGTCTCAATTATTTTGACCTAGCTTCTGTATATTATTTGAACATGAAGTTTATTTGACAATGTACAGTATACACTTTTTGTGTGGACACAATGAACATGTGTGGATTTATAGCATTGCCTTCCTATGAAGTATTAGTGGTGAGCAGGATTGATCATTTAACACATTGATTATTGTCCAGACATGAGTTCTTTCTGCATAGGGATTCGTGCCGATTTTAAGAACTGCGGGAACCAAAAAAATAGAAAAAAATAAGAGCATTGCCAGCTGCCAACCATCTGCCAAGATCTTTAATCTGCCCCAAAGTTCTGTCAATTACTTTTCATTTCATTTTTCTTATGACAGTCTTAGAATTGAGTTAACTACTCAGTCGATGGTTTGCACTTATTGAAAATTCACATTCAGCTTTCACATTAGCTGAATTGAACTGTGCAAGTGAACTGATCCTCTAAATTATGACGCTGTTTCCTCCAGCAAATACTGCATAGGGCCATGTTTAAGTAAAAGCCCTATACTTTTCTACACTGTGATTTACAGCTCACGGCATCAAACAGTAAATCTACCCTCATGTGGTGAACTCCACCAGTCTAGTGCTCTGGGCAACAATGTGCTAGACTAGTGGAATCGTAGCCAAGAGATCAGAGTGCTCTAAGCAGTTCAGTGAAAGTAGGTGTTAAGTCCATTTCTGTAGGCTGATTCTTTATCAGTATGTCAACTTCCTCTCTCTTTATCTATAAGACAAAAACTACTCTAAATAAAAAAATATGTTTAAATATCCACTGCTTATTACAACCATTACAGCAGACTATATGCATATGTACGAAATAAAGTTACTTTGATCTGTTCCTCTGGTAACCCAGAGCTGCAGAAACTAACATTGTCATTTCGGGGGATTTGACATGATAATTAGAGGCAATTAGTTACAATGACTGAGTGCAAGTCATTCTCTGAATAGTTTCACTCTTATAACAACACAACAGTGATTCAATGTGTCTGCAATCAATTCACAATTGACAATTAACCAGTGACAGATACCTGTAAAATACATTACATAATTATCATTATAGTCCACTATAGAGATATGGTTTACCAAGCAAGCAGCTAAGCGTTAAGTAAGTTTATTTGCTTGTGTGGGTTTCTTAAAGGTAGCTCAGATGCCATTTTAGCCCATCCTCATCAGAAAAAGGACCATATTGGTAGACTGTGAAAGCACCTTAATACAACCCATATTTACATTTCTTGTTGGGTGACAACATCTAGCAGCTGTCGTAATTATTCTGGCAATAAAGGAGGAAGTGAAAAGACCTGGTAGAAAGAGCACCAAAGGACACAGGACTTCAACCCTGGAGAACACAGTTCTTGTCCAATGTGAAACAGTAATAAGTTTAACTTTCTCTTGTGGTTAAATTGTCTCACTTACACTATGTAGCTGAAGTGATGTAACGTGGGCATGTTCATACCTGAAGTTACATGAATTTTATTTTTTTCCTAAACCTAACCAAGTAGTTTTCTTGCCTAAACCCTATCCACATTGCAAGCATTGACCAAAGGTCCAGCATGTTGACCATTTTTTGCAGGTTTTCTTTTGTCTAGTTCTGTAATCCTGGCATTTGAAAGGTCACCATCTTTTATAATGTTGTATAGGTTACACTTTATGATAACATTTATTCATATATTAAGGATACATTCAGAAAAGATAAATACATTCCTAGTTAACTTTAGTTAACTGTTAACAAACAATGGACTGCTGACTGAGAACCCCATAAACAAACAGTCCTGTCTGCTCATGAACTTGCAGAGAGCAGGATCCTCCTCTTCGCTGCTATATCTGGTGATTAACACTGCACATTCATGTGGTGAATTAAGACTCAAGATCAGCCAGGCCTGCACAGACATGATTAGCTCCGATCGCAGCACAATACATGCCTGTTAGATTTGTGTCCTTGATCCCAACTTGCTCTGACATCAGGCACACGTCGGTTACGGTAATCTCACGGTTGGCTGCAGTTTTTGGAGACAGATGCTGCAGTTGCTCTCCAACGACTTCAAATGCATGAGTATTTTTAAAATAATAGTGCAGTATTCAAACCGTAAAATCAAATGCAGTATTTTCCTAGTACAACATTTCTGTTAACAATAACAAGTTATTAATTGTAAATGAAAATATTGTATTTTTAATAATAAAGTTATTCACAGTGATTTGTGCAGTAAATGATCCAATTGTGTCAATTTACTGTAAGTAGAGTGAAAACACTATATCTAGTATACTTTGCCAACTTTGCAGGTGAGATTCACTTATGAACATTTGAAAAGAAAAATACTGTAACTGCATATGGTTTGCCATCTGTGTTATATAAGTATATAAGTCCTTTTGTCCATTAGTATTTCACTTGACATATATGAAAAAAGAATAAATGAATAAATAATTGCAGTATCTGGATATTTTAAAGAAACTGGTCAAAGTTTAATTAAAATACAAATTACATTCACAACTCTTCAAAAATGTTTTACAAAATCCTTCAAATGTATAAAGGATGTTCAAAATGTACATACTGTATACTCACACTGAATGAATTGGAATTGCTCGTTACCAACATTTGCTCATACAACACATTTAGAAATAAAAGCGTGTCACTGAGGTAAAGGAAGGTAATAACTGGCACTTCATGAACTGACCAACATGGCTTAAGTCAACAACAAGGCACCATGGGAGTCTCTATTAATCATCTCAACAAGAAAAGAAAGACATCAAGACTACCTTGGGTCCTGGTTGTCCATCAGTTTCAGAGTGGAGACAATGAAAATGTATTTATCAGTCACGTTTGTGCAATGGCACTTATGGATCACATTTAACATCCATATGTGTAAAAAAGCAGGTTGTGAGAATTCAACCCTTACCTCTGATTGAACTCCACCTCCTCCTGGTGCTCAGGGCTGGATTATGTAGCAGGGTGCACAATGGCCTTCAATGCTCATCATCTAGTGTCCACTAGTCAAGGTGTCCCCTGAGACTAAAATGACTAAAACACATGACATCAGTTGTACACTCATGCCATTTTTTTGTCATTGAACATTTGACATCTACATTATTATTTACTATTTGAGTAACTGAACTGATCTTGATGTGGGGTTAACACATGCTACGAGTAACAATGTACACACAGAGAATACCTGAAAAATGAACAGTATGGAAAACACCGTTAATACAAATCCAGTGTTTTCCCTAAGCTTATGGAAGGCCTAGGTTGAGTGGTGGTGGGTCGTTTAGCCTGGTGGATTTGATTTAAATTTATGCATTCGCACACAATTTTGGATTTTTATCATCAAAATATGCATTAGCTAGAAGAAGTTAATCAAATGCGTCCACAGATTAACTAAGCACTATGTCCTGAAGGAATGTTTTGCATTTTTCTGAGTCAAATCACTGATCAGCATAAAAAGCAACATTTAAAAGTAGTATTGATTAACCAAGCTTAAAGGGAAGGGATCTGTACAGCCATAGCCACAATGAGATCACTAAAGGGTTGTAGAGAGGGGTATGTTAGGAATATATTTTTATCTTATCAATACCTTTATCAGCTCAGGTCTTGACCAAGTCACTTAAGTAATATCTCACACAAAGTAAGCTAACATTTCCGTACAAATAGATCATATTTCTGACATCAAAATAATGAGAGAAGTTTAGGAAGAATAAAAAGAACAGTCTCAGCCATTACTTAAATGTTTGAGGATTAAGACAAATAGATAGCTTGTCACTTGTCACAAAAACAAAAAAAAAAAAAACAAAAAAAAAAACTAATTCTGGTCTGATTTTGAAGGCATCAGTGAGGACTCTACTGCACACACCATTATGAAACTTGTGTTGATACATGACATATGTTATGTGCATGCTCACAAAGAAATTAATCTTAACTGGATCCAGACTTTGCTTTGATTTTCCCAGTCATCAGAGGTATATTAATATCCCCAAATATATTAGTTCTTGTTACACTTTTTCAGTAAGGCTGCAGAATAGGCTTAAATTAATCAGGATTCGTGGACTTGTCTCACATTTCACCTTTATCTAAATAAATAAACAATTGCAACCCCCTACGATTGCACTTGACCAAATTTAAATGTTGACAATATTTAGATTTTCTTTTGACTCTGCTTTTCAGTCAAATGCTTAGCATATACAGACCTCCTGTCTTTCACCCAAAAGCGGCAAACAAAACAAACAGTGCAATAAACTAACCTTAAGACAAAGAACAATAACAAAGCATTGTCTATAAATATGATTCATTCTTTAAGTAATCACACATGCACACAGTGCAAAAATACACACTTTTAGCTTTAGGGTGCAATTTGCCAAGAATGGAAGACACAAACATGAATCCCTATAAACATGCCCAATTTACAGACTTTGCATCAAAGAGAGATGTTAAATTGCTGACAGGTAACTTGGTATCTTTAGCAAATTAACCTTAAACTAATTACGAATCCACATCTCAGCTCTTAAGTGCATCATGATGTTAAGAGCCGCAGATGTAGACAGCCTCTTACTGAACCTTAGAAATAATTTTACCTTCATAATCTGTCTAATTTACCTTGAAGTACTTCTGAATTACTGAAATGCAGGCGCTGATAAAACGGTACTGGATCAGGCTTAACAATATTAGTTCATGTTATGCAATATAATAATTTACACATAATTCACATCTACGCTGATAGTGCTGATTGAAATGAGACAAAAAAGCTATTAGGCAGATGCACTAGGACCATGTATCACCAGTAGGACGCACCAAAGCACCCGGCTGGTGCATCACACCAGTTTATTTAAACACATTCGAATAAAAAGACTGAAGTTGAACATTTCTGTTCTATGTGACAGGTGTTGCAAAACGTTAGAAAAATATGTTATTCTTGAAAAAAATCACATTTTCTAGGTAAAGCAAATGCTACATAAATAGACTTTTTTTTTCCTGTATGTCTGTTGGTAGCACACAGATGACTCCTATGTGTGACAAGGAGGTGCTCTGAGTTGTGGAGTTGCTTGGGTTCATCAGCCTTACTATTCCAAGGCCGAGCCAAGGAACTGACCCTGAATATGTTGCACGGAAGTGGGAGTTAATAGGATCCTGGGACTGTTGAGCTAAATTATGTCAGGGTGAGGAACAGATCATAGCTGATGCTGATTACTCCTCATGACTCACTGCTACTGCGTATTTCATGTGGAAAAAATGTAATTCCACATCAAGGGCATAGCAGAAATGTCGTCCCTTAGGTACATTCTGTTGCTGGTGTGACATATTAGTCTTTTATAATTTCAGTTACGGTTATATAAGATTAGACTTAACTTTGAGGAGGATGAGGGGAATTCACTTTTACACCATGCTAGTTACAGGATGGAAATAACACCTACCATCAATACAGTTCAATTAAATATATTCAAGCAATCTGATATATTTTTATAAACCAATTCACATAAAAACCTAATGCTTCTTGAATGCATGCTATAATGTGAGTGAGTCATTGCAGTCATCTATAATTTATGTGATTTTTCCTGTTTATTTCATGAATTTCTCTGTATTTATCAAATACAAAAATAATTGAGACAATATGTATATGTATGTATATGTAAAATAACAGTAACCATTTTTTGTGTGAATAACTATAACATGAAAAAATATATATATTTTAACAGGAAATGTATTTTTCCCACATAAATATATAGTTTTATCTAAATATGTTATTTACATATGTAAATATTTAAATTTAATACTGTCTATTTATTTACTTTACCACTTCACTATGATGCATAAGACAGTGCTGAGAGTCAAGCACCACATGCATGAGCAATACAAGTCTGCTGTTATATTTCCCAAAATCCAAAGGCAGCTTTTTGCTAGTGACTATTTTATGTTCTATATTGCAAATGCTATATATGATATAGTATATTCAGCAGCATTTTTACATTAAAACAATTTAAACAAAACGTCATGTAAAATTAAAGGTAAAACCTGCATCTTAATTACTCATTAGAATATTTTACTCTAAGAGTACATTTAGGCAAAGTCTGGTGTTGCGGTGAAAGCAGAGGTCTTAACATTCATTTTAATGAGGGTAGTACAACTTGCGGTGGCCAATCATGTGAGCTGGTGACCAGACTAGCAGTATGAAAGAGCGCAAAAACCCTGGAGTGTAATGTAATGTGTCATATGTATACGCTCAGTTTGGCATTGTGCACCAGTTAAAACACACATCTGTGGATGCAGAGAATCACTGAGGACTGACATTCTTAACTTACTCTGGCAGAGGCATGACCACAGATCAGAGTCGAACGGCTCGGTAGTGGGGGCATGTTATTTAGCATGGCATAATGCTACAGAGGGAACAGAATGGCTCATGGAGTGACACTCCCACACTCCTACATAGTTGCACCACCATGCAGCATTAAGACCATTGGATTTGGTCTGAATGTACCGTAATGTTTGACCTCTGGTTTAACCTGGGGGTTGATTCCCCCTCCTCAGCTTATCTCTGATCTAAATATTGCAATCTGCCCTCCCATAGAAAGTTTACCTGTATGTTGGCTACAGTCCTTTGTTGCCACCTTGCATCTGAGAGGCCAATATTAAATATATATATAATCCCCGATTGTGTTCTCTTTAGTTCTATATGATACAGATAAAAAGAGCAGTCTGGCTGCCTAATCAGTCCCTGTGTGATATAATCATCTGCTGCTCTTTGAGATATCCCTTTCAACCAGAATAAAGGAGTCATTACATGTCCACTCATAAGATTCTAGGACCACATGTACATTTTTTTCATACATTGTCCAAGGATAAAGTTACAGCTGTGACCTTTTCCAATGTCACATTATAGATTTGAATGATAGTAATGACATTTAGCGCAAAGCCTCTGAAAATGACACCCCCCATGAATCTCCTCGCCATTTTGATGTCTTTTTCCAAGCTGTGCGCGCTCTCTTAGAGCGGTTTGAGTGAACGGCTGGTAGATTAGGTTAATTTGAAAATAAAGACATGCACATTTAAAATGCCATTGAGGAAGCAAGACAGTGAAAACATGATAGCTAAATGTGGGTGATTAAGTCTTGATCCATGGTTAATGAGCATATTGCAGCGGCAACTCTATGTTAAAGCCTACTGTCAAAGGCAGACTAAGCCCAATTGATCTGACGTGACATGGTTCATTTGCTGCGGGGTGTCTCTTTCCCTCCGTCTCTGATCTATACCTCCACTTACCTCATGATCCGACAACTACTGCCTTCTATCTCTGCTCTCCAGCTTATGCACAGGCTGATAAAACAAAACGGTTATCCCTCCAACCTCTATTGATTTGGTATTGTTACCCTCCTCACTCGCCCGCTTCCTCACAAAGGCTGAGTGGATGCTGTGAGGGAAATCTTAATCACCCTTTGCAAATGCTATCCGTCACTGTGATTTTGGAAGTGAGTAATTATTGTTTGAGTGTGATTGTTTTAGTAGGCAGGAGAGAAATTGGCCACTGCTTCTATTCCCGCCTTTGTATTGGCTTCAAATTGGTTGTGGGTTCTTTCTAATCGCAGAGGCGACAGACGGAAACTGGCTTGTTACGATAATGTGTAAGGTTTGGGAATAATGTGGCTGTTTCACACTTACATGGTGGTAAATGAGTAATGTGAATGTGACAATACTTTCTAGGCAAGGTTCCCAGTATTAAAAGAGCACATTGTGAGGCTCCCTGAAATGAAGCTCAGGAAAAGATGAGCTAACAGCGCTGCAATTGAAGGTTATCTATAACCTTCAATTGCAGCGCTGCTAGCTCTGTTATGTGTTGCCTTTACATTCTGCCTTAGTTACACAGAGAACGTAAAGAGGTAACACATAACAGTGATCATTCAGCACAAGGCTTAAATGGGAGCAGGGTTACATTTTGATTCCATCTCTCCCTTTCTTTCTGTACTGGCAGTTGACTCAAAACAAGCCACGGTGAACTGTAATTTGCCATTCATAAGAGACTCTGCTGCTTACTATAATATTATAGAATATGATTACTGCTTAAACACTGTAAATTACAACTGACAAGCCCCGAAGACACTGGCAGATATCAGGAGGTCACACCATACTCAGTGACAGGTAATGAATGGGCAAGATCGTTGAGCCCAGGCCAGTAAGAAATCCAGGTTGAGGATTTGCCGCCTGTTTATTGGTGCTTAATGAAAAACAATTTATCTAAATCACCACAAGGGAAGGTTCCTGGTAAAAGCTCTGGAAACTGGGCTAGCATTTCTGTCAGTGACAAATGTGTGGCTGTTTTTCCAATTCAAATTGAACTGACGAGAGCGAGAACACAGCCATTCGGGCCAATTTCACCACACAATCCTCGTGGAGGCATGGGTGTTGTAGTTTTAAGTCAGATAAAAGACGCAAAACTAAGAGATAAATGTCTGAAGCTGCTCCAGTCCATATTTCACATTAATAATGGAACAAATTAAATATAACGATAAGGGGTTCACTAACCCACAGAGAATAATCACTTGACTCTGCAGTCCGAACTCCCCTATAATCAGCAATGTTTCCTGCTGCTGTTCCAACCCAACAGCTTTGATAAACCCACTATACATCAACTGCCCTCTAGGGGTGCGAATCTTTGAGTCAGAATCTATGTGAGGTTCACTCTTGGTTGGTCAACCTGGCCACTGAGCCAAAGTGTCAGTATTTAAAGTGTTTGGAATGAGATTTAACAATCAATTATGTTATACAGTGGACCATTATAGAATGATTTTGCATGCCGAGTTACATATTAGCACTTTGCTACCTTGTGTGCATCTGTATTTATGGTGTACATCCAGTTTTTTTTTTTTTTTTTTTTTTTTTTTATAATTTCCATTTTGTGTGGTTTTGTGATATTTCCTCATTGCCTCATGACTGACAATGAAGCTTTTCCTAATTTTCATACGGCAGCATATACAGTTTAAATAAACATTTATTTTATGTGTGATCATTCAAGTCCCTGCTGTGTCTATTTAGCCACACAAAATTGCAGAATATCCAGTTATCTGTACTGAAAAGGACTTATTTTACATTTAAATGTGTCTAACATTTTAACATGAGTACATGTATTCAATAGCACAGCTCTAATTCAAATGAATACACATTTCTTAAGACATTTTACACAGCTATTCAAACACCTCTTCCTCAGTCAAGGAGGAATTCCTGTGACCATTTTATCTCCTTCCACAAAGACTCTAAATGTTATTAGTGGAATTCTTATTGAATTTTGTAATAACTGTGATAGCTGTGGCGAAAATATTCCAAGCATGAAATTAGGGCTTCTACCACTGTGGCACTGTTGAATTTGAAATTACAATTTTATTGGAAAGAGAAATGACAAAAAAAATGACATGCTAAAGGACAAGCTGATAAAGAAAATAACATACAGTATGCAGATTCATGCATGACTGCGTAATCCCTTGTTTGCACAGCACTCGATTGTAACTGCACCATAAGCTCCGTCACCACACTGTCTTAAATGTTCCAAAGCATTTCATTTTCTGTGTGTTTCAATCATTCAGCTTCATATGTTTTGGTTTACACATTATTTCACCTCGCGTTGCTGTGAAGAACTTTGATCACTTTGTTGGAGAAAGATGACGAAAGCTGTGATTCTTCAA
Source organism: Acanthopagrus latus (assembly GCF_904848185.1). NCBI lineage: Eukaryota > Metazoa > Chordata > Actinopteri > Spariformes > Sparidae > Acanthopagrus > Acanthopagrus latus. The sequence continues at coordinate 29,749,100 of NC_051039.1, read as the reverse complement.
CCCAGAGTGCAGAGGAAGAGCCACAGAGCCATGGCAACAGCAGAGCGAGAGTCACACTTATAAAATGAAGTTGGAAATATAGAGGAGTTGTTTGCCAAGCAGAAGCCTGAAGTGTGCCAAAAGCCAGGCCTTTTCTGCTGACACTGCTCCTGCCTCTAACATCCCTCTCCCATTTTCTCTCATCTCCCTATCTTTCTACATCTTTACTCAAACTCGCCCTTCAAATCCTTTCTTCTCCCATCTTGAAAAAAAAAAAACCTCGTACCATCTCCCTCACATGTGTGCATATCCTATTTCTCCTCCCTCTCTCTTCTCCTGGCTCTCAGATCATGGTGTTGACAGATCCGGAGTTTGAGAGCAGCGTGCTCATCAGTTCTGATGAGGGAGCCAGTTACCAGAAGTACCGCCTCACTTTCTACATCCTGAGCCTTTTATTCCACCCCACTGAAGAGGACTGGGCCTTAGCCTACAGTCATGACCAGAAGGTGAGATTAAGCTTGATGTAGTTTTTTTTGTTCTTTTTTTTGTCCTGGTCACACATTGCAGCATGTGATATAAAGATGTCTCTACCTTTGTGTTGACAACAGTGTGTATTCACTAGGGCCTGTAGTTTTCATCAATTCAGCCAATTACCTGTTATTACCTCATTCATTCACTTGCTGAATATACAGTATATCTTGTAAGATAAAATAAATTCTAAAATAGCGGTGTGAGCCACCTGAAAAAGAGAAGTGGGTCTACTTGAGACTTGATATCATTAGAGACCTTGAATTCTATATCCATCCATTATTTAGCTATTTATATTATTTATCAAATTCAATATATTGAAAATGCCATGTTTCAAGTTTAATGTGGCATAAAGGCATAGCACAACCTACTGCAGCCACCACAAGTAATCAACATTTCACTGGAGCTGCAACATTTAGTTATCAGCTATTAAATTCATTGTCAACTAATTTGATAATCGATCAAAGGAGCTGAGTAATTTTTTCATAAAGAAAAAGTTGTTAAAGCAACATCATGTAGAAAGTGGCATTTTGTACATTTTTGTTTCACTGGACCTACGTAGTGCAGAAACAAGAGACAGAGACACCATTCAGCCCACTGCATGAGACTGTACCATTATGATGATTTTTAAAAAGTTCAATAATGTTACTTTGTGTACGTATGTTTCTGGTTTATTTACTCCTCTTTGACAGTAAAATGAGTGATTTTGGGCTGTGGACAAGACATGAAATCTGAGGACATTGCAATGGTTTGGGGAAAAATTAATGGCAGTACCCGGCAACCACATTACCTACAATGCAATTTAGCCACTGAGTCATAACACTGGAGGCAATTTATCAGATTACTTGCAGCTTTCTCTGAAGCCACAAAAAGGGTTTATATTACTTTTTCACATATGCAGTAGTACTCCTCAAGGCCTTTATACACACTGTTATGTTTAACATCAGTGGTGTTATCCTTTAAAAAAGCATGGTAGCTTATAAAAGCATGGTAAACTGTAACCGCCTGAATGACTTCAACGGAGATTCGCTGTTAAAAAATAGGAGCTCTGAGCTCTGGTGAGTGTGGCAGCACTATGTTGTCACACTGATGGAAGTGATGCAGTTGGAATCTGCACAGTGCTGCATGCACAATACAAGCCATTACAGTCAAGCTACTAGTAATGTGTTGATCTGCCTTGGCTTTATTTGGGACTGGGCTTATTTTGTCTGAACAGAGCAGAGACACAGTGTTTTTCTGGGGCCTGCTTGGCACAGTGTCTGAGATAGAGATTTTATCTTGGAGGTAATGAGGTAGACTTCATTAGCCAAAAACACCATCAGTCCCTGAAGTTACTATCTGCCTCCCATTTTCCTCACCAGTCTTCATCATGGTGTCAAACACTATGTAGCCCCGCACAGCATCCTCCCACAGTGCTCTTAGATTGTACCAAGCAATTAGGGTCAATGACTTTGACCTGAGAGCTGAAGCCAGTGCTCCACAGGGGGGATATGGATCAGGTCGGTGATGATTGGTGAACAATGATAGCTGTATGGAACGTGTCACCGGTGACACTTTGAAATGGATTCTACTGCAGGAGCCAGTGTCAGAGGGAATTAACACTTTCTGAGCTGTGATATTCTATCGATTGGAGAAAAATAAAACTTCTGAATCAAACACACACATATATATATATATATATATATATATATATATATATATATATATATATATATATATATATATATATATATATATATATATATATATGATCATAACTTTAATTTGAGCTCTTCTGCAATGCTCCAACATTAAAACTTTGCATGAAGAATTCTGCTCTTGCTATTTTAAACTGCAGAAGTAACTATTAAGATTAACAAGGTAGCCAGGTTCAAGAAGTTCAAATTCCTGTGAAGTCTGAGTAGGAGTATAGTTGAAAGAGAGGTGCTGTGCGCCTTCAGCCAAGGTTCTGGGCATTACATAAAATTATTCTGATGGATTGCGAGGAGTAAAAACTACTCATCAGTCACAGCTTTTACATTACTTTAACAAAGTCTTCCCTAATGTTAATTAGAAACAGCCCATAGCAGCCTACATTATCAATACAATTTACAGCGTATACGAAATATGAGGTGTGCCCAACTTGCGTATAAGATAGACTCACAAGATCAGTGTTGGTAACAGCTATTGATCTCACTGATTAAATACATTTCAGTCTTGAAGGCAGGATATAGATCAGGAGCAGAGTAGAAAGTTGAAGAAGGTGCAGGCGGAAGGGACTTAGATTTTGCAGCTAAACATTACCAAGGTAGCGAGGGTCAGCTTGTGTGAGTAAATGACTTATGCAGCTGTACAAGGCTTGATTACCATCTCTGTTTCGCCCATTTTTATCCGACTTCTGAATGTGTCATCCACATAGTGCACATCCCCAGGGCTGTTGTTGCAAATAAAAAATATGTTCTTCATCTAGTTAGCGAAAAAGAGGTTTACGCAGATATTAGTGGTTGCTTAATTCGACCTGATTTCCCCCTACAGCCTCGACACTTCATCTCCACTGTTGAGCCAGCAGCGAGAAGCTTTAATATGCTCATTTTCAGCTTGTAACCGGCTAATAGTTTTCAGACTGGGTCACTCTGAATTTAATCATCTGTAAGTTGGTGCTTAGCTGTGGTTAAGTGCGGCCCTGAGGACTTAACTTTGAAGCAGGAGTGAAACTCTTTAGTGAGACATCAAAATCCATGTCAGGACAAATAGGCTTGAGTGGAGTATTTGTTGTAATTCCTGATTCTATTTTCTAACTTTCTTTTTTAACATTAACATTCAGGTCAGTCCCCTCCCTGTGTAAATTGAGGTATTTTTAGACTTAGAACTCTTATTGACCTTTCCAGGCTCTTATCTCCTGACTGTGAGGGGTTTGTGGAGACAATTACTCATTGATGTGGTCCCAAGTCGGCTTCTGAGAATAAGGCCAGTGTTGCTGCTGCTGCCAAGTGAGTGAGTTATGTAAACAGGCTGACACAGAAGAACAGTAGAGGGAAGAAGCTCCACACATTGAATGAATAGGAGTTGTCTTATTTCATTCTGTGTGAATTGTCTGAGCTCCCAGTAGACTGGGTGTTGGGGCATCTTGCCCAAAAACTTTTTTTTTTTTTTTTTTCTCTTTTTGACAAAAGCCAAGATAAGAACAGGATGTTTTTTGCTATTTCCTCACTTATTCATGAGAGACCTTTTTGGCCTTTAGCTGACGTGAAAACTATTATAAATCTGATGGTGTGTTGGCAGATATTAAGCAGCATTTGAGGGATATTGCATGGAAATATATTTCTCCAACAGGGAAAAAAAAAAAAACAAGCAAAAAAAAAAAAACAGAACATTTTCCTTCAAGTCACTAATTGTGGTTCCAAATAGGTTCCTATCACAGCAGGGGACATTACCAAACCACTGCTTATGCCTCAGCAGTGACAAGGCCTTGAGAGACATGGCTGTGACTCTCTAATGGACTGTATAGTGATTAACTTATCCAATAATTGCATCCGAGCCAAGAGTAGAGAGTTGTACACTGTAATCAAATGTTGCTGACAGTCAGCTATTTCCTTATGTGAATGTACGACCTGTTGCGGAAAGGAATATTTTCCCAGCAACTATTTGTCAGTAGTCATTTTAATTAAAAATGTATAAGGGTACTCCAGCATTATACCAATTGACTTTTACTAGCTACCACCTAAGAAATAGGTTGATGCTTGTCAAAATTGGTGCAGCAATGTCAGAGATATCCTGACTTTCCAACAACCAACCCTTGTAACTCCATTCTGAAGGCCCACCCTATCAATTGGAAAAACCCTTTGAGACCCTCATATGTCATCAGCAGTTGTCAATTGTGTTTAAGTAAACAGACGCAACCGAACATTTCCAATACAATGTCTTTATACCATGGCAATCCTGGTATTGTCACAATGCCTTTTGCCATTTATCTGATGAGGAAAGAAAAGCATGGATGCTTCCAATTGATTCACAACTTGAGGTTGTCAAGCCATTAAATACACAAGAACATTGCTTCATTGCCTGACCACTAGCAGTGCTTTATAGGCTAACATTAGCAACCTTTGCTCCTATGCCACCAGTCTACACTGATATTAGAGCAGTGGTACCAAGTGATGCAACTTTGCAAAAAAATAAATATTTAAAAAAATCAGGACATCACTTAAGTAGTTGGGATACATAATCTAAGAACGAGTGATTTTGTCGGAATCCACAGGTGTTGAAATACTTGACAGAATGACTGACTGACACTGAAGCCACAGTCCCAGTGACATCAGTCGGGTTAATTTCTCATATTTTCCCAGACATGTTAAACGCTGGTTAAATGCATTTTAAAATCCACTCTAGAATGTACTGTAACTTTGCTCCCTTTGCTGATATACAGTCATACCATATTTATGGCATTTTAAATGATTTGGTTTCAGCTATTCACAAACAAACTCATGACTGACAGATTTTTGTTGTGCACTCATGTTCTAAAAAAGTGCCTGTCAGGAGCCTGCCCCATCATGCAAGTACACAGACTCAGAAGGTGTACTTCCTACTAGCTTGATGCAAGCTGACCAGCCTGCAGGAATAGAGGTTGCGCTCTGACAAATTGAAATTCCCCATCCTCTCATTTCCTTTGAACCTCAAGCAGCAAATAACAAAACTTGCGCTTTAGAGAAACAAAGAGAGCCACCAGAGTATATTTGCACCACAAACATGGAGGACAGGGGCTTTCATGGTTCAGCTCTTAACTCATAAGGAATCATCCACATGGAAATGTAGTGCATACTCTCATCGTACCACAATTGCATTACCCTATGATAGTAAACAACAAACCCTAGGTCCAGGCAAACATTTAATTTGTATGTTTGTATTTCCACTAGAGGAGTAGCAATCTATTTAGGCCGAGACTGCTGTGGCAGGCAGCTGGTGTCTCAGTGGCTACAGCAGCTATATTACACTGGAACACATTTGGGATTCACCCAAAGCTCTTAATGGCATTGAGGTGACATCCTGCTACAGACAGAAGGATTAATGTCATTAGTCAGGTGATAGATGGCTCAGAGTCAAACAGTAATAATACAATAGCTCATGACTAAATGATCATAAAGGGACCCATCTTTGGCAGGTTAATGCTAGACTATAGAAGCAGCATGCTTAAAATTAAAAAAAAAAATAAAAAATCAATTATGAATAATATGCATTTGCAGTAATGTGAAGAGGCATCTTCACTATTACACAGAGAGTAAAACCAGACAAACATCCTCATAAGCCTGAGGGAGCAGCACATATAAAAAGAAAAATACACTGCTAAAGAAAATAAAGGGAACACTTTAATCACACGTCAGATCTCGATGAACAAATTTTTCAAGATGGAGTTCTTAACTGATTGCTTGAATTTTATCATGGCAAATCATAAAGTAACTCAGTAGAGTGTATGAAACCCAGATGCCTGTATGCACTCCCAATGAATATCTGGGCATACTCCTGATGGGTCAGCAGATGGTTTCAAGGGGGATCTCCTCCCAGACCTGGATCAGGGCATCAGTGAATTCCTGGACAGTCTGTGGTGGTACTTGGCAGAGCCAGTTGCACCGATAAGTATCATCCCATATGTAGGTGGTCAGTGGGCTAGAGAGGGCCAGTCAATGGCATGAATGTCATCTTCAACCAGGAACTGCCGACACACTCTGGACAACTGAGGCCAGGCACTGTCCATTGTCCTGCACCAGGAGGAACCCTGATGTGCCTCCCCAGGCCAACACTGACCCACTGTCAAACCGGTCATGCTGGATGATGTTACAGGCAGCATCAAGTTCACCACCTTGTCTCCAGACTTGTTCACGGCTGTCACATGTGCTCTGTGTGAACCTGCTCTCATCTGTGAAGAGAACGGTGGCGGTGGATCTGCCAGTTCTCCAAGTCACCAGTGTTCTCTCATTTGAGCTGCACAGTGCTGGGCTGTGAGCACTGGTCCCACTAGAGGACGTTGGGCCCTCATACTATCCTCGTGGACACTTTTGGTGTACAGGCTACTTGAGAACACAAAACCAGATAAAAATCAGTCAGGAAGGATAAGGAGAGAGTAATTGTCTGTGGCCACTGAATGCAAAACCATTCCCTTTTTGTGGTTTGTCTTGCTCTCCATTGTACCTGTTGTCACTTTAATTTGCAGCTGAAATTGATTCACTGTTGTTGTTGTTGTGCTTCCTAAATGGACAGAATGACATCCCTGAAGGTTAAATTGACTCTGTGTTATATAGTGACAATTAGGTGTTCCCTTGATTTTTTTTTTTTTTTTTTTTTAACATTGTATGAACTTGTAAAATAATGAAATAGTAAGAGATGACATCAGGTCAGGCATGGTTTGATTCATCAGGAAATGTTTGCTTGATGGTTTTGTGGCATCTGTCATGAAGTAAAAGGGAGAGGAGCTCTGAAATTAAAGGAAATTTGAGGATACAGTGAAGCACTAATGGCTACATGGCAAGGAGAGGCAGGCAGAACAGATGGAGTGACTTGTTCTGATAGAATAGCAGATATATATTGTCACTCCATTGTCAAAACAGCAGATGGAGGTGCGCTGCCAGGCTGATAGTGGAGTATATCAACAAATGAGGGGGAAAAAAAATAAATACATAAATTAAAAAAAAAACTTTTCTACTACTTGGTAACCCAAGCTAATGATTAAGTTTTGATTAATACTGAGTTCATGAAGTTCAGTTCGCTATTGTACATTAGTTTCTGTCTTGTTTCCAAATGATGTTATTGTGAAATAAACAATGTACAATATTTGTGTTACACATGTCTTTAACAGCCATGCCAGACTGGCAAAGCAGGGCAGCTAATCTTGCAAAGCAGCTGCCCAAGGGCACTGCAGTCCCAGGGGGCCCCTAAAAGTGGGCTATGCTTATTTAACTAATGGTGTGCACCAGCATTGTCGAGGGGTCTTTTTTGAAGATCTATTTATAAAACTGTAAGTGTTAAAACTTTAGGTTAAGGTTAGGTTAAGAGAGGGTAAGTGTAGCGTCTAGAATAGATTGACAGTAGATTCTAGACTGAGAAACTGCCATTGATAAAACAATCTTAGCTTGAGGTCCATTAACTTTTATCAGTAGGCAGTAAATGTTCATTGCAAGATGTAATGGCTGTAGAACAATGACACCATCAGCATTTAGATCGGTTCCCCATAAGCCTCATTTTGACTATGCATTGCTGTCTGTCTGTCTTAATAAAGTACTGAAAAAGTACTGAATCTGAATCTGAATCTGTCACTTGGGAAGCAAATCTCCAGCTAAATTTACAATATAACCCCATCTGCTTTCAATGCTCTATTATAGACTAAAGGAATGAATTAACTCGTGATTTTTCCCCAAAGGTTTTCTTTCCCTCCACTGTTAGATGCAATGTGATGTGATTTTCACAGTGACAGCAGCGCCAACAATAATATCACTATAAAGCTGTAGTCTGTAGCTATTTTTTGTTATATTTGCTAAAATTGTCACTATGATCTGACAGTAGAATAAAATTCAGGTCAGCTGTGTAAGAATCCACAGTCTGTGGCTCCACCTAGTGGCCATAATTTGATTTGCGAGAATCCACCACTCCCGGATCAACACAACCAATCAGAGCCGAAGGGAGTGTCTGAGAAGTGTCAATCACTCTCGTGCATACCCTGCTGGCAGCCCCCCTCCCTCCCTCAGTGTACTGGGCAGTGCCCCTCCCCCACGCAGGAGCAGTGTCTGCTCAAACTGTTAACAATGGAGGAGAATAGACAACAACAACTGAGCCTAAACATGCCCCAGCATCGCCCACATCAACAAGAAGAAATAAGAAGACTGACGAAGAAAAGCAGTGTAAAAAGAAGAATTGGACCAGGCCAGAGAGAAATCGAGGATAAATATTGGAGCATCATTTCAGAGGTGGAGGGAGGTGCGGGAGTTGTAAGGACTCAAGAGCGACCAGACTCAGTGGCTTTTCTTCTACATGTTTATTTTCTACTATTTACCCACAAGGCTATGGTGGCGGCTGTTACAGTAATACTCGCAATAGCACATCTCACCTTACAATGTTGCAGTCGAGCTACATAGCTTGTTGCTAAAACTAGCTTTTTAGCTTGTATGCTTACTCCAGTGTTTGCTCCTTAGTAGGTCAGAGCTGGAGAGTATAATTCACTGAAAGTCGAGCAAATGCAATTTTCATTAAGCACTTTCCTACTATTGAATTAATTGGTTAAATCATGTGGATCCTGTGAGCCTACCCTTAACCCAACAGGTTCCAAGAGCAATGTCCATCTTGCTCATCAGGTTATAAAGTATAATACATGTTATCATCCCCTTTCCCCTAACCCTAAATCCTAACCCCTGGGACCTAAGGGCTGGGGAATAGAACTGCTTCATTTGATGTGTTGTGATGCATATGAAGCTGTTGGGATTATGAAACTGTTCAACCATCCAATAACCAGCTGTGATAAAGGATGGCAGCCTAACCTTAACAGATCCCCATGCTGCCTTGACAGTTTTAGACTAGGCAAATACCATGCCTACATCCATTAGACAGTGGTAGCTACCATGCTGTATGGCCTACCACAAAGGAATTTCTAAAATATATCCAACAAATGGGTGAGGTGCTCATTTCACATAGGGAGAGGTTCAAGAAGTGATTGAAAATAAATGTCTTTGGTATACAACCTCTTGACTTGTGTGTGTAGAATTCAATGCCTCAAGGAACTTCTGATGTTTCTACATCCATCGTAACCTTTTTATATGTCAACGGCAACCCTTACGATGAAATGTCAACCTACCACCTATTCCTCTGCCCAAAACCTATTAAAATTCATCTTACATCCTAACCCTACCCCTATACCGGGGTCCCGCTACTTAATGTAAGTTAAAATTTGCACTCTCCTCTCATTGACAATGGTTTGAAGGTAGTGGCCAGTCTGTTGGCCCTTGGTAAACACCTCGTGTCCTCTGAGGGTGTTTAGAATTCACCTGCTGAAGGAGGAGCCTTTGATATTTTCACCATCCGCTGTAACCTTTACATAGCCACTTACATGGCCACTTACATGCTCTCCTCGACTTGCATGGGTCCATTGGCCCACTTTTGACTCCTTAGCGAAGTGGAACATAGCTTTCATGTGTGGAGGCTAATGGCTTGTATGTGTGTGAGAGGAGAGGAGATGTGAAATGTATGGATAAAGGAAAGGACAGTAGAAAATTAACCAGTAACTGACAGCAAATTAATATTAATGGATCATACTTGAATTCTTATTAAACAACTCATCTCTATCTGTCATGGAAGCCTTACTGACAATTTCCATTGGCCGCAATAACAGATTCATAGATATCAGCTGATGTGTTTGCTGGTTAATCAGTTTTCTGACAGGCCTGCAGTATAGTCCCTCATCTACTGCCCTAACCTGGGCCTGTGCATGTTTTGTCGGAGCCCGGCCCAGCCTGACCCATTAACTGTAATTTAAACCCAACATTTTAACTTTGTGCAACTTTGTACACATTTGTGACTTAGGCCTACTTTGCAAAAAAAAAAAAGCTTTCTCCCCACCCAATTAGGCTTATAAAGTAAATGATTTAAAAAAAAAATAAATAAAAAAAGATAGAAACACAAATGCTTGATCAAGGGGCTGGGCTTCTTTACTAGCCTAATATATTAGCCAGAGGATAGTGGTGGGAAATATCAACCCGACCCGTCAAGTTCGGACTCGGGCAGAAAATCTAAAGTCTACTAGTGACACTGCAACCGAGCCAACCCTTGACACATTAGGTTAAAGTCTCTTCTTAGAATCAAACCCATTCCCTTTATCACATTGACAGAGGCAATATAACACACTCTAACGGTATGCATAACGTTATGCATACTTATATATATATATAGTAGCTGCATGTGCCTAATCAGTTATGAAACTTGAGGAATGTGGAACGACAGCCAGTGAGGAGGCTTTTGTTACTTGAGTTAATCTGGGAGAAAGAAATGCCTCAAAGACTGAAGTCAGAGAACAGATTAGAGAAGAGAAATACTGTAACATGATGGCCTGCAGTCTTGCTTTGCTACAGCTACAGTATGCACTGATGCTAGGTACAGGATGAAGTAGATATACATAAAACTGGCCTGCCCAGATCTCTGGTTCCATGTGCTAAAATATGTTCGTCCTTTGCTGCTTTGACACGTATGTGTCCTTTGATTTGGTTCCCCAGTAGAGCAAACAATGGCAACCACAAATTGAGCTAATCTCAAGGGATCAGGAGTCATCAGGGAAACAATATAGTTGTTTTAGTGTATTAAGTTGATTATGCAATATGAATTATTCAATATGTTCCAAATACCTAATGACTGCCGTTCATTCAGTTTAGCAGAGGTACGATTTTGCTGATGTTTGTATAGCCTAAATAGAGATATAGACCCAACTAAGATTCTGTAGACTGTAGTTCATGTTGGATGTGAAACCCAATAAACAAAAAAAAAAAAAAAAACTTGTGTAAAATATATTTTTGTTAACCATGTTCCCTCAGTTTGTGACCTGTTTGTTTAGTACCACCCCACGACTTGCATATTGGGACATTAGCAATTTACTAATTGGAGTGTGAAATCATAGTGAGCCTACCATTATGAAATGCCATTGCACAAATAGGGGGAAGAGGATCAAAGATTTATGGTTCAAAAGTGCTGTGTTACCAGAAAAAAAATATCTGCGCAATTTACACCTCCTCCCAAGCTCATATAGTCTCATCCTCATTTCCCTTTTCCTTTCACAATCCCCCTAATGATCGTAACAGGCCTTGGAGCCGATAAATCTGAACAGTGGGGAAACTAAGTGTCTCATCATTATGCAGCCTCCACCTATGCGCTCAAAGAGCATCCATGTAAGGCCCTCAGGACAGCAGCAGCACTTGTTTAAATCCAATCTCATTTCAGTGAGCTCTTCATCACTTTTTTCCCCTTCCGTACCTAATGACGTCCCTGTGCCATATTGTTGTCTTATGTAATGGGGATGAGCTCAATTACTCTTCTGCTTGACTAATGGTGATGACTGAGTTAAGTTGACTGAGTCATTTTCAGTTGAGGTAATGTTGTTGCTGGCACTCGTTCCCTGCAGAAATTATGAAGTCTTCCAGGAGGCTTCTGTTGGACCACTATCCCCTTGGCAGGACTGGGGTTCAAGTGTACATCTGTCATTGTTTGTGAAAAGATCAAATCAAAAAGCCATTAATTCATGTTACATGACAACAACGATCAAGTCATGAGTCATTCCATCAACAATGCGTAATATGTAGTGCACCAAAAGTGTGCGTTACTTTTAATACAGAACAAGCTGACCTAGGACTGTAAGCTGCTGTTGGAATCCAGCTATTCATGTCGTGCATCTAGTGTTGAACACAACCAAAGCCTTGTAGGTCATTTGAATCAATGTGAACAAATACATAATATGAAAACAAACAAAAAAAATGTTTTCATTTTTGCTTTTGTGGATGTGGGTTGCGACTGAAAATAAGGAAAAACACTGTTCTAAGTAGAACCAAAAGCACCCGTTTCATTATGTAAGATTACTAGCATGTCTTTCTTTTCAAGAAATGCTTTTTAATCTGTGATAATCTGCTGGTAGACTGCATAGATAACAGTAGTTTCATGTAACATTATGAATTGTTCACAACAAAAAAATATATGTTATATATAATATATGTATATGAATGTGTTTAGATTTGGGCAAATTATGTTAATATGGTTATTATTCATATTTAGAGTTCAAGCCGTCTTGAAATGCAAGGAACACACTCTTTTTCTTTGTTTGTTTGTTTGTTTCTTTCTTTCTTTCTGCCTATTTAATTTCTTTTTGAGGGGCTTATCATACTTGAACCCTCATGACACTTTGCACCATATTCAGGTGTGGTGGAAATGTAATTATTTTATGGGTTTTCGCCCCCTTAAAGCAGCCCCTGGGACTACGTTCAAATTTCGGTAGACTTGTGTATAGCATTGATAACACATGAAATGTTTTAAGGAGTATTGTACTCCTCCTGGTCAGATGACCAAATCTGTCTCAAACATGGAAGTACGAAAAATTTAAACGACATTTGTCTCACATCAGACAGGTTCAATGTGCATCCAAGAGTAGATGGAAGTTACTGAAGGAAACTGGATGAAATATTATTTCTACAACCCCTAAAACTGCTGCTGGGCCTCAGTTAAAATGTTTCCTCAGTCTCTTTGCTGGTGGAAATAGCGTGGGTGTTAATTCTTTATCTGTTTGACACTTGACACCTGAAATGAATTAAACACCTGTTCCTTTTAAAACTGGTCTCACTCCTGTGTTTGTGTGTGTGTGTGTCTATATATATATATATATATATATATATATATATATATATATATATATATACACATATACGTAGATGTATATATGTATATGTATATATATATATATATATATATATATATATATATATATATATATATATATATATATATATATATATATATATATATATATATATATATATATATATATATATGTATATGTATATTGTATATATGCAACAAAACAAACAAAACAAACAAAATGTTCTCATCTGGATAAGCTATCCATGTCTGTCATGGTCTAAGATTTGGAGCAGGTGTTAGCAGTCAGCTGAGTGAGCCTGGGAAATGGGAAAATGGTCCGTTAAGGAAAATGTGCAAGTTACTTAGCAGCCTAGATTGTGAATGGAAAAGACTAACACACACCACGCTGCCACCTAATTGCCATTTTCTTTGTTCCATCGCTGTCCGCTTACACATACACACTAGCATACAAAAAACACGTGCTCAAAGACTTTTCCTTCAAGAACACAACTAAAATAAAGTGTCTGCATATTTTGCTTCCCAGATTAAGTCCGCCATGCTCTCCCAATGGAAGCCGACAGCCCACCTAAAATATGAAAGGAACAAGCACACCGCCTCTGAGAGAGAGACACACAGTTCCTTCAGTCCTTCAACATGCAAACATTGTTTGACTTAATCCACCCTAATGATGCAAATTTATGCTGTTAATTATTTCTAGCTGAATTGCAACCTGGCTAAACGTTTTCAGAAATGCAATGGGGACGTCAGACTCAATAAAGTATTCAGGGAGAGAGGGGGAAGACATTATTCAGGATTACTTTTTTTCTTCTTCTTTCTTTCATTCTTTTTTTTTCATTTGCATCAACTCCACAAAAAGAATTAGCATTTTCCATTCTGTAACAGCCCTAATATGGCTGATATTGTTGTCTGCAGCTATAGATTCTGGTAATGAAGTGTCCTCTTTAGATAAGCTCTTTTAATTCAAACCTTATTTAATAGGAAGCAGTGAGTCTACATCCCAAGTGCTTTCCTTTCAGGATTCCTCTCTGTCACTGTAATCCTCAGCTGACACCTTTTTGCCAGCTAAATATGATTCTCCATTTGAACCTTTGATATGGACATACATATCAGACATACAAAATGCATATCAAAATGTTATACACAGTAAATTCCTCTGCTGATGAAAAAGCTATTTTGTCACAGTATGATGTAGTCAAGAGTGCTTTCAAGCACTTTCTCCTGATTGCACTTACATGAGACTTGAGCTGCAGACATCTCTTTCTATGTTACAGTCTACTGCAGCAAAAATTGAATCTGTATCATTGGCTGAATTGGCTTGCTTCCTTTGTTGTTACAGAAATCACAAAAGCCATCCATTTTACAGCCATAAATCCCTGACAAATTGATTTTGAAACTTAGTATTACTATCTATTTTTGCATATATATATATATATTTTTTTTTTTGTAATAAACGACAAGGAAATGCTTTTGAAGAAGGGAGATGCCACAGTATGTGTTTGATTGACAGCTGAGCTGGCAAGGGCTCAGAGACAAAGTATAGATGAATCCGGCTACCAATTTGTAGGTTCTTCCATCTAGTAGTGCTGCCATTATTGCAGTGACAAGGTGTAGTAACTCAGTGTGTCTGCTGCTGATGGTGACAGCAGCATTGGGTAGTTGGATTAAAGACATTAGACAGTGACTTCCACTTACTGGGAGGGCACCCAGGATTGGATGCCAATTTGAACATTATTCATTATTAATATTATTCATTATTATATACATTATTATTTGAACATTATTCAGATTTTAGATATTAAACACTGGTTACAACAATAGCCAGAATAGAAATTGAATCATTTCAATTGATGAAGTATTGTGTAATTCAGTAACTAACATTATTGTACTAGTTAGCTAGCATAATCAATCAAGAGCTTGGCTTAATTATTCCAGACCAGATGCTTTATTAAAACAAACCAAAACTGGTCTGTCAAAGGCCAAGGGTTCTTCCTAAATTCCAAGACACTGTTGTCAAAATTAACATTATATAGATAGTAAAGGTAGAAGTAGGAAATTGTTCACCTCTTTAGACAGCTTGCATTAAATGAGCAGATATTGTAGAGCCACTGTAGTAATGGCAACTTGTGTAATTCAGGTACTTTCACAGATTAGTATACAACCAACGTGTGATGTTAAATGGGACACACAGTTGTTTTGGTATTGAATGATATACGCTAGTTTCCTTTCAAACCAATTTAAGTTGACATCAGCAAGTATGTTTTTAAGGTGTACATTGTGCTGCAGTTAACAACTGTCCCTGCAAATTGATGTAGGTTTTGCACTTTTCCCTCTTGGTTGCTTGTTCAGAAAGCCAATGTGCAGCACAAGATGTGTGCACATGCTTTTGGAATAAAAGGAGACATTAGCTAGAAAGTTAATATTGGCTGCAGTTCAAAGTCTGAGGCTTTTGAGTGATGCTGTGGTTTGTAACTATCACTATGTAATAAGCAACATTACATCTCATTGCAAAAGCTGTTAAATAAGTTAAATAAAGACATTCAATCAGCTTTATTCAAAGAATTGTTTCAGACAGTGGTCTGGCTGGTATATGTGACTCCATGATGAAACCACATAGTATAAATGAGAGCTCAGACCGGCGTGTTACACAATCAAATCAAATGCAACTATAGTTGGACTGTAGTTTGAAAAATCAATGTCAACAAATGATTTTAAATGGCAGATTGTATTTCTTGTCAGGAACCAAAACACTTCCGACAAATCCATCACAGTGTGTCTATTTGAACAGATCCATCTCTAGCCCTGTCCTGCCCCTGTCTAAAAGGTGCTGTTGAGCTTGAGCCAAAACGGCTGCTCAGCTGCTGCAGTGCATTTCTCAACTCAATGACTCTCCAGATGGCAGGTATCTTTAGTGCTCAGCTCCCTTGTCCTGAGCTGCGACAGCTCTGCCGCGCTCCATCGGGCTGCAGCAGGCCGCCCTCCCAGGGTACTTTTAATGGACTTTAATTTGAAACACATGATCAGGACAATACAGACAGTGTACTCGCTAGCACAATGGAGATAATAGACCCCCCTTTCATGCATATGGGTTTAGCAATTCACAGCATAATTATTAAGTGTCAAAAAGAGATTGCCTGAAGGCCCATGTTGAAGAGACATACTCTTCAACACAGTACATTATGTACTGATTGTAAGGAACTAGTTCATGTACATGTTGGGCTATTCAAGCTACAATTAAAAGCACAGCTAACTTTATAGATATAGGCTTGTTTTTCAAAACAAAGGCTGTTACAGTGATGGGTCAGCTGAAGAGATTAAAGAATTGAAGCATACGTCTCACAGTCGTCTGAGCATGCATACTTTGTGACTACCAGACAGGTGTGCTGCCTGGTATCATTTGTTATGTTGCTAGAAGGCAACAAGATAGCATAATGAGAAACCACTGAGGGAGCCCAGAAGAGGTGGTGCAGTTTGAGTGTTAGCACAGAGCCGAAGGGAATGCATTTGTTAGACTTGACAGGGCATGCATTAGTGTTTGGCACTGATAATCATACAGGATAATATTTTAATTTGTTGAGCATGCTACTAACAAGTGCTTGAAAACCCCACAGAGCTCAGGTTGCAATTTTCTTTTACTTTGTGAAAATACCTTTGAGATATACAATAATATACACATGTAGGAAAACACCTTTTAATCCCTATTTAATTTATATGTGTGTGTGTGTGTGTGTATGTGTGTGTTTGTGTGTGTGTTTATTCTTAACTCAGAAAGAAACACATTCAGGTTTTAAAGGTCCCATATTATAGTGTTTATCATCAATTTCACACAGCTGTCAGAGGTCCAACAACACTGTATTTAACATGTATTGCTCCAAACCCATCCATGGTCCTGCATGGTTCAGCTGTCTAAAAGTCGCTCTACAGAGCTCTATTCAGAGCAGTCTGTTTCTGTGCCTGCACCTTTAAATGCTAATGAGCTCCGTCTGCCAAGACCTACTTACCTGCTAGTTACTCACTTAGGGAGATGATGCCTCTTATGCTAGTGGTAGCATACGTTAATGTTATGCTGGATGTATATATGTATCGCTATGGCTCGCAGAGATGCTTTCGTTCAACCATACCAGTTTTACCCATAATCGGACCCAGAAGGAGAGTCTCCTGGAGAAGTACAGAGACTGGCTGCAGCAGGACGTTTCAGAATGGTTAGTGTAGTGTTAGTCTGTATAATGTTAGTTTGTTCTATGTGTTGTTAGAGTTACTACCATGTAGCTAATGGCTAACAGCTAGCGAAAGCTGCATTTGTCTCAACACAGTCTCCAAACTCTTGGACACTGTTCACCTCATCTCTGTCTCCAGTCTGCACATGTTTCCAGACTTTTGACAACCAAGCTCCACTGTAATATTATTAACATTAAACTCACTTCAAACACCATTGCATAGCGGACTGAAGCAGAGCTAACTAGTTAGCCAGTTTCAAGCTGACTTCACCATACTCACAGGCAACTGTAAATACTATCAAACCACGGTGACACTCACCTGTGGCTCAGGTGCAGTTGTTGGGTCCGGTATGGTTGGGACTGATCCTTTTACGAGGGTCAGTGTCGAGGCAAAGCCAGCTTTGTACTGACCCTCGTTACTGAAGCAGTCCAATGTGAAGTGGTTAGCACACACATACAAGCTAACACTAACCGCAGCCAGCACACTGTCATTACAAAAATAAATACAATCACTGTCTCTTCTGTTCTTCTGTAGCTGGAACAGAATATAGGCACTGATGTTGATTTATACAACCAACAATAGAGCAATTTGCCTGTCTAACTCCAAGCAACGACACTGCTATCTTACAACTGGACACACCAAACTTCACCTTTGGGATGAACGCCCCCCTCTCCGATATTTCCTATCATCGAGCAGAGGAGGTCGGCCTATGAAAATGACTCCTTTCGTTACGTAACGAAAGGAGCTGAATCTGAACAGCCTGTAGGAGCGTAGGAGTAGGAGTTTTACCAGTGGGTGGGCTGCAGAGACCATGCAGGAATCATTTGATTTCCTCATTCTGGCAGTTGGCAGGCTCAGAGAGGACCAATGTATATATGTAGAGACCAGAGAAAACATGTTTTTCATAATTTGGGACCTTTAATAATAAGACAGGCAATGTACCCAAGATTAAAAAAATGGCTCTGTATATTTATCTGCATATATTATGTGATGAAAGGTCATGAGCAGATGTGGGCCATTTGTAATTAGCTGAAGAAGTAATGGCCATAATGGCCTTTGTAACACCAATGTATGGTGTCAGTTTAATAGCTTGACAATGTGAGGTCCATAATTGTGTTACAAGCATAATAATCCCATTGATGCACTTTCATTTCACATAGGGGATTTCATCTTTCAAAGGCTCTTGGATCTATGATCAGACAAAATTTCCTCCATTATATAGAATACATAACGTCCATCTCATCCAATTTATGAAAGTAAAATGTAAACTGTAAGGGCCAAGATTTACCAAATGGACATCTAAGAACTTGCGGTGATGAAGGCCAATTGTTGCGTCATCTCACATCACCTGTCTATCAGCCAAATGGGATCCCTGAACCAATCATCGAACATCAGTTGTATTAATGGAAAATACAACTGTGCAAACAATGGAACAAAACACTTAGGCTGCCGAGAGTTTTTGCCTATGTGCTACTTTCTCCTTAATTTGACCTACAATTAGGTCTTCAACATTCACATTTAAATATACATTAAGGGTATTTAGCAGAGGCGTTTGTCCAGTGCAACTTATGGTACAACTAATAATCATTTTAATTACATATTAAGCAGCTGTTTGTTTTCCTGATAAAATAATGAATTGTCTTGTCTGTAAAATGCCAAGAATAATGCCTAATAATAATTCCAATCCAAGGTGTCATCTTTAAATGCAGTGTTCTGTTCAACAAACAACCCTTGAGCTGTTCAGTTGCACAGATACTGTACAGGCTAAACCAGCCCACCGGCATCAGAAAAAGGACCATGTAGGTCATTTGTTCAGTCATCTTATTATTACGCATATTTACATTTAGGTTAGGTGGCGACCTCTAGTAGCCATTGTATTTATTGTGGCTGCAAAGAAGGAAGTCAGACGGAGCAGTATAAAATGCAACAAAGTCATCCTACGGATGGACAAATGATTGGGCAAACCAAACCCAGGACAGGACTGCTGTTCACATCCAAAAGTCAGTGGTGTGTGCAAAGTTACATCATTTATGTAGTATTCCAATCACTGACCTATTCAGTCAGCCAGGTAAGGGGACATGGGTAAAACAAATACCCATATATATATATATATATATATATATATATATATATATATATATATATATATATATATATATATATATATATATATATATATATATATATATATATATATATATAGGGAGAGAGATAGATAGATAGATAGATAGATAGATAGATAGATAGATAGATAGATAGATAGATAGATAGATAGATAGAATGGCAAGCAATGAGAACACTACTCTCCAGGATCCTGATGGGCCCTCAGTCAGAAGAACCCAGACGGTTTATTTGCATCACCCTTTCCTATACCTCCCTCCATAGGAGCATCCCTACTGCTGTGTACTTTGCAGGCTCCATAAATCGTGGGTTATAAAACCAGTCCTCCTCTTTCCTTCCATATGGGATATGCCAGGGCGATGCCAACAGAAGCTGTTTGATTTAGAGCACTGTACATAGATGCATCAGGAATTTATAGGAGACTTAATTAGGAGTTATAAAAGTGACTTATAGTAATTGTGTGGGACACAGGGGCCTATAATGCGGCAGTTATCATTTCCATAACTCCCAAGTCTTGACTCTTTTTATCAGAACTTTAATGTGTTGGTGAAGCTGTTTGTGCTTTGATGTTAATGCACAAAGCTCTTCTGGGTAGCAGAATGTTGCTGCTGCAATGCTGCAGAAGGAACTGTGCAAATGGAAAAAAGGAAGAAAATCTTTGCCTCGCTTTTTATTACTGCAGTGTGTCACAGAAAATATGTTATTCAAGTTTATACACATTATCCCAACATCAGGGAGAAAGTCGTGATGAAATAGGACCCACATTTTGAAGCGGGGGGGAGATGGTAGAAAATGTCTCTCTGTGGGAAGAATTTCCTTTGAGTGTATTCACCTCCTTTTTCTTGTCTGTTTCATTTTCAACATTTTCATTTTTTTCGACATGTCCTTTTGACTCATTTGGCCCACTGTAAACGAGGCCAGGGGGCTTCAGCATTATCATAATTTTTGGAACAACAATTTGGGAGAGTGATAAACATTGCTTGGTTTTATAGGAAGTGTGTAAGAGTACATAGAAGTCATGGTTCATCTGTATACAGGTAATGGTTCAATACGAGTTTGTTACAGCGAGAAACAAGTAATAAAAAGATCCCAAATGCATAGGGCTAGCTACTCTTCATCATTTTTTGACAGAGAATAGTGCAAGTTACAGTTAGCTCCACATAGTAATTGTTATGTAGATGCAAGCTCCTACAGTAACGTCTTTTGCCCTGTCTGCTTTGCGTCCAGAGGCTGCTTAAAAACAGCAGGGAGGAATTGGACTTTCCTCACTCTGGTGATTGACACCTCTAGTTGAGGCTGTCTTATATGCAGCAGCCTGTCCAGCGTGTTTCCATACAACTGTCGAACAATGCAGACACACTGCCCTCCCTCGATCCACCGCTTGAAGTCCAACATTTTCCCACAGAGCTGATTTTAAAACAAATTTGAACTCGGAATATTGTGCAGTCATGCTTCAGTCGTTTGCAGGTTGGAAGTCCAGGTCCATATTCCAAACTTTAAATGTACAATCGCAGTCAAAGGTTTACGTACACTTGTATAGAAAATGTTTATCATCATCATTTGGTGATGGAAATAGTGGACACATACTTTACACACTTTAAAGAATAAAAAATGACATTGTGCAGCAATCGTCCAGGAATGACTTATTATAGGTCTTCTGAAAATGTGCTGAAATCTGCTGGGTCAATAATTTACAGGCAGTTATTGGTAAAACTTATCTTGGCCATTTTCACCTAAATTAGGTGCATTTGATAGCCACCCACAAGCTTCTGGCAGGCCTTTAGCTGAATTTTTTACCACTCTACTTGACAGAATCAGTGATGTTCAACTAAATAGGTTGGCTTCCTGGCCCACACTTGTTTCTTCAGCACAGTCTACATGGTCAGGATGGTCAAGAGTCAACCAAAAACAACCAAGAAGAAGTCTGCAATGAATTAGAAGCTGCTGGAAGACCAGGTACAGTGACCACAGTAAGAAGCCCTTGCTCCAGATGCAGCATCTTTAAGCTCGACTGAAGTTTGCTGCTTATCACATGGACAAAGAAAAAACAAAGAGTTGTTGGCCATAAATGAGCAGCAATAAGTACATATTATACAATCATATAACCCCAAGAACACCATACCGACTGTCAAGCATGGTGGTGGTAGTATTATTCTGTTGGGCTGTTTTGCTGTCATTGGATCTGGTGTTCTAAGGAAAGTAAATGGAATAAAAAAAGAAGGAGGATTGTCACCAGATTCTCCAGGAAAACTTAAAATTATCACACAAAATTTCACTCACACAACTTTCTAGAATCACCAAAAGTGATTGTTCAAGTTGATGTATGTATATTTTTGATTTGGTAACAACGTCATGAATGTCTTCTGTGACAAAGTAGTGTGTGTTTCCTCATTCCATCACAAAAAAAAAGAGAGTTGTAGAAATCATATTTGCTACAAGTGAATTTAAACATTTGACTGCAACTGTAAATGCATTCCCTGTTTATATGATATGTTTCTATGATGTTTTTTTTTTTTTTTTCTTTTTTCTTTTTGTGGCAAGTCTGTGAACAGAAGCAACCACAGCATCTGATTTAGCAGATTTGCACACTTAAAAAGCTTCGGATGGAGCAGACTCTCAAAAACTTCTATCAAGCATAAATCAATTAAGTGGGAATGGAAAAAAACGGACTACACAGTTGTTACAGCACATTTCATACTGCTGAGGTCATGCTGTTTATGTCGGTGAAGTCTGGCTTTGTGGCGCCTGAGTTTTTAAATTATAAATTGCAAATTGAATGACTGTTCCATCACACTTTTCCTTGTTGCAGGTTCAAGAACGGTGGAATTTGACTTCAGTCAATGTTTCTTCTTCTTCTTCTTCTTGCTTTGTTGTGTCTTCTTCTTCTGCTTTTGTTGTTTAATGGCAGTTGGAAAACAGCTTTGAGGCACAATAATGCCACTTACTGGATTTGAGTTTGGATCAGAATTGTTATATTCTGAGCCACTGATATAGTTTATGCTGGCCATAGTGTGACAGTTGGACGTATTTTATGACTGAATTCACAAATCTATGAATGTTTGGGACAGATACCCTTACTTACAGTGCATACCCCTGAATAGATATAAACAAATTCCCTCACTTCCTGGCTGTCTCTCACTAGACCCGTTAGGTCCTTGGTATATACATTTCTTTTAAATTGTATAGGTTGATTCAGATCGCCTGATAATTCTTCTGTGTGATTTTGTTTGTCTGCATTAATCAGTTGGACACCCCGTTCATCTTCGACAATGTCTTGTTGGGGGTGGAGGTTGGTTATTTATTTGTTTATTTATTTTAATCACTGAGGTATACGTCATTCTCAGTCGATGCAGAAACTATGTTAGCACTTAACAAGGGGAAGAAACATCACATGTATAAGCATATTATGACCAACGTCAGAGTTGCCATTTTGTAGCAAGTCTTCTGTCATTTTCTGAATGAATGTCACTATTTCTTTGGCTGGCACATAAAGACCACGATAATAATTGAAATTACATTTGGATGACATTGTCAGTGAACATTTTTTGCGGACAGAACTGATCAGAATCTCTACAGGGACTGGCAGGAGGAGCATGGTGCATCAGATAATGGGTCGACATAATGAGGGAACAGCCCTGCATAGACTGCCTGTCACTAATTGCACAATATCCACCAAATTTTATCAACTGCTGTTAGAATAATGTTTCTTTTTTTTTTTTTCCTCTCCCTTACTTTAATCATCTTTTGCACGACAGGCATTTTCACAGTTGGAAGTGAGAGTTAGGGAAAGCATGACTATTAACTGAACCAGTTTGTCAGTAGATTTGGTACACGATACATTAAACTCACAGCTAACATGTAGCTTGTTTGCAACAGAAAAAAATAGCATCAGGGTCAGTTTTTCTGGTGTGTGGGAATGCAGTATGGGCTTTTTTCTGGAACACTGAAATCCCATGTCATTCTGCTCGCAGGGGACATGTTTCTGTACCCCCTCTACAGCCAGACCGGACTCCTTTCTAATTGATTTCAAGGGCACACAGCCTCTGCAGAGCAGTCATTTATCTTTTATTCTGATTCATATTTCATCTTGAGCAAAAGTGCACTTAAACCAGGCTTTGAATAGTTGGATAGCCACATCAAATGCAATAATGTACATTACCCACAAGCCTTTCCCGAACACCTCTGAGATAAGACGAAAAAAAATGAAATAAATAAATAAATAAATAAATAAAAAACATGAAAAGGCTTCATGAAATCCATCTTTCAACAGTTGATGTGTAAGCTCCCTTGTGAGAGAGCAGTTTGAATCAATTCATTTCTCATTTAGGTTCCATCTGTGTTTGATTTACCACACTTCCCTGTGTAGATGTTTTTTTTTTTTTTTTTTTTCCTGTAAAGCACAAATTAAGGCTTTAAGAGGAAAATCAAAAGATGTAGACCAATACATAAACCTTAAGATATATTCCCTATACAAATATACTGATATCCAATATCCCTACATAACTCCAAGCTAACAGTACTGAAGCAAAACCTGCTCAATATGCCTATATGCCTTCAGCATACATTACTGTCAACACATTGGTAATAATGTCATGTTAACATTGGTTTACAAAATGAGTGGCAGTATACCAGCTTGTCGTATTGTTATGTTTATGATTCCCAGATCTTTTGCTCATAAGGTTCATTTATATTCCTATTTTTTTTCATTTTTTTTTTTAAGTGGAACTGTGGATTGAATAAAAAATCCTTAAATCCATTATTTATTTCCCTCTAAGACAGACAGAAGAAGAATAAAGAATGTCAGCTAACACTACTGGCATTGCCTTTTTTTTAGACAGCACTAGTTGCCCAGCTAGTCAGCTAGGCAATGGAGGGAAAACAGATCTTACAAAAGTCAGTCGCAAACAAAGACTTTTGCAGTTCATGTTTAGCAGCTACGCCACCAGGGCGTCCCAGCTAAATCTTCTGAAGAAGACATATTTAGCATCAGTGCTACAGGTAATTACCTGGAGTGTGTTACACATCATTATGCAGATGCTTATGAGTCACTGATATAGACTCCTTTAAAAAAAAAATGTCAGTTTGCATTATTTCATGTGATCTTTCACTTTTTACTTGTTGATGAAAATTGTAATACATTTCCTTGTTATTTACATTTTCAGGTTTCATTTATCAAATATTATAATAACCCCTTCAAAGTTGATTTTTCTTTTTGTTCTTGTTGTGGAAAAAAAAAATGTCAATGAGTACTATTTATTTATTTATTTTTTCATAAAAATAAAATGCAAATACATCTGCTCAGCCTCTACAAACTACTCTGGCATTTCACAGCACCTTAAGCTGAATGTCCAACATTACCCACACCTTGATGCACGAGTCAGAGCAACTCAAAGGTTTTCTAAACCTTCGATCTGTGTGAATAGAAGCATTTAAGTAACGTGCACTGCTCTGTATTTCCTCAATCACCATTTGTGCTGCTGTCCTTTGTCGGCACCCTCAGCTGTCACCGGCTCCATCGGTGGCGTGGCAGCTGGCTGGCTGCACTTTTGATTTATCGTAGTGAGTGGGAAACTATGAAGCTTACTTTGTGACAGCTCAGAAGCTTTAAAATTTAAGATGTCATTGAACTGATGAATGGAGAGAGGAGAGGCTCAGCCTGCCCACTGGCATCATATGTCACCGTCCGAAGTGATGATGGACCCTGCCTGCCACGCTCTTACATCAGAAATCAAATATTTTGTAGAACAGACGCCTATAGGGGCTTTATATTATACTCTTCTCAGTTCCATAAAGGTTAGAAAAATGTTTGATCACAGCTAACAGTAGATCCACCTTGACCACATATAGGACACTAGATGCAGCAGTCATCTCCCGTTGCTTATCATTGTCTTATCATTGTCAAGCACTCCAAATAGACACATTGCCTTCAAATGCTGATTAAATGGTGGAATTTTAATTATTTGATCCAGTTTGACATCCACGTGTGAAGTCCAAAGAATATCACCAATTTCAAATTAAAAGCAGACTATTGCTAACATCTGCCAGTGTAGGGCACAGTGTCAATAGGGGCAATGTCATTTTGAAATGGAAAACACTCCCGTGGACATAGATAGATTTTTCCATGCAAAGCTGACAAATTAATTTGCGGCGGCTGACAAATGTGCATCCTTTTATCAGAGTGAGTGTCAGATTTGCTGTGATAAAAAGCAACAAGTGGGAGCATTAACACAGAGCTCGTCTGTGGCCACCGACTCACTGCGCTGCGAGAAAATAACAAAGCACGGACACTGAGGTATAAAGGGGCACATGTGAGCAACATCAATCAAATCAATCCAGCGTTGGGAAATGCTCCTGGTTTATTAATTGTTCACCCGCGTACCACAAAATGTAATCAGTACATTGCCAGTGAATTGTGCCACTGGCTACTTACTGTTCCACCTTCATGTCGACTGAGCTAAACGTTACTCCTTGGACTCATGCGCGCTCATTCTGTGGGACTGTTGTTTTTTTTATCAGGCGCTCAGGAACCAGCTTCATCTTCAACACTTGTTTTTCACACCGCAGCAGACTAAACCCTACTGAATCAAACTGAGTTACTTGCCGATAAAGCTAAAATCGGCCACATTAATGTCATATCTATTTCAGTTTTAATGTGTTATTTCCATAAAGAGCTTTTTCAAAACCCATAGCTCTAATTTGTAAAGGGGGGGGGGGTGGAATAAAGATGCCTACGTCTCTGACAATACGTTAGCTTAAATGGCCAGTTGATAATGATAATAGCCATTCAGCGCCGTGTCAGCCGAGCTCTGCTGATAATGCTTTACAGCCGCAGGCTAACCTCCACCTTAGAATTATCCAGCCATGTCTCACACTCGCTCGTCACTGTTGCAACTTTTAAATCAGCCAGTCTAATTAGAAGCTGCACTGCAGAAACATGCTTTCCTCTTGCTAACAAGGATGTTTTTTTTTCTTTCTTTGTCTTCTCTGATATCTCCACAGTTGTACAGCTCTGTGGACTTTGGGAGAAAATGGCAGCTCATCCATGAGCATGTCACGCCGAACAGATTCTACTGGTGAGTCATCCTTTTCCACGTCTCGGCGCTCTTTTTTTTATTCTGCTCCACTCCTCCTCTCCGAAGTTTTGTTTACTCAGGAATGCAGAAACTGTTGCTAGTGTTCTGTGCGACTGAGCAAGTGATATTGATGGCTTGGAACAAGGTGTGTGACTGACTGGTGGTGCTGCTGAAATTCTGCACATTTTGCACCGCTTGATACAATCAGGCAGAGATTAATCTCCTTTCGCAGCACGCTTTGCATTCAGCATCCGAGGACATGTCGCATTGCACTTCATCCCTCACACGCGCCCTGCTCATATCAGGCACACTGCACATAAGTAATTCAATTACTATTTTACATCAGTCGCAGAGGAGAGGGGGTTGTTTTTTTTTTTTTGTACAGATGCTGATGCAGAGGCTTACGTACAGTATGAGGGGCTATGACTAATAATGGATCCGGGACGTCCCTGTCACTTCTTATCCGTTCACGTCTGAGGCTCACTCCCCCTGCAGTGTAACTACTATGTCTGAAAGTGCACACTCATCAGAAACGTAGGCCCGGATCTATTCCAGCTCATCGCTCCTCACCCCCTCGCTGAGGTGACCGGGGTGTGCCCGGGTTTGCCGTTGGCTAAATCCATTGTAACTTGCATAAATCTGGAGCTGCTTCCGTGCCGTTGTGGCATAATCCTAAATAACGTTCACAATCCATCGCATTGGCTTTGCCCTTTACTGCCAAAGTCCGTTCAAGGACATCTAAACACTGGATGGGCCTCTAGCAATGGCTAGGCATCCCTCCAGTTGGCTGCATTTAGACAATGGCTTCATCAGCCTCCAAGGGATACGAAATGTCGCAGCAATGGGAAAGCTGCGTCCATCCGGTCTAATCCACAGCAGTGAAATGAGCAAGAAAGCAAGATTCCACCCAGAGATATACTCACAGTCAGACAGCGTGGTGACCCTGCAACATGCAGTCACTGATTAGACTTTATTTGTATGTCTGCCCAGAGTTGCTGTGGATGTGGCATTTCGAATATGGGGAAAATCCTGTATATTCCTTACTAGGTTAAAAACACAGGTCTAACTGGAGCAGAATTCCTTTGCTCTCTTTCTTCTTTTTTTCTCCCATCTACATTCCTTTTATATTCATTGTCATTCAGATAATGTATTCTTCCACTGTCTGTCATTCTCTCCAAGGTCTGTCTCAGGCCTAGACAAGGAGCCAGATCTGGTCCACATGGAGGCTCATACACCAGATGGAAGTGAGTGTCTCCTGCACACACATAAACATCAAAGGGGAGTCATGAAGAGGTCTCTATAGGACTGAATTCCTTCTAGAGAAATGAAGACATCCCCAGGGAAACAGCCTTGACGCGCCCCACCAATAAACCCAGTGCATGATTCTTGATTATTGTGGCCTTTCTTCTCCTTCCTTTCACTGGCTGAATGTCAGCTCTATAACTCCGAATGGAAGTACCACTAGGGTGTTCCATAGGTGACACAGGTGAAATTGTTTATGCCTGCCTGTGATGTCAAAGTAGCACTACTCTGAGTTATAAGCATTTTTTATTTATTTTTTTTCCCCCATATAACTGTGGTATGATTGACAGGCGGAGATGCTTGTTTGTGGTTTCTACACATGATAGGAATAAAAGAGATGCAAATTAATCCGAGAAAGTGTCAGACTGCGCAGACATGTGGAGCAGAACCATACACATTTCAAGTATAAAGGATATCCCTTGAAAGCTACTAACTATCTATAGGTTATAATTGTGAAAAGCAGCTACCATTCAAAAATGCCCTTGATGTGTTGCTTGTCACAGAAAAATGTATGCCTTCAACAGGTTACTTATTGTACTGAAAGAAGTATACTAAAATTAGCAGTTATGAACCTGTCATGCATTCGGTGTGTCTTCCTCTGCGACAGATGTGCAGTATGTCACGTGCAGAGCTCAGATGTGCACAGAAGCGAACAGGAACTATCCATTCCCTGGATACATCGACATCAGCTCTTTGGTGGTTCAAGATGACTATATATTCATACAGGTACGACTCTCTTTCTGTCAGCCCATCTTACTGTGTAGAGGCATGAATCTGTACCAGCCTCATGATTTGAACTGATTACATTCACCTGTCGTCGATTCTCAACACATCACAATGTATCTCACCTCCCCTTCAATTAAAAAAAAAACAAAAAAAAAAAACATTTTTTAAGTCATTTCAAAACCATTGTCTATTATACCCATGTCAATAAATAACATTAGAAAACATCACAAACATGACTCTGCTGCATACACCTCTATAAAGCTGGACGGCAGAATTCACAGCGCCTCCTCAATTCATGGCTTGTTAGCTTTGCCCACTGTATTCTTTTCTGTCATTAGCGCAGGGTGAGCACCACTAATGTGGTTCCTCGATTCTGTTGTATAACTGTATCACTGTATGTAATTGTTGTGAGGCAGATTTTAAGCACACTGTGCATCTTGTCCAGTTTGTGCCTCCAAGTTTGTTAATAAAATCTGAAATGTTAACGAGACAGCCACTTTCAACGTAATGGGTGCATTCATCTATCTCTCGCTGCTGACCTTAGAGTAATGTTGCCTGCAATTCAGTGCAAGAGAGCGATGTTACAATGTCACCTCACAGGTTTATTGTCCAGCAGAGGTCAGAAAATCAACAATTTGGTAATCTGTAATCTTGTGTAGCCTGCAAACTTCTGATGGTGTTCTGTCACTACGTAAATGCAGAGACCTCCACGTCTGCATTGCAATGCATCTTAGAAATTAAGAATTCCCACACTTTGGTTTCTACCTTGTACATGGACAGTCTAGATAGTATCAATGTGAAAATGTATCTAAATTATGGGGAGCCATTATAACTAGCTTAGCTGTTGTACATATGGAATAAATAAAAAACATAAACATAAAAAAAAAACCTTATAATAACTTATTATATTGCTTGAGCTGAGCTTTGCTTCTTTAGCTAGAATTCTATTTTCAACTTAATGTTCTACACACAAGTTCCATTACGCACTATATGATTGTGCATGGCACACAGAAAACATGTCAAAATCCCTTTAGTCCTACTCAACTGAACATTTGTGCTTTGTTTTTTACGCCACAGTAGTGTCATTATTCATCCTAGCTTCTGCCTGGTGTCACATTAATCATGATTTGTGCGACAGAAAAATCTGAAACTCTAATGTCCTCAATTCAGTTTGTCCAATTTATCGGTTGTATTTTTCTTTATCTCTGCAGTGTGAACATTATTGTCTTTGACACTGTGTGAATGCGGTTTCATACATTTAAATTTAAACATGTAAAGTCAGCTTAATTACATGGCCAGTCCACAATAACACCACTTGTATTTAAATTTACCTCCAGCTGTTGTGGTGCTTGATTTCATGAGGGGGGGGGGGGATCTGGTTATGTCTTTTTTCCTTCGCATTTTCTAAGAATATCTTACTCCAAGGTGGCTTTATAACCAACACTAGCTCGAGTGTGCAACTGCTGGTCCTGTGACCTCCAGCAGTCTTCAGATAAGCTTCACTATTTCCAGAACTTGCTGCTCTTTGACACTCAGCACTCACTTGCTTGTGAGACTAGATGACCCGCGTCCTCCAAAAATCTTCCCTTTTTCATCCTGGCAATCATCATTTATAAAATCCTCCGCACCGTGATCCCTTTGACTTTCTATAGTCCAACACACAGCCTGAAGTCAGCTTGCAGAAACCCTGTTACCCTGAATCACTCAGCTGCACTAAATGTGCTTGTAAATTAAATTTGCAGTAATATATTTGGGATAGTATACCATAGGATATACCAACAGTAACGGTTACAAAATCATGCCTTTTATATCCAGTTGTAACATTTGTAGTAGTACTTGTAACCATGCTCGTCCAGCTTTTTGATCCCACTAAATGTTTTATTCAGTAGAGAAGAGGGATTTCTCAGCTTCTTACATACCTGAGCTACCTACAGGCAAGACCTTTCACTGGAAGCCGTAGTAGCCTTGGCAGCACATTACACAAAGAAATAGAGTTGTTCTGCACAAAACCTTCCATCCCGTTTGACCTCTCTAAGTCTTTCAAGTAAACTCACTCGCACTCAACTAAACCTCCTACTCAATTCAAGCACCTCCACGTTTTAACACATATACGTCACAGACGAAAGACCTGAAAGGGATTGGAGGAAAAAAAAATAAAAAAAATCAATCACACCAATTCCTCTTAAAGTTCAAACCGCCTCTGGTTACCCATCCATCGATCTCCTGCTCCTTCACTCAATTGCATGTGGGACTGCTCTGCAGTGCTAGCCCACTACATCTCCTCCCAGAGCTTGTTTTCCCTCCTCTGAGCCATTCAGAGCACTTACATGATCAGTAAAAGAATCAGTCCTGTCATACAACATTAATACCAATATCACTTCTCTTCAGTGGAGAGCCAGAAGTTTGATTTGAAGGTTTTCCTCTAATGAATTTCATGTCAGTGTTGATAAGAGTGAACATTGTGTTATGGAGCTGCAGTCTCACTTAACTCTTTGTGTCTGTGTGTGTGTGTAAAGCGCTTGACTTCTGCGGCCTTGAGGCTAATGACAGTTCTCCAGCACCCACCGACCCTGTGTTTCCTTGCTGCATACGCTAACAACCAACAGCTTGGAGTGTAGACCATTACAGACAACTTTCTCCCCCACCCTCAATGGCAGATGAAGCCCGGTTAGGCAACTTAAAGATTTATCTTGACAAAGAATAATGAGACTATTGATTGTCCTACAAGATATTTACCAAAGTCCACTTCGAAACCACTAAGTGCATCGACACCTAGATAGGGCAGCATCTTCTGAATGCAAGGCAGGAGATCGCTATAAATGGCTAAGTGTAAAATGGAAAAAAAAAAAAAAAAAGAAAAAAAAAGAAATACCCGGTGTATCCAGCAGTTCCTTGAAAGCCAGCAGGATAAACAGAGAGAGAGAGAGAGAGAGAGAGAGAGAGAGAGAGAGAGAGAGAGAGAGTGGGAGAGATTGATGTGACACATAAATGACTGGAGAAAACATGATGTGGTGTCACATGGTGTCAGCAAAGAGGTTACACATGAGGCCATGATCCAAGGTGTCTGCCGCATTTGTGGACAGCGGAGCTCCATCGCAGCAGTTCTAAGAGAAAGAGTGCAAACTAAAAGAGAATTAATACGTTGCTAAAAATGCTGAGGGTTCAGATACAGCTAACTGCCATCAAAGAACAGGTGGTGATGGAGGCTGAGTGTTACAGCTTCTCAAGTCGCATTTTATCAGCCAAAAAAGTGCTCTTGAACACACGGCAGAGGCTCCGGCTGAAGGCCAACTAGCTTGTGTGTTTCTGCTCCTGACTGAGGGAAAGTAATTCTCCATACAAAAAGTTAGCAGTAGACTGTGTTCCTCATTCAAAAAAGGAAACCACAAGGCACAGGACTGCAGATACGTAACACGTCGTTACGATACGCTGCAAAAACTAGAGCCACTGAGGCTCCAACACTGGCCAACGGTTCAGCTTGATGTGTCAGGGCCCTAGAATAAAACCAAAGCTCCAGGTAAAATAGTGAACACTGTGTGTTATATTGATTATATACAATTGATTGTACTTCATGTATTGTAGGTTCCTACATCTGGACGAGCCACCTATTATGTGTCCTACAAGAGGGAGTCATTTATACAAACCAAACTTCCCAAATATTCCCTGCCTAAGGTAAGTGCTTTCACTGTTCACGTGCATGAATCATAAAAATCTGTTTTAATTTGAGAATGTCACAGAATCAGTTAATCATAGACCTAATTAAGTCTTCCCATTCCTAAATGCTTTTAAATGTGATGCTGTGAACTGTGAAGGAAGAGGGTGACATGCCTGTGGCTTAATATAGCTTGTTGTAAGTCACACATTTTGGTTTATTTCCCCTTTAAAGCTGGCACACTGTCCTTTTTCAAGTTATATTTCTAACAGTGGTGGCACACTCAGGGCGAGCCCCTGAGTGAGCTTCATTTTACAGTATGTTTCTCCACCATTTATATTCACAACACAGCATTGATCTTATGACCAGTCCCATGGGGTCAGCATGTTCTAATCCGTCACTTCTCTGCCTCTGGTCATAACTCCTCTTAATCTCTCCCTGCTCCCTGATAGGATTTACACATTGTCAGTACTGATGAGAAGCAGGTATTTGCGGCGGTGCAGGAATGGAACCAGAACGACACCTATAACCTCTACTTGTCCGACACCAGAGGAATCTACTTCACCTTGGCCATGGAAAATGTCAAGACCACTAGGGGCATTGGAGGGAACCAGATGCTGGACCTCTATGAGGTAGGCACTGGATGAAAATGCTTCCCCTGGAGGGACACATACAGTACAGTTAGGTTTTCATTGACTGATTCAAAGTTAGGAGGGAGGATACAGGGACTCGCTTTCTCACTACAGAGAACAGCTACAAATTACAGAGACATGTATCTACCAACACACAACTGAGCAAAAAAGTTTTTTTGTTAAAGCTCATGGTTAAACATTCTATATTTATTTTTTTCAAAGTATGGTCCTATTGCACAAAATTACCCTACAATAACTCAGATGGGTGTATCAATAAGGTTGTTATTTGAAACCCTGCTGTGAACCAACAATACTTTTGCTGTTGCTGCCGCTGCTGAATTTTCCAGCTTCTAAAAAACCCTGCAGTATAAATCCCTTGAACAAATATTATAACCTCACACTAGTGTTGGATATAGACTTGCCAGTCATGTCCTGTGCACAAGGTTGCACTGGTTTGATTTTATGCTGACCGACTGAACCGGCATTTGTCAGGTGTAGGTGGAAAGAGATAGCAGTCTGTGGCTGACGTCAGCAGCAGTGCTCCCTCTCTTTTGTTGTGATGTACTAAAGATTTTAAGTTAAGGATCAGTGTATTTGTCATCCTACAATACAGGATTGTATAACAAAATGCAAGTTGTTGTCCCTTTGAATTATTTATTTACATGTATTAATCAGGGAATTCAACATAATCACTCAAAATCAGCAGGGAGAGGTGTGTAGTAACAGCTGATTATCATTACTGTTTGCACATGCTTTTTTTTTTTTTCTCTGTCTCTCCTCGACTGTCCCTTCACCCCCCTGTCAGCTCATCTTCCCTGTTTGTGGGCTGCTACAATTGCTTACTTGTGAGGTTTACAGTGATAATATGCCAAAGAATTTAGACACTAAAAAAACATAAATCGCATGACAGCTTAGCTCACGTTTCACACACAACACTCAGAGCTTAGTGCTTTGGTGTCACTGCGTGACAGGACTATTTCCTCTCAGCGTAAAATCAGAATTAAAATGCCTGCGAAACAGACAACAACTTTTGAGACACTTCAGTGGGAAATAAAAGAAGGGCAGGATAGATAACATTAAATATTAAACAATATTTATTTGATAGTGACAAAGGACTTGCTGGTGCCTATCAAATAGTTGCCAGTTCCAATTTGGGAGATCCTAGATCCAGATTAAGCTCTGACATTACTGTTTGCACATACACTCTACCCCTCTTTTTTTCTCTTTCCTTGACTATCCCTTCACCTCCCTATAGACTTGTCATCCCAGTTTGTGGATTGCTACAATGGGAGAAAGGGAATTAGGGATAAAAGTTTCTACAAACATCTGCAGCTAACCTACTCGTTTGATCATTTTACAGCACAGACACCCACTCACTTGTGGGGTTTATAGTAATCAGAATGATTAGACACTGAAAAGCATGAACCACATGCCAGTTCAGCTTGTGTTTCATGCACTAAACACACAGCTTTAATTACACTTCAGGCATCACTGTGTGACATGCTCCCTCTCTAGTATATCTCTTTTTAAAATCTGATTTGAAATGCCTCCAAAATAGGCACACGAGTGATTTTTAAGAAACTTAAGTATGAAATAAAAGATACCATTCAATATAATATGAAACTTATTTGTTAGTGACAGTGTGCCAGGTCCTAACAAATAGGTGCCAGTCCTAATCTGGCAGGTCCCGGACCAATCAAGCCCCGTGGCAACGTGTTGTGAAAAACTCATTAACTTGCGAGGTTCCCATATACACTTGAAATGTATTGCCTGCCATCTTTTCTCATACAAGTCCTCGGTCTTATTTTATTTCATTATGTTTCACTAGGTAACATCAAACGTGATGCCTAGTGTTAAAGTTTCTAAAGCAGCCCCATATTAAATCAGTTCAAAATGTTAATATTGGCCTAACCCTAACCTTTTACAGATGGACATTTGTTTGATGAGAGTAAACTGAAACAGAAAAGTTGCAGCCTGGAACCTAAAACACTGAGTTGAATGATGCTAAAACACAATGCAAAGTTTGATGATAATTCTCTGTGGATTTGACACTATTAGCTACTCCTAACCCATACAGATGTTTCTCCTTTCATATGACCTGTTTGCTGCTGCGTTTCCGCAGCAACACTGAGTCCAGTTAGATAGAGTGTTTGGCTCATATACTCACATCAAATGGAGGTGGCGTCATCTTTATTGTTCATTGATCACTATCAAAGGCTAACTCCATGTAGAAAGCTAGGAATGTCAGGCAACATCTGTGTGCAGGGGTTGTGAATTTAAGAGCATGGATTTACGCTGATTTATTTTTTTTCTACCATGTGACCCTCTGTAGATACAGACAGAGTTATTTCAAACTCGCAGTCTGGACTGCTCACATGTGCCACCTGGTAGTTGTCTGTGTGCACCGCAGCTAATGCAAAATCAGCTGAATGAAATAAAGATCCCCTTTAATGCCACAACAATGGCATCACCTGAGAGGAGAAACATCTGTAGTCATTTGATCCACTCATATATAACGTAACATAAATACATCAACCAGTGCAGCTCAATCACATAGTAATGGCTATAGCCATTTTTTTGTTTTGTTTTGTATAGTTTGCTTTCATCACACATACACAGTCTGGCTGTAGTAGTCTGGTCACAGTTACTTGTCTTATATGGATGGTTGTGCATTACAGGCTGTGGTCATCCGTCTTCCTGACAGCAGACATATACAGTATGAAGAAACATGCTTAATGGGGCTCACTGCCATGCACCTCTGGACTTGTAATGACCTTGTTAGCTCACTGGCTAGCTACTGTATGTGTTTGCATTAGCATTCATAGCAGGAAAGAAGAATTCCCTTCTTCTCCGCTCCCTGTTGCACCCAGTTTATCACTCCTACACTGGCAGGTGTGACTGAGAGAGTGAAGGAGGTGAGATATTGGCCAGCAGCAGTGGCGGTGGTGTGGTAATTAACAATGCCATTACTTTCCCTGCACGGTATGTGGTGTATGTGTGTCTCTGAGTGTGTGTGTGTGAGTGAGTGAGTGTGTGTGTGTGTGTGTGTGTGTGTGTGGCTTTTATTACTATGCAGCTGTACTTAAGGCATTCTGCCATGCAGCATGAGATGGCATTTTAATTACATTTGTCACACGGTCACAAGTCCGCTCTTGATCAGAACAAGAGATAGATGATACACTGCTGTCTCTGATAAATCAGAGCAATCAAACAAGGGAAGATGTATGCTGTGGACTCATCCCATTTACTGTTGTTAGACCCTGACAAAGTGCACTTCACAGACCTAATGTTCCAGAGAGAAGCTGCAGATCCAGTCACACCAGAAGGGAGACAGCAAAGTATATGAAAGTATTTTTTTTTTCTTCTTCCCAGAGGGCCTCTGTTTTTTTTTTTTTTTTTTTGTGTGTGTGTGTTTTTCGTTTCGTATCATCCAGCCTGAAATCAATTATCCTACTTCCACACAGAAAATTGCACAATTATTTTCCAAATTAGACAGATTATTTTATTGTCAATCAGACTGGATAAGGGCGATTTCAGTAATTATGAGCTTTTGTTGTGCAAACTAATTCTCCGTCGACATCAGGGCTCAATATCACCCCGCTATATTTCCCCTCAATCTAAGAGGTGGTTCAGCAGGTGGCTCTCTGACAATTATCACTCTGATTGGCTTGGGTTCACTGCATCAAAACTCATTAATCTCGCTCACACCTTGCCACAACAGCACGGAATGATTGATTGAAGACATGAATTGGATTGATGTCGGTGGAGAGTATGAGATTGTCGGCATAATACAAATACTCAAGATGGTGTTGCCCATCGTGTTTTTTCCTGCCAGCACACTTAAACCCACAGAGCTGTGATCCAACAAAGGAGCCATATAATGTATCACAGAATACTTAATTGCTTCGCATTAAATCATTGGTGACTCCCAGCTGTTCAATAATGATGCTCAATCTTCACTAAACAGAAATTGGCATATAATCATTTTTGGCAGCCATGTTTTAACATGGGCTTTACTTGTCTCATGTGATCATTAAGTTCACAAAAAAAGAACTTGAAAATCAACCTCTCTCATTTAGTGCTTGATATTAAGGTTCTTACAGTAAGAGTTAGTTAATAAGTTGTAACACCCTTGTATGTCTTTAGAAGTTGCGTTCTGACATTAATAAGCCTATATGTACAATTGTTATTAATGATAACAATTAACCATAATAAACATGGTTAATATGCAATTATAAGGCAAATATACAGACTTCTAAGAACATGTGTAACAGTTTATAACTGCCTAAGAACATTCATAAAAGTTATTTATGATTGTTTTTAATATTACAAACACATTTCCTTAGTTTAACTCACAGTATTTACCTTTTATGTCATTGCTGAAACTTTTCTATGCTTTTTCTAATCTTTAATAAGATCTATACATCATTGATTATGTATTCATTTATAGTTAATTATGGTTTTGCAGTTATCAGATTTAAAGTGAAAACAATGCCAGGGGAGGTAAATAAACGCTTCATTATGGACTTTATTTAAACTTTAAATCTCACAATTATAAAAAAACAAAACATCTTTATGATGCTATTTTTAATAGTTATATAGGTTTATTAATGTCAGTAAGCCTGATAAGGACTTAAAAGGCCTTATTATCTATTAACCACAGCTCATTATGCGGACCTTAATATATGCCTGCTCACTGCCATGACAGCAGTGCTTTCAGAGGGTGGTTAGGGGTTGAGTTGTCAGTGTAGATTTTAATGAGGTGACTGTTTAGATCTACAGTATATCAAAGCTTTCTCGGTTTTTAAAGTAAATTCACAGTGGATTTCACTCTGTAGAAAACAGAATAAATCAAAATGTTTAATATTAACAATGGATCAGATTATTATCTGTTATGTACATGGGATCCATTGTAACGACCAATTCTCAGAAAATGCCTCCAACTCTGTGGTCTACCCCGGGTAACCGCTGCATTAAGATGAACCCTAAATTCTACTATTTAGATTAGCAGCCCAATCAGGAGATACATGACCTGATCTGAATGATTTTCAAATTAGATTTAGACCTAACTATCAACCTGTTCTACAGTGAGCACCTATAGGTATTTGGTGATATCTAAAAATATCAAGTCAAACTCAAATTGTCAGACAATGCTCACCTGAGCATTCCAGCCAGTATCCGACAGAATGTGTTTGCATTTGTTGGGAGCAGCTCGGGATTAGCTAGCCAAGGTAATTCCACAGCAGAGCCAGCGTAAAGGCCAACAACTGTCTCAAAGCCACCACCGAGGAGATTGGTTAACTCATAACCTCTTCAGGGGGCGTCAGTCAACTCCACAGCAGAGCCACCGCCAGGGCCATTGCTTGACTTTATACCAGAGTCGCCACCAGGGTCATCAGTCAACAACACAGCTGCCACAGGGGCCATTATTTGGTAATGATGATGTTGGAGAAAAACACTGCAGTCCCAAGCAGCCAACCTTTTTTCTGAATATGCTACAAAAAAATTATGTAAAACAAAACGATAATTTTGTATGTACTATTATAAGGACTCTTGGCTGGAATATCCTGTCTGCTGTTTTCCTTTTCAAATGGTGCCACTTCCAGAGTAATTGGTGCGAAGGATTCACTATACTTCACTGCGCTGTAAGACACTAGCCTATGTAACAGGCCTACTTTAACGGTTGGCAGCACATGTTCATTTGTGAGCATGTCTGTGCTTTAGATATGATATGAGTGAGTATACTTGTCAGTTTTCAGTTGGCCCCATGGCTCTCAATCGCCTGTTTATAGATGTATTAGTAGCTAGTTTGCTATTTTCAACAAGCTCTCTAAGGATTTTAGATGCATAGATAGATACATAATAGATACATAAACAAAATACTTTGGTAAATGCCCGAATGCCATTATCAGGTATCGTCACAGACGTACCTCAGTCCACAAGAGCTACCCCATGTGACAGTTACTCTGGGTTGCTATGCTAATATTAAACTGACAAGGAAGGCTGTTGCTGCCACAGCTCTTTTCAGCTCAGGGGCTGTCGTGCTAACGTTAGCGGCCACAGGAGCGTGTTACTCCCACAGTGCCTCTTTTTAAAGGTTTTGTGATACTTGGTAAGTGGCTGAACAACAATCTGTCACTGGCACTGTTGGTCACTCTTTCTTTGGGTCGGCGGGGGGGGCTCTGTGCTTAAAGCTCCTCAGTTAGCAAGCTGCTAAAGATCAGGCTCAGTGGCAACTAGAAATAGAAAGAACATCATTGCCATCGCTAATCGTACCTAACTACCTCACGTCTTACTCACATGTGAGAGAACCCCTAATATAATCACAACAACAAAACAAACAAGTTGGGCTATGTTTTGCTAAGACTCTACTCTTTGTATTGTGTGACGGCTGTAGAGGAACTACTGGACTGGATCTTTTTTTTTTTTTTTTTTCCTTTTGATGATCACATGAAGCACAGCTATGTACTGACACTCCCTCATAGACATTCACACATCGGGGAGCCTCTCAGCCTCTCTAAGCTGCATGTTCATTCATGACCCATGCACCACACAGAAACTTTTACAAAGCGCCATGAATGTTCTTCTGCTGAATGACAGAGCTCCAGCAGACTGCCTGTTTCCAGTCCGGCTGCAGAGAGTCAGACAGCAGCTGCTCATGGCTGGTTAGTTCTGACAACTGACTGTTCCTGCACACAGGCTGTCAGTCTCTCTGGTCAGTGGCTCCTTACCTCCCGCTACATAGCCACAAGGCCAGGTCTCCTGCAGTTGTCCCGAGCAGTCCACTGATGCATGTTTTAGATTATGCTTCAAAAGAGCTAGCAGAATTGGGATGCAGAATTACCGCCACACTGTAAAGAATCAGATATTCCCTTTTGAATGTGATTGAGACCAACAGAGGATACTTAAAGGAAGGTTATAATGGACTTGTGTTCAGCAGCTAGCAACATCGAGGACATTCTAAACATGTGGAAACAGCCTTTGGGCTGTAGCCCTTTTCATTCCAATAAAAGCTGCTCATTGGCGTTTTGAGGCATAAAAAGGTTGACATCCCAGGTAGGAATATATCACACAGGCCACAGAGTGTGCGCACTGGTGACTTCCACCTGCCGAGCTGGCTAACTTTCGATTTAGTGCTCGGGTAACTTGAATAGGGAAAAGATCATTTAATCATGCGACTCTTCTTGATAGTTTATTGGATGGAAAGACTCAAACTTCTGAGATTGAAACAAGTCTTTTCGCGGGGGTGACACTCAGAAAAATGTACATGATGTAATGACACAGTTTAGTAGTATAGTCTCTGGTTTCTACTCCTTAAATCCGTTTATATGTTTATCATGGTTATTTTTGGATAATGGAGTGTTGGTCCTGGACTGTTGGTTTGACGAAGGCAAACTGAAGGTTTGTCAGCTAGGGTTCACATGTCTAAAGCATATTGTTGAAAGGAGCTGAAGGATCAGCTGAACTGAAAATAATCATAAGTTGAAGTTCTATAATTATGATAAATAACTGTACATGACTTTGGTTTAGGGACAATACACTGATTAGAATTTGTCTGAAATGCAAAAATTGGGTCATGTAGAGGTTCCATGTGCAGTAAACCAAGTAAGTGTAAGGTCACTCCCCTTGGATGGCTAAAGTTGCCTGTTTCTGATTACAATGTCATAGTACGCTTATGAGAGGGAAAAAAATAATAAAATGAAATCAAACCTTTTTTTTTTCTGTTGAACATTTTTTCACTTGCCATTCATAATCTTGCATGCTAATGTTAGCAGAGATTATAAGAAAGCATCTGTGCTTGACGTCTTTGAACAGATGCTGCAGCACAGTCTCCATGCCCGTCCTTTTTATTTTTCATTTCTACTCGTTTGCCATTCAGAAAATGGCAAACGTGCTTTAAAATATGGCAAATAAGCGGATTTCCCAGAATGCCGTAGGATTCCTTTAATGCTGCAACAGAAAACGGATGTATGTCTGCATCTTTCATTTTGTCGTCAAGAGAGTGTGGGTGGTGTGGGTGAAAGATAGAGAGGAATGTGGGCTGCTGGGGATGCATGGTTCTTGTTTGCATGCAGATGTGTGTTTTTTTTCGTGTGTGTGTGCAGGTGATAGAGGAGGCGGAGGCAATAAAAAATTACTGCAGTGATTGACAGGCTGGGTTGGACAGGGACGGAGGACCCTCATTAGCTGCATCCATCCCGAGCGCTATGTTTCTATGACAATGTCAGATGCACTGCCTATTAGTGCCACTTACACAGACAAGGCCCCTCGGGGAGGGAAACACATTCAACTAGAGTCCCGTACTGTGGCAACCCTTTGGAGGGCCTCTGTCCCATCCATTGCACATCATGTTTTGGTTTAGTTGAGGGATATGTCTAATCCCTGAGAGACAGCTAGCAGAGAGGATTTGGGAAGAGACGTTTGTGTCTGTATGAGTGTTTTTTTTTTTTTTTTTTTTAATGTTTACGTGTGTCTGTGTGTGTGGGGCAGATTCAGGTCGATTGTGCGAAAACAGACAAGGTGTCACTTTTCACCGGTCATCATGTTGTGCTGTCTGGATTGCTGAGACGTGCAAGGATATAATTATAGATAGCACTTAGCACTGTATAAGAAAATGTAGCCGACTCTGCTGATGGTGTCTGCCAGAGTGTCAGGCACAGCTAGAAAGGATAAGCACACCATTTACATTTAACTGTGCTGTGAAGAGTGCCGTCTCATTACACGAAATGCCCTTTTTCTGATGAAAGTACTGAGTATGTTCTTCATCTGCAACAGAGAACTAAACTGTTAACTGGGAGGGATGAATATCAAATATCTGCTGGTTTGCAATAGGGTGAAGTTGAGATCCAACATTTTAACAACGTTCATGTGTCTGTGTCCATCAGGTGGCAGGAATTAAAGGCATGTTGATTGCTAACATGAGGCAAGACAACCAGGTCAAGACTTACATCACCTACAATAAAGGCCGGGACTGGAGGCTCCTGCAGGCTCCTTCTGCTGACCTGGATGGAAACGACATCCACTGCATACTGGTGAGATACTGTATATTAATGTTGCTCTAAAGCCGCTTTTGCCTCTGTTTAGAAAGTGATGTAAGTAAGTATGCCAAGTGAAGGGACTGTGGCAGTGTAAGCCAATGTGAGACCATTTAATTCAAAATAAAATGTCTGGCTTTGTAAAATGGCAGTTTTATATGTCGTTGCCAATGGCCTTATGTGTGCTTGATGAATGCCTTATAGACCACTTTCAAGCTATTAATAAAAAGAACATATTGGATTCCATTTTTTCCCCCATTGTTTGTTTGTTGTTTTTAAAGCTTTGTCCCTGACAAAATGTTCAGATCAACTTAAAAACTAATAAAATAAACCAAGTGGCAAGTCAAGTTTTAACTCCCTTCATATTGAAAAGTGTTCATAAATAAAACATGCCTAAGCTGACAACAATGGACTTTGTCTTATACGTATGCTGTTACTATGGTTAGGCCTATCTCTCTTTCCACAGTGCTAGTAACGGTCATTGGCTGCCTACTCAGGACGACATACGCCTGAGTTAAAATCTGCTGCAATAAGCTGACAATCGATGGGGGAAGCATATTTTTTTTAAATTTATCTTATTTTTTTTCTGATAATGCTACATTGTGAACAACAAATGAGCAGGAGGACAGCTAGAATTACGCTGTTAGCAGCCAAGTCCTGTGGTGTATTTGGCTAATGAATCTAATACGATTCAGTATGAGCTAATAGCTTACAGTTAATGGAGCTAATTGAGCTAACAGCCAAACACACACAGCAGGAATGAGAGTTTCTGTTTGTACAGAAACACGAGATGTTAAACAATGAACTGCAGTTTAACGTGACAATCTAACAGGTTACAATACATAAATGCCTCAGGTGAGGAAAGTACTCTGAGTACTAATATTCTGAACTAACAATTATAGATGATGATAACAAAGTTAAGAATCAACAAGTTGGTTTTGGGAAGCTTTACATTCACTTCATGGCAATGAAAAGTTGTTTGTCTGGGATGTTAGTGGTACCAGTCAGCGGCAAATAGTGTTTTAGCAGTCGGCCACATAACTAGTCAAGTGGTTGTTGAAGTCTCTTGTTGACTCTTACTCCTGGAGGCTGCCCAGTAAATCCAGTCTAATCTGCTATTTTTTAATAACAATACACTGCTACACTGTTTTATAATTACACTATTCAAACGTATACACATATTTCTATTTCTTACATTTGTATGATAGTGTTTATTTTTTTACTATTATCATTCTTTAATGTAATATTACTGTCCTTTGCTTTGACGCACACATTTCCCCGTTTGCGGGACTAATGAAGGAATTCTAATTCTGATTCTAATTCTGATTGAGGGTCTTGATCAATGGCGCCTCAGTGATAGAAATGAGAACAGGACAAATGCTGCTCTTTTCCCCACCCAGACCTATTCCACCTGTTTGGAATTCTAAACATGCAAGCTTTCAGCCACAAGCACAGTGCTAACTCTTTAGATCCATCACAGGCCTTCTTCCACTGGCCTTCTGGAAACCACAGGGCATATGGACAAAATCCACTTATAAACATTGTCCACTTCATTTGTCACAGCAAATGAAAAATGTATTACGTCTGATCTTAAAAGACTTACCGAATAATTTATTAACCATTCATTACAGTAGTTACAACTTGCAAAAATGCAATTTATGATTGCCTGAGGATGCCTTATAAGAAAGTGAATCAGCAGCGCAATTACCCACCTTTGCTAAGTTGGACTGCAGGAAAAAGCTGATAAACAAGCTAATAAAATATATAATAATAGATAAGTAGATAGATAAGTAAATTATATAATAGTTTACTTTGCCAATTACAGCAAGACTGTGGCTTCACCTCATATTAGTGTTTAATATTGCTGTTTCTTCAATATTAAACACTG
Source organism: Acanthopagrus latus (assembly GCF_904848185.1). Taxonomy (NCBI): domain Eukaryota; kingdom Metazoa; phylum Chordata; class Actinopteri; order Spariformes; family Sparidae; genus Acanthopagrus; species Acanthopagrus latus. Next base: position 29,705,586 of record NC_051039.1, on the reverse strand, counting down.
GAAACTGCATATTGTGCTTAAAATATAAGGTTAATAGGAAGATAAGGAAGATAATGGCAGCACCGGATAGACTTTATGTGTCTGACGTGTCTCGTTCCTCATTAGACAGCCTCCCTGCAACTAAAACTAACAGGATGACTGTTATGAGGACTCAAGTTGAAGACATTAGGGGGACTTCAAGCTGTTTAAGAGGTGATTTCTGAGCCGTGTGGTGTAGCTTACAGGTTCCCTGTGATTGTGCATTCATGTGACATTTTAATTACTGCCGGAGATTCCTTTTGATTACCCTGTTCACTCCCACTGCCCATGATGTCCTTACACCAGTGACACGCTGTCTGCTGCGGAGATGAAAGCAGACATGTTTTTTTTTTTTTTTTTCTTTTTCTTTTTTTTCTTTTTTCTGCTCTGTGAACAAATGTAATTGTCTTCTGTTGTGTGCATGCCCTGGAGACTTGGCTTCATACTTTAATGCAAATTCCTTCGCTCTTTGTATTAATGACAGATTAAATGCAATTAGCAAAACTTATCAAGGCACAGTCGGCTCTCTTTGGTAGACTAATGAATCTTGCTTGATTTTTCACGGGTTTCATTTTCGTTCTGCAATTTTGTTCTGACATGATCATTTTCTATATTGATAATCTCCAATTTCAACCCCCCTCCACCAATGTCACAGTCCACAAACAGAGGGGAGAGAATTCTACAGAGAGGTGAAGGAAGGATCGCCATGGAGAGACAGAGAAAAAGAGGGGGAGCTTATTTAACAGTAATGTCAGCTGTTACTATGCACTGCTCCCTGCTGATTTTAAGTGATTATTGTGAATGCCCTGATAAGTAAATATCAATAAGTAATGCTCACTTTGAAAAGTTTTAATTTTGTTAACTGGCCCCTGGATTTGTCCAACGTGCGTTCCCTGACTTTTCGGTAATGCGATGGAACAGCATCCTGTTTGTGCTGTGGGACCTTTAGATTTACAAATTAAGTACTGACTGTGTTGGTATTGCTCCTGGAACATAATTAATGTAATGAACATGCATAATTAACATTAGTGATATTGCTCCAGGGCCATCTGGGAAACTGACCAAACAAGATTTGCAATGTCATAGCTTTGCGAGTGTGAAAAGGACCAGAAAAATTCTCAAATGGGAGAAGTTATCCATTCAAATGAGTGTTTAATGTTTTGTAGTAATAGTTGTTGCCCAAACCCAACCAAGTATTTTTCTTGCCTAAATCTAACCAAAGAGTGACAGAAGATTAAAAAAAACAAACAAAAAATGGAAAATAGTGTTAACTTAGTATAAAAATATTAACCCTTTAATTTTTAACCCTAAGCCTTAAGACATGCAGAACAATCACAGAGCCACTGCTGCACTAATTATGAAAGAATAGAGTCATAAGTTACAACAAATTAAAGAGCAGAAGCTGGGTTACAGTGTGTTAAAAAACATGTTTATATGACCCAAACACAGCCCAAACACTACTCAAATTAACAACTAAACATCAAACTTCATGACTCACCCTAACCCTAACCCTAGAAAATTGGCTTGGGGCTTACAGGGTTGAGTTAAACAGTTAAATGGTGTTTTCCAAATGGGATACAAACCACAGTCTACTGAGTGAGCGTTCAGTATGCAACCAACTCAGTCACAACGGCTTGCTTCAGTACTGGAACAACGCTGGTACTGGAGCAACACCAACACCAATTGCAAAACTGTGACATCACAATATGGGCTCGAGCACCATCCTTCACAATCAGACATATTACACTGTTATAATTAGGCTCTGAAAATAATGATTTAAAAAAAGTCTGTACCTGGCATCACTATCAGATACTAAAACAATACAGTCTACTTAGCTTTGAGAGATGTACACATTTCTGTTTTCTCAAACTTGATCATCAAGCGTATCAATAGTCTAGCACAAGAGCCTCTTTCAGGATATAGCCAAAGACAAGACAGTAACAGAGTGACATGGAGCATGGTGAATGGTAACTGTAAAATACCACGCTGTAGATCTACAAAATGGACAGCTCTGCCGTAAAAGGCTGTCAGCCAACTAAAATCAAACAAATGTTTAAATAAAATATTAAATTATGTAAAATATTTTACAACAAGGGCTGAAAGCAAACCAAAGCTGTTCCCAGTTTTAGCTTATTGTACTTTGGTGTAGGATATATGTGTGTTGATGTAGTGTGGTATGTGTGTTGTACTCTGATTTTATGATACTGAAGACTGAATGCTGGATGTCTTAAAAAAGCCCAAATAGGGACAAAATTTGAAAAAAATTACAGTTACATTATCTCTATTGTTATCAAGTTAAACTGCATCGTCACTATCAAATACACTTTGTATTAATTAGAAATATAGCAACGTGATAGGTCAGTCTGAGGCTAAAGAAATGAGGTTTCATGGCTGAATGAATGATCAACCAATTTTCTGTCTTTAACTAAAAATAATGATTTATCATCTTCCTCCACAGCCATTCTGTTCACTCCATCTTCAACTGCAAACGTCAGAGAACCCATACTTGTCAGGAACGATCTCCACCAAGAGTTCTGCACCAGGAATAATAGTTGCCACAGGTAAGACAAATGACCCAACTAAAGAAAAATAACTGTCCATTAAAGAATCATTCTGTAACTCTCAGCCACCTGCTCCAAACATATAGGGGGTAGTATTTCACTCCCTCAATGTTCAGTTCATCTCCTCTGTGTTATTCATTGATATGTACAGTCATGGTCAAAGGTTTACATACAGTTGTGAAAAAAAACAAAAAACAAAAAAACAAAAAAACATGTATATCATGGCAGTCTTCACCTCCAATGATTTCTACAGCTCTCATGATAGAATGAGTGGAACACAAACTACATTTTCACAAAAAAAACAAAAAAAACACACACACACACACACACACAAAAAAAAAAAAAAAAAAAAACATTCATGAAGTTTGGATCAGTAATGAATTTATTATAGGTCTTCTGAAAATATAACCAAATCTGCTGGGTCATAAATATTCATACAGCAATTCTAATATATAGTTAAATGTCTCTTGGCCATTTTCACTTCAATGATGTGCTTTTGAAAGGCATCCGCATGCCTTTTGGCAGGCTTCTGGCTGAATTTTGACCACCCCTGTTGATAGAATCAGTGGGTTAGGTTTAGGGTTAGGGTTAGCCACTCATTGTGGCAAAACAACTCAGTTTTTGTTTCATTCGGACATCCAGTTTTCCTCCAGAAGTTTTTGTCTTTGTACATGTCGGCAGCAAACTTCAGTCGAGCTTTAAGTTGCCATGTCTGGATCAAGGGCTTCTTTCTTGCACAGCAGCCTCTCAGCCCATGTTGATGCAAAACACACTTGACTGTGGACACTGGCGCCGGTCTTCCAGCAGCTTCTAATTCATTTCAGACTTGCTTGGTTTTTGGTTGACTACAAGTAAGTGAGATCTTAAGCCACTTTAGACCTACTTGTCATATCATGCCTGGCGATGTGCAAAATGCAGTTGAATGATCAAATATTAAAGTGATGAACTGCTAAAACTTCTTATTTTTATGGCATGTTTCTTCTAATCAGCAAGGTTGAACAGCTCTGCATACGCAACTCGTCATGTTCTGTGATGTATGCCACAACTTAGGCACGTACAGTAGTGTGTGCTGCTTTCCACCAACCTACACACTCAAAACAAGTAACTACGAGCTACAGCACAGGAACAGAAGTAGAAACTGATTTTAGGACCTAAGACAACTAGTAACCTTTATACATTAAAGATGGCATGTCCAGGCTTTGCTCACAGACTCAGATTTCTGGTGGCAAATATATTCACAGCTGGACAATAATTATGACAAAAGTTTCAGTGCACAGCAGCAGCTTTGAATACACCATCAGCCTACCTTGTTGTAGTTAGGTTGTCTGTTATCACCTGCTCCAAAAGTGTCCTGTGCCATGCTTTGCAGAAGGTTCATGGTGATGAATATTGAGGCCTATGTCTACTGTTAAAACGAAGTGCAATAGCAGGAGACTCAGGAAGGCAATATCACAGAAGAAACACTGAACAGTGGAGCCAAACCCAAAGAGCTCTAGTAAGAGGTGAAATGAAACAAGAAGGCAAAACAGAAAATATAAAAACACAGAAAGTTCATATAAAATGCTACAAGTAAAAGCAATATCACAGAACATGGAGAGACAGAGAGAGAACATGCAATAATAGAAATAAAAGAATGAAAACAAGGAAGATGACATCAAGTAAAAAGGAATTAAGAACAGATAAAAAGATTACGAGCATCAAGAGGAATAAAGGACGATAAATAGATTAAAGATAACAAATAATAGCAGCAAAGGGCAGAATGAAAAAAGGAAAAAGACATCACAGGGGAGGATTTAAAAACAGATAGCCATAGAGCAGTGAAATAAAATGAAAAATGGAAAGATGAAAATTCAGTTAAAAAAGGGATGATTTCACTTAAAAGCAAGTCTATAAAAGGTTGTTCTTAGAAGTTACTGATTCTGCAAGCCTTTTCTCCTCAGGCAGGTTCTTCAAAAGTCGAGGGGCCCTGACGGCAAAAGCACGGTCACCCTTAGATTTGAGTCTTGACTTTGGAATGACCAGAAGGGTCTCATGCAAGGATCTAATGCTGCAAATAGGGGTCAAATGGGCTCTATATTCACTATTGTGTAACTTGGGGCTAGACCCAAGACCCAAGCTTTAAAAGTTATCAGTCAAATCTTAAAATCAATTGTAAAACAGACAGGGAGCGAGTGAAGAGAAGCAAGGGTAAGAATAATGTGATGGATTCTGCACAAGTTGGAGGTGGGAGAGAGACTGTGGTTGATGCCAGACAGGAGGGGAGTTTCAGTGGTCCAGTCAAGAAAAGTGGAGAGCGTGAGTAAGTTTATATGAATGTGACAGTGTTGCTTTGATTTCGGAGACGGTTCTTAATTGCAAAAAGCAGCACTGCCTGGTTCAAATGAAAATGCTCATATCCATTTATAATTATGATTTCTGGCAGTCGGCTTTTTGTTGATGGTTAAGGGACCAAGGGTATTTTCAATGATTATATAAAATAAAAACTGACCAAAACTCCAAACTTGCTGTGCACCACGGATAATATGAGGCAAAGTTAAGAATAAAACCACCTAAGTGCAGTGCCTTTGACGCTCATCCAGGTTTCAAGACAGGTCATTACAGTGGCACTGTCTACTGTATCAGAAGCAGCACTTATATCTAGAATAATTAAAACGGTGTCTCTCCTCTGTCAGCTGCAGATAAAGGGGACATTCAATTTGTTGACGAGGGCAGTTTCTGTGCCATGTGATGCACTGAAACCTGACTTGAACTCCTCAAAGATGTCATTATGACACATAAAAGCTGAAAGACTTGAGAGATTGGCCTAAAGTGATTAAGGACGATGAGCTCAAGGTTGTGTTTCTTTAAAAGAGTTTGGACCACAGCATGTTTAAAAATAGATGGAAAATGACCTTTAGATAGCGAGCTGCTGATAATCAATAAAATACTGGGCCCAGCTGTGTCAAAAGACTCTTCAAGAAATTTGGTGGGCTGCTCGACAATTCAGGTTTGAGTGGGCTACAATAAGTAAGGATGTGCCTCCAATCTGATGTCATTTACCTTATATGAGGGGAAATAAAAAAATAAATAAATAAATAAATAAAAAAAAAAAAAAAAGAAATAGAAATATCTCACATGTTTCTTGTGAGCTATTAATTAAATCACCAGGGGAGTGGGAGTGATAGAGTCTTAAAACTTTAAATACAATTCTAGGCTTAGAATTGTTTGATGAAATAATATTAGAATCAAAGGATGTTCTTCTTTAACTGCATAATGATCATTTTTCATTGCGTCTTTTCAGATCTCCTAAAATACATGTAAAACAAGTTTCTTCCATCATCTTTCCTTTCTCCTACAATCGCTTTTTTCATTGTTGTGTGGATTCGCTTTACCAGGGCTGCTGCGTTTTAAAAGACTTTTGAACCCTGTAGGGGGCAAAAAAGTCAACAACAAGATAATGCATTGGACTTACTAAATTCAATAGTGGACATTAACTGCACACAGATCATTTTTTTTGGCAGAAACTAAAAAAAAATAAATAAATAAATGTGTGAATCAACACAAATGATTAGTGTTGGCAAAAACTGATTGTGTCGTAGCAGACACAAAAGCGGACCCCAAACAGGGAGTAGATTAAAGGTGAATCTGTTGAACACACTGAACAACAGGCAGGTAGAGGTGGCGAGCTCACACTCAGGCAGGCGGCTCCATGGTCGTGAGGGTTGTATACTCAGGGAGTCCTGGGAGTGCACAGTGGCAGAGGTGCTGGCAGCTAGGTGATGTTTGGCCAGTTATTTAATCACTAGGGAAGATGAGAGACAGCCAAAGTAAGGCTGTAGGGAAAACTAACAGGACAACTAGAGACACTATAAAACACTGGAATTGCAGAATAGACCATGTACCAACTAGAGCAGGTGATAACAATCTGGCTGTGTGCAGAAGGGAGACCAGGGTATAAGAGGAGGTGCTGGTATCTGTGTCATGTATCCCCACTTGCTCAGTAGATACCTGGATGAGAGCTTCATGATCTGTGACCTATAGAATCTAAATTCACAAAATAAAGCAAGATGAGATTAAATGTCGGCATTCAACAACTAAGTCAGATAAAGTCAGTGCACATACATGTACTACACTCACAGGCTGAAAGAGTTGTTGGTGTGTGTCATCATTCCTTCTATCCATACACTGTGCATAGTGATGAATTTGTTACATGACCAGACTGACTGACATGGAGGAAAAAATCCACAGACCTCATTCTGAAATGCAGACAATATTGATACAAGGCTTCAGCAGTTGAAGTCCAAAATTTATTTGAAGCTTTTCGCTCCAAATCATCTTTTTGACAGTGAAAACTAGCCTAACTTGTGAAAATAGAATTATTGTCAGGAGGAAAATACCCACTATTTTCTTTAAGTCAGACAAACGGAGGGTTCAGTCTACTTCTTTGAGATGAACCTTAGAGTGGAGTTTTTGTGAAGAACGAGGACTTTGTATTCTGAGTCCCATCTCTACATTACATCATGAGACACAGCGAGCCAGTGTGGAAAGGAGGAACAATCTCAGGCACCAACAACAACTTCTTCAACAGTGGATATAGTGGTCGGTGATGAAACACAAATTCAGAATTTATCTGGAAAAATAAATAAATAAATAAATAAATATATAGGTAAATAAGTAAGTAAGTAAGTAAGTAAGTAAGTAAGTAAGTGAATAATACAATACATGAAAATACCATACAGCAGTGACTGAGTATTGAAGCTACTTTTGTCACTATGACTGAATAACAACTAAAATGAATGTTATTTTCAAATTGATTTTGTCTTCCAGCTGCTTGGTGAAGCTTTTGAGAAATTGGGAGAATTTTACCTAACATTAGATTTAGATTAGAGTCTGCTTAATATCATCAACCAACTTCAAATGCAGTCATGAATCAAAACAAGAGAAAATAAGTATGTTTTTTGACTGTTGCATGAACTCAACAGCACACCTTCTGAATACATTTCATTAAAAACATAAAAATAACTAAAAGCTATTTAAGGGCTAAAGTTAGTTTGAGTCGTGAACAGCAGCTATCTGCATGGACATTAACTGGCTCAAGCTACTTCCTGACAGATAAACTGGATGAGACCATCTAACGCTTATTGATTTGAAAGGTTTTAGTTACCTTCACTGTGCTTGCAAAAGTATATAGCAGTGTTTCCAACCTTCAAATCTCACAATTTAAAGTAATATGTTACAAATAAAGGCAACTAATAACTGACTGGAGAGCGATAATATCCAAAACTCAACCAAACTTGGTAAACCTCTGACACCCAGTCAAAATAGCACTTCCATCTTATGATCCTCAGTTGTGGCATCTGTGTATTAGATTACATTATAGCTTACTTATCTCAGCTTTTGAAATGGCACATTAACAAGAAAACATTCACATCGTGTCATTTAGAACGTTTTTTTTCACTGATGGCCAGCTTACAGCTTGTGTTAACAGTAGTTACTAAAGATTTCAGTACACAGCCAGTGTTACTCAAATGTTACCTACCAGTACGTATTTTTAAAACATTATTTTTTTACATCCCTGGTGTAGGGAAACCAGTGTATGTCATGCTGTGACTCCCCGCTCTTCCCACTCTTAAGAAAGGCCAGCAGCATAATAAGAATCAAGGTTTGAATGTGGTAGTTTATTGACGTCAGAGAAGAGCAGTGCCCAAAACAACACACATGAATGTGTTAATCAGCCCTAAACTTCCTGAGAGAAAACAATAATGTAAACTGACAAATAACTTAACTGATCTCCTAACCAGAAAACAAAAGAGAAAGACAAAGGAACCAAACCACTGCTTCATCAAAGATTTACTTTACAATTCACAATTCTAACAAAAGACTTGCTCCTTATTACTCACATATTCACGGAGAAGGGAGGTGAAGAATCATCAGCTGATGTTTAAGAAAGCTGTCGTCATCTCCCCCGTCCAGTCCAGAGGGATGACCAATCAGGAGGCCCAACCTGTCTCCACTTTAGTTCAAACACACCACTGGTACACAAACACACCTCACTGAGGTGAGGAGAGGGCCAACAGCAACACATCTGAGCAGGGTCATGACATTCCTCTTGTTGTGCTTCTTTTTTCTCTACTGCGGATATGTTTTCTTTACGGAAGCTGTCGTTTGGGATGATGATAAAAAGGTCAATTTCCTGGAGCTTCTGCATCGTTTGATTTACTGAAAACTATCCGAGACTGTAACTTCAACACAGTGGCCATTTTCTCTGGCCAGCTTGACTTCTCTGTCTTCTCCTGTGGCAGACTTGAGGCTGCAGTGACTCACTATTGCCTCCCACGGATATCTCTGCAATACAATACGTGGAACATGATGCTCAACGTGCTCTCAACTTCAAATAGGGTCTAAATTTGTAATTTGACTTATGAAAGCAAAGTATATTGGATGAGGATGTCCTGTGATACTCCGTCAGCTACTAGGCTCGCGAATGCAGCAGTGACGTGACCCCTCCATGCCCTCACTTCACACACTGCACTGCGGGACCCCCGAATCTTCTGCAGGAAATCATGTTGCAGATCACATGTCCACCTGGTTTGATGCCATTATTCCCAGCCAATTATGTATGTGTATGTGGCGTGTGTCAGCAGAAAAGCTGTGTTGTGTGCACACCCATGCCCGAGTGTGTGTTTGTCTTTTGATGTGCCTGTTTTCCGAATGTTGAACATACATCTCTGTTGCCATGCTTGCACAGTGTGTCCTTGTGTGTGCGTGTGTGTGTATTTCTGGCCGAGCCTTTGATTTGGCACTGAGATTCGCTTTCCCCGCTGTGCCTTTTAAGACGTCAGCTGGTGCAGGGATCATCTCACCAACATGACAAACACCATCCAGATCAAACACATGCCTATTTGCTGAGCCGTGGCCAAGATAGTGGAGCAGATCAACAAAAGAAGCTGGTTCACTCTCTGCACACTCACAGAAAAAAAAAAAAAAAGCTTTGGAGGCATTGTGTTGTAACACTGCAGACACACACACACACACACACACACACACACACACACACATACCAACCCCGTCCTCCATCTCCCATCTCCACAGCTCACATTATGCTGCCTGAACGATGCAGGCGTCCAAAGGAATTAACCTTGGGTCTTCTCTGGATTGTTCGCATCAATCAGGAGACTCAAGAATAAACACCAGACGTGGTGTGATTGGCAGCGTGTATTAAAAACACATATGGCCCCTTTATTTGTGCGATCTCGCAGCAGCTTTGTTGTGTCACATATTCTGTTGCCATTTCCACTGCAGGAAATATCGGAGCTGAGCTGTCTTACAACAACGTCGGCATGTTCATATCTTCAGATGCTGGCAACAGCTGGAGACAGGTGAGCTGACACAACAACCACTGCTTTTACAAATGTGCATTGTGTTAAAGTTTCTTGTTATACAACCCACGTGACACTTTGTGAGCACCTTTGATTTGCAAAGTGACACAGTGCATGAAGTTAGCACAGCAGGAAAGTGAGATAGACAGGTTACCGTTTATCTTTAAATGTTTCACACAGTTTCAAGTTTGCTAATTTCATTTAAAGTCTGCAACAGAAAATCAGCTCCCAGTTGTCTACCCTGGAGTGATTATTGTTGTTAGCGTGACATCATGGTGATTCGGTCCATAGGTCCTCGATGTTACAAGGACAGATACCGAATCGAATCAGTGTTAGATATCCAGCACATTTTTAATTATGGCTAGGTTGAAACGTTTTCCCAACTGACTCATTCTAAAACAAGGAGAAAAGGGTATTAAAAATGCACTTGATGGCTTCACACGTGACATTAATGCTAAATTAATGCTCAGAGGTTTAAGCTACAGGACATGACCAGCCAAGTATGTAAGTATGTATGTTAGTATCTGATTTAATGTTTCATGGTGCTGTTGAGGTGCCCACTGTACAGAAACCTAGTGAAACACTAGGAAGTGCTTGGATTAATGCTTTACTGTTTGAAATTCAAAACATCTAATTTTTACACATCCAATACAGAGCAGGACAGAGCTGTTAAAGTCAGGCTATAGTCCTTTTTTTTTTTTTGGTTGTTTTTTTTTCTATTTGTTTTTTCCATTTGTGTAATTTCATGTCTGTTTTTCTCTTACATGTGTCAAGCTACATGGAAAAAAAAAATTGGTTCACAAGAAAAACTTTTTTTTTTTCTTTTCTGTAATACTCAGTGTGACCACAAGATGCTGGAGTGCACGACTACTCTTGTCCTGATCGAGATGCTAATCATCCACGCTCCTCCAGGGGAGTTTGAATTTCTCACTCTACTCTAAACACAAGACGCATCCATTACAGTACATGTTAGCAGGTTATGTAACATGACATGTTTCTTTTGGCGGGGAATATGTCATACTTGACACTAATCCGCCATTAGTGCCACGGTTGGAATACTATTATCAGCCTTCTCGTCAATGGGTGTCTATAGTGAACAGTGAATCACTGCAACCGAGAGGAAGAAGAAGAATGTGTGTATTTCTGGCACAGAAAACAAGTTGTATTTGTGTGAGTTGGAGGCTGGAAAACACTTATTAATTCACGTTGTCCTTTAGCAGTGTGAGGACAGTGAAAGTCCTTGCATCCATCAGCATCAATCACAAGTGCCACTGCAGTATTTCTATGTTTACAGCAATCAGACTGACAGCTTGCCCAAATTATGCACGGCAATCAGTGGTATCCCTCAGCCTGGGTTATCATTTGAAAAATGGAAGTCTGATAGGTGAACGCTATTTATTTATTGAAGTCCGGTTACGGTGAACTCGCCCTTATGATTAGGACTCACAGTGAGGATATGGAGTGTAACGATTCTGTGAGAGCCGTCAGTGACTTTATTTACAGGCTTTGTTAATCAGACAATCCATATCTGCAGGTGGGGAGGATGTTCCACATGAGCTGATTGGGGAAGGCAGTGTGTGCGAGGAGATTGCACTGTCTCCAGTGCGCCCTGTGCAGCAAAGCGCATGGAGGGCATGATGTGTGCCTGCAGTTGTGTCCACTGCAGTGATTTCACCCACAGCAACTACATGAAAGCTAAAATCGTACCTGGTGAAATATGCACAGTATTTCTTATTTAATTCTGTTTGATTTGATTAGATTAGATCAGATTAGATAGGCTTTATTTACCCCACAACAGGGAACGTCACTTGTTACAACAGCTCAAGAAGCAACAAGTAAAAATAAGAAAAATCAGTGGGGATCAGTGGTTGGTCATTAGGAAATTACTGCTACACAGCTGCTTATCTCAGGTTTTCTCTTAAAATATGTACGTTTTTCCTGTCACATTTCTGCATGTGTCTGTTCAGATTTTTGAAGAGGAGCACAACATGTGGTTTCTGGACAAAGGAGGGGCCCTTGTTGCTGTCAAACAGCCGTCAGTGCCAACTAGGCACTTATGGTACGTCCACTAAGCCAACTGTTTGGGCTATCTTTCTCTCTTAGATTGCTTTATCCAATTTCTTACTGCTTTTTTTTAGATTAATCCAATGCTTATGGTCAAAAAATGAGTGTGTAGATATTGCATATGGCATTTGATCTATTAAGTGATGCACTTCCCCTGCGTCACATGGCGAAAAAATGTAATCTGAGATTTTCTTTTCAAGCCACTTATCATTAACAGCTAGCAGTCTTAGCCCCCCCCCCTTCCCTTTTAGTGTTTTCATTAACACATTGCCTTCCTCTTGCCAAATCAGGTTCCTACGCCGTGCCTCAGTGCAGGCTAATCCAAGTGAGACCAGATCTGTTCTCCAGTCACTTTTGCAACAATTCTGAAATTAGTTTCAGAGCCAGTCAAGTGTAGCCTGCTGGGTTTTTGTCTCCCAACCAATTTAAGTGCGATGGTAGAGGAAGTGATAAAAAAAAAGAAAAAAGAAATGACAGATAGAAAGAAGCCTGTGTATTTTTCACAGCCACTGTACAGCAGCCATGGAACACTGTTACTTTCCCAGCCGCTGTTCAGTAAAACACTTCTAAAGCCTGAATCCCATAATAGGTGCATGTCAACACTTTCTCTTTTGCTTTTGGCCAAATGAAGGCAGTAGGGATTTTAGAGGCAACATGGGGGGACTCTCTGTCTCCCAAACACAGGCCTCAGCAGTGTTTCAAGCCATGTCACACTCAGGTACTCATAGTTGTTCTCACTTCTGCACCAATGTTGATAAGCTGTCAGAATCAATAGAGCCCAGGCCCCAATGATGAAAGCTGTCCAATTTTTTCCTTTTTTTCCCTGTATTTTTCGCTGTCTGCTTCTCCCTCTCCAGTTTTGTAGTTGAACATGAAACAGTTCTATTCTGGTCTTGTTTTTCTCACTCCATGTAGACTTTACCCAGGACCCATGACATCGCTCTTTTCCTTTTCGACATGTGCTCTAAAAGCGCTTTTGTGCGTCTTCGCTTTGATAAACAGACAGACTGTCTCTTAAATACCCCTTTAATGTGCAGTCTTTTGATATGTACCCAAAGCTACAGTAGCTAATTTCACAGACACTCAGAGACTTGTCTGTTGAGACAAGCTCGTCATCGTGATCCGCACCTAAATCCCCTCCTATGACCGGGCTCTAATAGAAAGCGTCTGTTTCCGTGCCATCGCTGTTGTTGGATTTCTGATGGAAATGCGTTCTGACACATACACAGGGTAAGCTTTGACGAGGGGAGGCAGTGGACTGAGCACAGCTTCTCCTCGGTGCCTCTGTTCGTGGACGGAGTCTTGGTGGAGGCTGGAGCCGAGAACCAAATAATGACGTAAGTCCAGAAACTCCAAAATTGGACAACTGACACGTTAAAAAAAGTGTTGTATCTCTGTCCTTTTAGGAGGCGTTGTGCACTGAGCGAAAAGTGAATGGTATTTTCTCTATTCTGTTGAGTCCATGAGGTTATTTTTTTACCAGCAGAAAAGCTATAGGACGACCTTTAAGGAAGGCAAACCAGGGCCAGGAGGTAATGGGTCTCGTAGGCTGTCAAACCTTTTTGGAAATTATGTCCCCTGAGTTGATCACTGAGAAATCACTTATTAATGGGACTGCTTGTCCTAAAAAAAATAAAAAAAAGAAATCTTCTGTTCTTCTTTATGATCAGTACTTTGTATTAATGAAAAACTGAAAAAAATAAAAAATAAAAAATAAAAAATACCTGAGACAATGAATTGAGAGAAAGAGACAAAGGGATTACAACATTCTTTGGTTTGGGGCCTGTCTGCCCAAGGCACAGGGAGGGCCTTCAGTGGTGATAACCTACAGTGAACAAAAATTGAGATAACTGGGTATCTGATTTAAGTATTAGTTTGATGTTCTCATGGATTGATTACTAACTGGGCAGAATCACAACATATGGACTAAAATGCCATTACTCAGTCTACACCTGCAACAGTCTGGACTTTCCCAGACTTTCACCTTGTGTTGTCTAGACAGAGATTATCTTAAATAGAATGAGTCTCATTAGGTGGCTTCAGATCTTAATTGAAAAGTCATGACTAAATGAGCCAGTCTTAGTTGAAAAAAGCATTTGACTATTATTCATGAAGAGTTTAAACTATCATCCGAACTACAGAGTAACATCCTGATTCAATTTTAGCAATTATACTTCATTCTATACATCATGGCTTATGACTCCCGAAAAGGTATTTCCTTCTCAGATTATCTAAAGTGAAGGTCTAAAGAGATGAACGAGATGATTAATGCAAGAGGAAAGATACACAGATTCTGAGTCATCCTTGTTAATCTTTGTTTTCTTTGCAAAATATTAGACTGTTGGACCTCTTCGGGTCTCAGATGATTAGCAAATGAAACAATGTGAGATGCCGACAGGGAAAATGTCTCTTTACTGAGTCTGCCAACAACTCATTCACATGTGAAACATGCCAAATGACAAGGGGCCCAAACTGTAAGGCTGCTTTTTGAATCAGGAGGCAACAAATAGATTAGGAACATAGAGGAGAAAAAGCACAATATTCCCATTTTGATATGTCGACCAATTAAGAAATTGTACTGACCATATGTAAATACTCTTGCATACAAGAACACTTTACAACCTGTTTGATGACCTGACTACTTGTTTTTTGCCATATCTGACTTAATATTAGCAATTTTGCCATGTTGACAGATCTCAGCAATGACTTTGTGTAGCATATTGTTATTTAAGTTTTATAAACCTGAATTATCATTTAACATACAATAATTTGTGCATGCTAACAATACTAACCATTTGTCTCTACAGCTTTTTTGGACACTTCAGCCACCGTTCTGAGTGGCAGCTCATCAAGATAGATTACAAGTCCATCTATAGCAGGAAATGCACTGAGGAAGACTATCAAACCTGGCACTTACATAACCAAGTAAGAAAAATAACACGTGCATGCATTTTTTTTACAGTTCAGGCCATACAAATGAATATCACTCACAGTGTGCTTATTTTGCCAACAGGGTGAGCCATGCGTGATGGGACAAAAACAAATTTACATGAAGCGCAGGCCTGGAAATTACTGCATGCTGGGAAAGGACTACTCCAGAATCCTCTCAGCGGAGTCCTGTATTTGCCGAGCTCATGATTTTGAATGGTAAGATGATGTGTGCCTTTATACAACAGCTCCTCTCTTGAGAATCGAATTGTTGAGAGGGATCATGTCTCTCTCATTGTCTGCTGAAGGAGAGCTTCATTACAGTTTGTTCTCTACCTGATGCCACACATGTAGAAGTGCTCTACAATGGAAGTGTTGCATCAGTCATTTTAGAATCTTTATTAACTGTGATGCCGTGGTTGGTATTGTTTTCACCTTGGTACAGTGAACCATGTTTAATGTTGTGCATTCTATGTATTGATTGAGGGAATATCTCAGTACATATATTACAATACTAATAGGTTAAATGTTGAAAAATGCAAGGATGGTTAGTCACCTTGATTAAATGGGACCAAAGTTGACCTGTTTTGCTAAACCCACTTTTTGCATGTCATGTGTTCCAAAGCACCATACACACAGGTAACATGGTCTCTAATTCAGTATTGTAGTGTTTCAGTTATTTTCTACTTGGCAGCAGTCAAATGTGGGTGTTAGGAGCAGTATCAGCGTGACTCAACAGATAATTTAGATAAACAGGAACTTGCCAATTTCAACCAGAACCACCACAATTGTGGTAAATTCGTAAATGAACAATGTTAAAGTGCCTGCACTCCACAGTTTGGGCGGAAAGAAATTTACCAGTTGAGGGATTTGACAGATTTGAGGACTCTTGTATCATCTACAAATTGTACTGCCTCATTTTTGTATGCGTGCATCCGAAACACAGGGGAGAATGTAGTCGCATTCAGAGACAGACTCTGACTTGACTTTGCTCTCCCCTGTGTTTCAACGTGACTACGCAAAGTACAAATAACATCAAGTAAGTGACGGAACTTGTGGATGTAAATTAATTTATTGCCCGAACCTTACCAAACTGCAACTGCTTTACAGAACAGTCCCTAAGTCATTATATGTCACTATATTTTGAATGTCTGTCAGCAAGCTTTATTTGAAAGATACTCATTATTACTGACGTTAAAGGGACAGGATGGTGGTTATACTTTGAAGCACATGGCCACTGACCAAGCTGCTGTATTAACCAGTTGGGAGTGAGAAGGTGTTTGTAAAACAAGGCAGTGTTGATCAAATATGAACAACGATCCCGTTCATTGTCCATGTCTTGCCTAAAATGTTTTCAGAAACACATTTTACTGTACTCTTTAGTAGTAATACCATATTGTGTTACCGGCTGCCGGCTGCCCTAATGTTTCCCTCTTTAAAACGGACTCAGGCCAAAACCAACCGGGTGTGGAGCAGTGCATTCTGCTTGTTGTACGTCTTCTACCTCTTCAGTTGAAGGGAATGCCACAGCCCTTTTTTTTTTCCCTTTTTCTCATGTAGGACTAATTTAAGAATATTAAACATCCATACACAAAAAAAGACAAAAAAACAAGCTCTGACTTCAGTGGCCATTTCTTATTTTTAGGTGCATCTACCAAGCTTCCATTAAGCATTTTGTTCAGTCTGTTCAGTCCCCTCAGATATCCTCTCTAGGTTGATTTAACTTGCTTATTGTAGCTACAAACACCTCAATCACTCATGTCAGCCTTATGACTTCATAAGCTGTATTCCTGTGGTGAAAAAACAGTACACATATTACAAAAGAACATCGATGCTTTCAGCTTTAACACTCTACTTTTAGACCACAATGTTCTTATGCTCCCTTTTCTTAATAGTTTTCTAATAACCACATTTGTTACCAAACCTGCTGAGTGGATACAGACATATTGTGAAGGAAATTATCTTGATGGATGTGCTCTTGCAGAAATACTGCAGAGGTGTGTTTTTAGCGGAGAAATGAACTGGGTTGCACTGGTACAGCAGCGCAGACAAACTATGAACTAAAGATAGTCGGATCTGTTAAAGAAAGAAAAAAAAGAACCTCCAATGCAAAGAAAAAATGTGTAAAGTGTGTGATTTAATTCTTAGATGGGTTGTGTAGTCTTGAATTAATTAACGGCGCAACAACTGAAGCGTTCAGCCTGGACAAGCGATCAGTTCTACACAAACACCACTTCCACTCTTCATAATGATAAGCCCCTTTGTATGCCATTGTATAGACTATGCATGTGTCTCATTAATTTACTCAATTTTCTTTGTTTTTTTCAAAAAATATGATAAATTTGGGATCGTTGTAACTAATTTGCTGCCTATGTCTGTCTCCTGCGTGCCTGCCTGCAAGCTTGCCATGCTTGTAATTCTGTTGAGATGATGTGGGGGGTGTAAATAGTTTCAATTTGTATGCAAATCCTAAATAGTTGTATTTTTTATCTTGTAATGACAGGGAACTGAAAGACAGCAATTCCCACATACAGCAGTTATGTAAATAGTGTTTGTAGAAGGTCAGAGAGTGAGTGCTAATTGGTTCCCATTGAACTACTGTGACATTAGTTTTATTTTCTTTCTGTGCCTGAGTATGATTTCTGCCAGTCAATCTTACCAAATTCTAGCACAAGGATTTAACAAATATCAGTGTGGAAAAAAAAAATAAAATTAAATCCACTAACATAATTGCGGTGTGAGGAGTCTGATCAGCTGAAGTGGTGCTGTGAAAGGTGGACTGAGCCTGGAAACAGCCGCCCCATTCACACTGCCTGCATTCACTCCCGAAACAGTGTGATCGAGGGCGTGTTGGTCTGACAGTCTGATAACTACACAGGTCCTTCATTTAACTCAATAAAGACAAATGTCCCACAAAGCAATGTTACATGACCAAACAACAGTAACGTAGTAACTGTAACTGTCTTTGGCAACTTATATGAGGAAAAAAATACCACAGATATATGTGGAGGAGCATCTGTCCTCCTGTCTGTCCTACCGACTCTTTGTAACATTTCTGCACGAAAAACAGCATTTGTCACCAACGAAAAACTTTAACTCACCGAGTGTTTGTGATGAAAAAAAAATCACTGCGACGGTCAGCCCTCCAGACCGAGACTTCAGTGAACTTTCCCCCAGAAAACAGCCTCCCTACCTTGAGTGATAGACAGCCTCCAGTTTACTGATGGTGATTATGTAACAAACAAGCCTCCATACTTATTGAGGACCAATGATGATGTAGCACTAGTCAAGTGCTGAAAGTTGATGCGGATGATCAGTCAGTAATTCTCTGATACCTCTTGATGTGAAAGAGAAAATAAGAAACGTTGGTTCATTTTTAGGGCCCTTCACAAATAATTGCTGAGGTTGAGGTAAACAAACTCATTTCAGGCTGGGCAATTTTAATTTGTCATAGATCTTGAAGGCATCCATTGCATTGCAAGAGCATTTGATAGCCATTGTAACACATACAGTGTGTTTATGAGCAAGTAAGACAGTGAAGAGATGTTAAAACACACCATGACAAATGGTTTTTCTACAGTTTCTCACTTGAATAAAAAAGATTTTACACTTTATTTTGAATAGAAATGATCCATACCAGTCTCATGTGCTTAGGCATCACGATTAGGAATCTTAATAAAGATTTGAAAATGAGGGAATATGTAGCCTGATTTTCTCCAATGTCAGAAAGCTTTTTTTTCTGCATAAGCTTATTAATTAACATATCTCAGCTAACAAAATGTACACAACACGACTTAAACAGAACAGTTGTGATATAATGGATTAATTTATCGAGCGATACAAGTGCCAATATTTAAATTACTAAGACCGGGCACAAAATTAGCAACAGCCACAAGTAAAATTCTGGTAAAATATGCATGTGTTTGGAAGATTTGCTACACGCAGCAGCAAAAAGAAACACAAAAACAATGGTAATTTATTGGATGGCTGATAAATTTGGACATCCTGTAGACAAAATAGTAGAAGACTAAGCGTTGTGTCAATTTCCTCATCAAACTCATGGTAAGAAAGCGAATAAGCATGTTTCCCAAAATGCTGACGTGTACCGTAGCAAAACTTCCCATGTGGTATATTGTTTGGCAGGGGTACAAAAAAATGATTTTAACACAAAGCTGCTGGTGTTGTTCAAGTGGATTTCTTCTAATGAGTCAAAGTTTCCTGAATGCTAAAACAGTAGCAAGCAAAGACAGGTGCAAGGTTGAACCTTGATCCTTTTCTGTGTGCACACATATCTTTGCGTCGCGCACCTTTGTGTAGACTCCTACTCTCAAGATATGCTTTCAACTCTTTTGTCAAGACATTGCTCTAACCTTCTGCAACCAATCTGCTTTGACAGCTTGTTAATGAATTGTTCACGGTGTGTAATCACAGAATAATACTGGACTAGTCAGTTACTGGCTTGTTAGTTTTGTTTATTGGTTCTGGCTGGTGATTAATTGATAAATCAATGTCATGGCTTTTATTAGAATAGGCACTTGTTTACCTTGTTTTGTTAAATGTAAATCATGTTGTGATTGGACACGCTAGCAGGCAAGTGAGAGTTAGTCATCCTTGTGTATGGTAACAAAAACCCTTCAAAGTGTTTCCGCACTCCGCTTCACACTGTCTTGGCACATTTGTCACCAGTGGTCTTAATCAATACATAATAATGATGTGTCTCTGTGCCAGACAGGCCTCTGGTCGCCAGTAATAATGATATAGATAAGTCAGGGATGTGTAACACGCTGTATAACAATATGTTCCTTTTCACATGCTGATATTGATCAGGTGCCGTGTGGATGTGCTTTGTTGTCCCACAGTGATTATGGATATGAGCGGCGTGGTGACGGGAACTGCCGGCCTGCCTTCTGGTTCAATCCCTCCACTGTCTCCAGAAGCTGCAGCCAGGGTCAAAACTACCTCAACAGCACTGGGTGAGGACTGTGTGATTGACAGAGAATTCATATCTCTACTCTGTGATGTTATATGCATTGATGTGCACTTTATGTGTGTGTTTTGGAGACTTTCTTTTGGATGCTAAAGCAGGGCTTTAAACCAGATACCAATCATGGATTTTTTGCATAACATGTCGACTTGAACAGTGTTAACATGGGTCTGCAAATCATTCATATATCTGATATTTAATTGGGAATCCAAAATCAGAAAAAGTAATACTGATTCTTTATTTCATCGTGTTTTTATGAATGTGACACAAAAATCACAAATAATGCTTTGTTTTTCATTCTTTTGAGTTTATTCAGATCAAAATATACGCCATTGGCCAAATTTGATTTTGATATTGGATTTGATTAATTTGTATGCCCTGAAAGTTGCTTATTAAAGTTATTTATTATGACTTTATTTATACTCACAGTAGGTCTGGCTCATGAACAGCTATTTTACAGCTATAGCTTTGTGGATAAGCACGCTGATCTCTGAGTCCCTTCTCTCTGTCTTATGCTGCTCCTCTCGGGGTCACTCATTATCGAGAGCCAGTTTTCGCTGTAACTGCAGAGTCTCGAGGCTTGTAAGGTGGAGCAGACGGCCCTGATGGTGCAGCAGTGGCAGGGCAACCCACCCTGCCATGTAGCCTGTCTGCTGTGCTGGCAGGACAACTGTCTTAAAATCTGCTGCATCAGCTCAGCCGCTTGCTGGTTGTTTTTAAAAATGCACCGTGTGAAATACAAAAGCACAACCCATTAACACCAGCGAACCACTGAACACACACTTAGAAATGAAAAATGAAAACAGAGATTTTTTGGTGGTCCTGGTCAACGACAAGCGGAACAACAAGAAATTAAATATCAGAATCAGATTTGATAATTCCCCTATTTTTGATCTGAGCAAGAGTTTTTGCATCACATTTTTGAAAAATAATGAAGTAACATTTTTTTTTTTTTTTTCATTTTCGGATTTTTCATTCTCAATCGATTATGAAATTAACAAATGATACATGGACCGTAACGGAATAGCCTCTGTGGTTCCCTCTATAGTCCCAGGTAACAGCATCAACTGGAGCATGTAAGAAGCTAAAAGTATTACATAGATATATTTTACTTCACTACATACATTTAACAACTACATTACTTTGATTTATACAGCCTACAAAATATATAATCAACTAATTGATTAAGACAATCAGGAATACTGATACTAAAATGAATACAATAAATACAGTGCATTATTGTATACAGTGCATAAGACCACGCATACCCACAAAGATGTTTGCCCTCAGTGGGGTTGATTAGACCCAATCAGCATGAAGCTGAGCAAAGTTTACTTAATTTCACTTGAGATAACCAAAACCAATGTACTAATGACATTGATGAAGTTATAACTTGTCCAACAAAGCTAACAGAAGAGTGAAAATAGGTGAATCAAAGCTAGTCTAAGAAAAGGTTTTCTCTCAACATGAGTGGAAATATCAGTGGAGCATTGGTGTTAAGGATCATTTCAACAGTTTCTAAAATCAGTAGTTCAAATGCTTCCTATAAGCCTATAAGTCAAAAAATTAACAATATTGTGAGGAAAAGATTGAAAATAATAATAATAATAATAATAATAATAATAATAATAATAATAATAATAATAATAATAATAATAATAATAATAATAATAATAAATCTTTCAGTATGTTGGCTCAGTAACTGAACACCCTGAAAGAGGACATTATGTCTCAATAATGAATAATACTTGATTTATTGTTTTCTTTTAATACTGAACAGGTACATTTTGAATCCAGGTCAGGTTCCTGTAACTGTAGCAAAACTATGTAACAGTTGTTAAATAGTGGCTACTTTGGTCACAAGTGGTGACTGTGGGATCATTTCAAAGTTAGTTATAATTTCCTCAAACACTCTTGACAATGCTCTAAAGGCACTGTCACGTTTATCTGTGCTATGCTAACAATGGCACTACTAAGACCAGATCCATGAAGTCAGCAAACTGCGTTATGTGGATAACACTGATACTAAACTACTCTGCCTGTGATTGTCTTACCCTTATATTCTTTTCTTAACCATAATGAATCGCAATCCACATGCTCAACTTGGTACTTGGATTGTTTTTTGTTTTTTTGTTTTTTGTTTTTTTTTTAAAATTGAATTGCTACCAAAGGTGCTAATCTGGTAAAAAGGGTCAGATGGCCATCATGAATTGAAAACACTGCTTAAGTGACATTTATTTATTTAGTTTACAAATAATTTAAACCGTTTCTTAAGCTATTTCACAATAATTGTCACTCAGCGAGGCACCACCCAATTGAATACCTTGTGATGAGTACTGAACATTTCAAATTACTTACCAATTGATCAGGCCGTACCTATTAGTGTCCAGGTCTACAACCACATCCCTGAAGTTAAAATAACTGTCACTACAGAACGCCATGCTGTTTTACTGTAGATACTCTCTTATTCTAATAGGATTTTTCTTTTCTGTGTCAGCAGGATGTGTTTCTGTGTTAGTTTTGAGGCTCCCCAGGGGACAGACACCTTAAAAAGCTTAATCACAGTGGGAGTGCTTTATTCACCACTGTTGCGATTAAGCTTTGCAAGGTGTCTCAGCCTCTGACACAGTTTGTGTTGTCAGTTGTCATCTAGTCTGTTTTTGCAATTGGGAAGCACAACAGATGTATTGCCACGCCATCTGCTGAGTGTAAACCGCACGCTCGTGTAACATCTAAGATTTCATTCAAAAACCAAAGGGATGTTGGTCTTCTTCAGATTGAACTACAAAAGAACAAAACATGACGAAGTTAAAGAACCACTCTGAATTTCATTTTTCCAAAGGTACCGTAAAGTGGTGTTGAACAATTGCACTAAAGGAGTTAAGGAAATGTACACAGCCAGAAAGCAGCAGTGCCCCAAAAGACCTCCTAAAGGACTCCTGCTGACCACCAAGGATGGCAAACTCACTGCCAATCTGGGCAGCAACGTGACCTTCCTGGTACATCTGGATGAGGTGAGAACACAACTAACATGGCTCCATCAGTAGTCTAGCTGAGGCAATAATTTAGTCTGTTAACTTTTGATTAAAGCTTCATTAACTGAGTTTGGGCCACCAGAGGGAACAAGAAACCATTTACAGACACATAGCAATGGTGAATAAGTTATTTTGGCTACTGAGTTATCCACAGTCCTCTATTGTTACATCCATCAGAGAAAATAGCATTTATCTTGAGACGTGTCTTGTCCAATGTTCACTCTCACTTTAGCTCCATTTTGATCTGCACCATCTCCTGAGGGAAATATCTGTCTGTTAAATACACCAAATACACTGTGCTCACCATATGGTTGCTTATTTTGTCTGATTACTGTTTGACACAGAGAAGTTAGCATAGTGTTGATTTAATGACAGTATTTGTGCTGAAGGTAGCTGCCTTCTGCATCCGGAAATGAAATTGATGAGAGTGGTGAGAGTGAACCAAATCAGTTAAGTTTTTGGCCTGTATAACTGAATGAGGTGAAAGAAGGTCTATTGTTCCGGTAATAATTCTCTGTGGGTTCATCCCTTTGATTTTTTTGCATCCTGCTGGGGAAGGGCCTGTCTGTGTGGAGTTCACATGTTCTCCCCATTCATTCTTATGTAGTACATTGTATGACACTTTGTATGATAAATGGGTTATAGTTGATTATTGTTTTTTTTTCATATTCAGTCAGGTAGACATCAGTACTTTTTTGGCTTGCATCTTATCTAGAGGGATAAGAGGGATTTTTCATTCTCTCTTGAGAATTTTTACGTCTCAAAAAGTCATCATCATATGCAATCTTGGGGTAATAAGCTACAAAAATAATGACAGTATTGTATTACTTTAAGCAGTGATATTTCAGTAATATTATTACAATTACTATTTCAAGTAATGGATTACCACCTGAAATTAAAGTTTAATCATACATTTTTAAAAAAAGAATTTATTAACATGATGGCACTATGGCCGGTGCACCACTAAAAAAAAAAAAAGAAAAAAAAATATATAACTTGAGTAACGTCATAGTCATGTGCAATCTATGTAGTGAGAAGCAGAGGGAATTCTTTACAGCAAGGAATAGAACAAGTTTTTCAGTATTCATAAATGATCAGACTTTGATCCTTTGTCTGCTGTCTCATGTCTGTGTCCAAGGCTATTTGAATGTGTGAAGCCAGATCTGTGCTGTGTATGAGAACTGTCATTGAGCTATGCAATTGCCCCCCACTGGATTTGTAATGAGCTGCAATACACTTGAGCTTCTGAGCTTTGATTACCTGCTATGAAACAGTATCAACCTCAGATATTGCAAGTAGTGTAATCAGTTACAAATTATTGTGCACAAACAGTA
The DNA here is from genome assembly GCF_904848185.1 of Acanthopagrus latus. NCBI lineage: Eukaryota > Metazoa > Chordata > Actinopteri > Spariformes > Sparidae > Acanthopagrus > Acanthopagrus latus. The sequence goes on along the minus strand of NC_051039.1, from coordinate 29,681,304 downwards.
TCATTGTAATATAACATATTACCTCCAAATTTCCCGATATAATCCAATACAATTTGGAGGTAACTTTCCAACACTGATCATATGTGGGGTCACCCAGGGCTCACTACTAGATCCTCTGTTTCATGTTGGCTCTAGGTCACATAACTCAGAAACAAAGAATATGATGTCATTATTCCACTGAATAAACTTGATTATCCTTGTCTCCTGCGTCCATAAACCCTGTTAAATCACTGGTTGAATGCATCATAAATAGAATCAATTAGATGTCCCCAATGTCCTGCCCAAGCAAAAACAAACATCAAAATGATTGCCAAATGTGCGAGTGTTTTCACTCTGCTAAAAGCAAAACATATTTATTATTGTAAGTATAAGGACACATGAAACAAAAGTCAGTGTGTCTGTTACTGCACAGCAATAGATGAGACCAAAGGTCTCTTAAGGTGGTTAATGGTGTCTATAAAACCTTGTAAGATTTAGTTTACAGAACCCTGAAGCACAAATGCTAAAGTTTGAGTGAGTCTGCTTGTTCCTTGGAAAGCTTCTTTTCTAAAAAACTCTCTGAAGTTTAATAGAGTAAAATGGCTCCATATCACCCACGCAATGCAAAAGCTCTGAGCCAGAGGCAGAAGTGAAGCCCTCACCGGAGACCCTGTTAGTCAGTGAGAGGCTCTGTGTTCAGAGCCAGGCACGCCAGGCTACCTCATCACTAGGAAACTGCCTCACATGTTAGTCGGGCAAAATATAGTCTGTCGATAATGGCTGCCGGCTTTTGGGCATTAACTACAGGAGTGTTTTCCTGCCACTGCAACAGCTCAAGGTAAATGTGTGTCTCCCAGGTCTTTTCCAGGCCCAGCTGTCATATTACTGTGTGATAAGATAAAAAATCGAGGCCTGTGTCTTTCATTACGTGGGATTGTTTGATGGAAAGGGGGGTGACAGAGAAAGGAAAAAGGGGTAAAGAATCCTTGTGGCATCAGCTCTATTTGAGGAAATTCTCAAGATGAATTCACAGTTTCATTTATATTCATGAAGCCGGCAATGGCTGTATTTCTCCGGGAGAGCAAATGCCCTTAAATATTTAATGGATAGAGGACTCACATTCACATTTAAAGATAAGGAAGAAATCTAAAAATAGATGGACACTTGTTTTGGGATGATATGCGTGACCTCATAGTTCATTTTCCTGATCAGAACTGGTTTCGTGTTTGTTTCGAAATCCGTTATGCAACACTTCAATTACATCTACAGCTGGGCCTGGTTAAAGCAAGTAACTTTTCAGTTACTGTTTGGTGGAGAAGGGATTGGCTTGTGCCTGAATGACACCAAGCAAATCTCAAACAAGTCATGAAGATATTGAAAGAGAGGAGCCATGGGGAATTTGAGACACTTTGATATTCACTTTAATTTCTGTCTGCCACTTAAAATGGTTCTTGTTTAGATCATACGGTGTATATCAGTTTGGTGGAGGGAGGAGAATTCATAAGGGCATATTGCATTGAGAGGTTTTTCATGCAGAGGCTTAATATTTAGTGCATCTTGTTTAAATGGAATGTCATCGCACCACATAAGCACAACTCTCCACTAGACTCTCCCAGGAGGCTAGGAAAAAAACTGGCACTTGAGTCTGGCGCTGCATCCAAATGCACATATGCAGCCATAAATGCAAAAAAAAAAAAAACCATCAACAAATTAACAAGGCCTTTTGGCAATTTGTATTGCCCTTTAGGAATGTGATGTTTTTATGATAACCTGAAGAAGAGTTTACATTCTACATTCACATAAAATTAACGTATGTTGCCTTTTTGTAGGCTGATATTCAGATTTACAAATATTTGAAATACATGAAATCAAGTTAGCCCCCTCATCAGGTCAACAGAAAATCAGTTTAAATGGAGGATATTTTAGCAAAAGAACATCCATCACGTCCTCTCCAGATCTGACTTGTCCGAGACATCTCACGAATGCTCGATCGGATTGGGATCTGGAATTTGGAGACCAGGTTGACGTCTTGAGCTCTTTGTCATGTCCTCGGGCCATTTCTGAGCAGTTTTTTTTGCAACATTCACATGCTGGGGGGGAACTGCCATTGGGGAGTGAACAATGTACTTGTACAAATATCCCCATTGATATTTACTGGGTCAAACTGACTTGTAACATATCTAGCTTTTCAGATGAATACAGTAATAATGTACATTCTTTGTACTTTATATTCATACAACAATAATAGATGACATAAGTGATTTGGCATTATCAATGACACAGACCAGAAGCAGAGCACCATTTTTTGTTTGGGGAAAAAAAAAAAAGACTCATGACCAAAGTATTTCTGAAAAGTCCTGGCTAAGGCCCTGCATTTTGCCAAAATAAAGGCTCGAAAAACTTCACACTGTGTGCAGATCCCATGTTGTTTCATTTTTAAATCAACAAGTGCGTCTGATTGAAACAGAAGGTGACACAGAGTGAGCACTGACTTCCTGCCTGTGGATAAACTGGCTTCCCTCTTGCTTCAGTGTAGTCATTAATCAGATTTGGCTTCACTTTTGCTGGCAATGCTCAAACAACTAAAGCACTGCCAGCTCCGAGCTCGAGTCGGAGACACTGGTGAGAGCATGCTTCGTTTTTGTACTTTCGTCAAAGAGGAACATTTCTGCTAAAAAATTCAGGAGATCTTTCAGCCGTTATTTTAAGGTTTTATTACAGCTTTTTAATTGTGCCCTTAAGGTGTTGAAACTTGAAAACATGCATGTATAACTTTTCATTTATTTTTTGTCTTAAAGTGTTCAGCTTGATATAGATTTGTTATTCCAGTTCCTATTCCCTGTCTGTGGACACACATAGCACCCCAACTTTTAATTCTCACCAAATGGGTTACAGGTTCAAAAGACGCAGGCGGCTGTTCCTTCTTGGTTAATATAGAGTCCCTCTGATCTGCCTGACAATTGTTTTGTCAGCCTGAATTTTTATCAGCCACTTCTCTGTTTCACACTCTCGTCACATTTGGGAGAAAATGTTCTACAGATGTTCTTGCTCATGTTATCTTTTTTGTGAAAATGTATTTCTGCCCCAGTGGGAAAGCTAGATGGAATCTCCTGCCGAGATCGAACATGACAGACACAGCTACTGAGGATCCCTATCCAAAATATGCACTGCAGCGTTCATTTTCAAACACAGTACAGCCACGTTTTTAGATGTCTGGCTATCAGCAAAAATTAGTTGATGGGAGAAACATGAAGAGTAAACATTGCTGTCACTGCCTCTAAGTAATCATTCTTGTCACATGAATAAACTCAACAGAGGAGTCAGAAGACAGAAAGTTAGGAGTCTGATTCAAACCCTATGCCATTACAAAACACTATATCCTGGAGAGATTGAGTACATTTTGGTCAAATTTTAGATATGAGCAATTATGAGCTACATTGCACTCTGGCACTGTTTTGGTGCTGGAGCCCTGATAATCCTTCAGATTTCAAGTGTGTCCTCGTACTGGTCAGTGCTGTGGTCCCACTAATTACTTCAGTTTCAATAGGGTCTTTGCATCAGTTGGTGCTCAGGCCCTTATAAATTGAAATAGCAGAGGGAAACAAAAAAGTTATTTGCTTTTCTTGGACACATGTACGTTGACAAGACACCAAAGGTACAGTTGCAGCAAACAGTTCAGTTAATTTCATTACAATATTAGAAGTAATGTTGCAGCTCAGCCTTAAACTAAATATTCTGCCTTCTCCCTGAAACTTCAGTGAAAGTTTCCCCTACCCAGGCACAGCAGTTTCTCATGATCACCCAGCCAGAATAAGATCAGCATAAATGAAGGACATCTTTGCAAAAGAACATCCCTCACATCCTCTTAGACGGGACGGCATAACAAAAAATGAACCTCATTCTCAATTTCAAATGGATCATGTAACTGAATTTGCCAGTTTCAGGGGCTTATGGTAATATTGCTGCATATATCTTTTTTTTTTTTTGTTTTTTTTTTTAATTTTAATTATATTTTGCAGAAGATGCTACACTGAAACAACTCTTTCTGTGACGATAACTTTGTAATTTTGCCCATGGCATATCAACAATATTAACACACCATTTGTCTCTGTACATGAGACACAGAAAACAAAACGATGACCAAAGGAGCTTGAATGGCTTATTAGATCTGAGAGGAAGTGTGGACTTGGATGACAATTTACATTCACATCGCATGTTGTCCTTTGATTTATCGTTGATATAAAACAAAGGCATTTTACACCTGATGGTTTACCTTGATTTCATAGATATCTGTTTTACCTCTCACATTAAAAGCTGCTGATCATAGGAAAAGTCCACAGTTTCTAATTGTACAGTTAACACAGTGTTCCAGGGTATAGATTAAACCAAACTGCCAACCTAGAATACAGACTCTGTCTGTCTGCTGGGGAAATTACTTTACAGAATTATTCACAGCAGCAGGGCCTTACGCTGTCACCCTTCACGTTGACAGTGTGGTTTCAGGTTTGACACGTACCTGAACAAATGCTGGACCTGTGTCTCCAAACCCTTGTCACTCCATACAACGGTGCTTTCATTGCCAACCGGCACTGATGTCCCAGCCTCAAGGCTCCAGCCATGATGTGTTTGGCTCTGTTCAGCCCTGGGATATACACGCACACAAAGAGTGACATTTAGAGAGACGGGCCAGCATCAGTCTCATGCAGATTAGTGAATCCCATTGTGGCTGATATAGAGAGCAAGCATGAACACAGAATGGACAGCAGACACAGAGAAGAGCTGAGTGACACCGGCGCCACCAAGCCTGCGTGTTGTTTGGAGGCCAGCTCATTACAGCTCTTAACAATGGCCGCACTGTCAAACCATGTTCTTAGCTGTTCTCTATTCTCTCCAGACACTTTTTTTTTTCCGAGATATCATTTTTCAGGCAAAGGGACGTGAAATATCCCCAGACGACTTGACCAGACCTCCCGTGCTTTCACGCACCGAAGCGCAAACAAAGAGGGGACTCAGGTAGCGAGGGATGGAAAGAGCAAAAGAGCAGGAAAGCGAGGAAAAAAACAAAAAAAAACAACAATCGCTGTATTTATTTGGTTTTCATTGTGCATTTTGGTGAAGCTCGCATGCTAATGTAGTGTTACAAATGACGATCCCAGCAGCATTGCGCTACAATGTGCCAAGGGGAGCCGGGGAGTTTGCCTCCACGGGCCTTGGGGGGGGCGATGAGAGCAGATTGGGTCGCTGTGGCAGCTGGAGCAACCAACACTCGCGCTGTGTGCTGATCCTCGGATAGAGCCAGATGTGGTTCCCACAGGAGACTGTGCAGGAAGCTGAAAACTCACACACCATGCAAAGGCAAACATGGTGGGATGGTGTGCAAATACACAGACGCATACTTACGATCCTCTACCCTCCTCTTTCCAGCACACAAATACAGCAGTCCCAACACCTGACATCACTGATGACATTAAGTAATAAAATAACGTTGTCAATAGCGATTTGAGGCGAGAAGATACTAACTGACTAGCATCTACATCATTAACACCAAACGTGTGATAATTATTTTATGCACAAATTAATTTCTAAATAAATCGGCTGTTTGCAAGGACTCCTTGAAAAAAAGTGTCATGATTTCTCTCTGATTTATTCAACTGTTTGTTATGGATAAGCATTTGTGCCAAGTTTGAGCAAGTAAATATATTTAGTGATTATAATTATATACAGAAAATATAAACTTTGATGGAAGTGAACCTGCATTTGCAAAGAGCAAACACACCAGCAACACACGTGAAGAATCACACCAATCAACTATAAAAATACTTCGTATCAACTTCTTACATGATACAAATCTGAATGTTGTGTTAACTGTGTATAGATGTGGCAGAATATCTGCAGCATACTTTGGACGTGGCTTTTAGTTGTGTGTTTCAACCTTGAAATTTTACAACCAAATTCATTCTGAGGTAGAGCTGAGTGATCCAGTGTTGCCTGTTCAACCCTCAGGCCTTTTTCATACTGCCACACAGCACCTCCCCTGCTCCAGTCATTGGCATCAGGGAGGGGCAGCAGAGTGGAAGCAGTTTAACACTGCAGCAGTAGCACTGAGAAGTGGTTGCCCCCCCACTTGAACAGGCACAGGTTTTGATCTGCTGCTCAGAGTTCATTGTGCTGAACATTATCACAGGAATAGCAGTCATTGTGGGTCAAAGGTCAAACATCAACGCGCTGACTGGAAGCTTTACCACCCAGCACAAGCTACATGAATGCACATGAAAACTCAGATTACATGCATTTTGATTTTATATGATAAAACTTCCAGGATTGACATTTTTTTTGAAGAACAAAAAACAAACAAACAAAAAAACCCAGTTATGATTGAACGTTAAAATTGAGGAATCGATGATTGAAGCTTATTTTCAAGGGGAATTATTTACAAAATCAGAGAAATATTTTTTTCCTCACATTATTGTACTTATCATCCTTACAGGGGAGAATGGGGTAATTTGAGAAACGTTTACATTTGATTACTTAAATTAAGTGTATTTGTTTTCAATCATGAGAACCTCAGGTTGTTGCATATGACCAGGGGCCAGTCTGGAGATAACAGCCATTGTTTAATTCAGAGATAACTTTGAATTTGCTATAATGATAAACATTTCATACTTTTGAGTAAACCCTTGTCTGAGCTTTTGTAAACATGCTAACGTATATGCTGACTTTTATGTGTTGGCTACAGAGAGAATGTAGGCCTAAATGTGCTCTTGTGAACATCATCGTTTTGTGTAGCTTAAACTTAACAGTCAACAGGTAAATATTTCTAACATCAGCAGTACGTGTGTGTGTGTGTGTGTGTGTGTGTGTGTGTGTGTGTGTGTGTGTGTGTGTGTGTGTGTGTGTGTGTGTGTGTTCGTAACCATTTGCCCAACATCACTGGCACATTTCACTACCCCATTTTTAAAAAAAGTTTATAATCTTGTCTTGTAGCTTTGTAGCTTACACTAAATGACATTAACATGCGATAATTTCTAAAAGATATTGATTTAATTTAAGATACGGGACTGATGACTTTAAAAAAACACAACAAATTTACTCAGCATGATAACATTCATTCATTGCTTTGGTTTTGCTCTGGCTTATCCACTCTGTGTGCTTCAGTCCAACATGAATTAAGTAATGTGAAGTGTGCGTCCTTGATTTGTGGTCACATGACTGCTTTTGTTTAAGCTTGATAAAGCCTTGCTCTGGCTCGACCTACACCATTCTCCCTATACAGAGATTTGCATGCTAGTGTACATGTGGGAGAAAAAAAAAAATGTTGTGGGCTTCTCGATGGGCTGTGCCAATGTTTTGACGCCTACAGAAGCTCCTGCCTGTCATTGCAGTCATGGACTGCAGTGGCAGCAGACACTTTTAAAACACTTGGGTTGCCGGTGAAACGCTCCTGCTGGTAGGCGGTTGTCAGGCTGGTTAACATGTGGTGGTGTGAAAGACCTTTAGTGGTATAGTGCAGAGTGGTCAAGAGTACTTTTTAAATAAAACTGATTTCCCTGTGGTAATTGAAGCCCACGTGAATTTGCATCATGTTTATGTTGCAGGGTGTTTTTCTTTTCTTTTTCCTCAACCTACAAAGATTTTTTTTTTTTTTTTTTTTACAAACAGGTGATAATGTGTACATATTATTGTACTTTAAGTCTAGGGAGTTCCAGCAGAATGTGGACATGTGTTGAATATTTTTAAAAAAGCCACTAGTCAGTGCAGTCAATAAGTGAAGTCTGTCTTATTTCATTTTTATCATATGAATTGAGGTCATGAATCAGGAGGTGTTTCCTACTCTTATCAAGCTCCATGCATCAGGTAGTTTGGACTTATTCGCTCAAGGTGGTTTGGTTTAATTAGATAGAATTTCCTTTTCTTATATTTTGGTCAATTTATTGCCAAATATTTCAACTGAATGAAATTTCTAGTGACCTCACAACAGAGACTTTTTGAAGCCCTCTTAAATAGGTGCTGCAACAATTCTCTGATCATGTCAATGTAGATCATCAAGCTCTCAAAATTCCCCAAGAAGCCTTTCATATATTCAATTTCAGCACAAAATGTTATTTTTATATGATAAAGATAATCTGTACTGAGGCAAATCAATGGCAGATTCTATAGAAAATTGGAATGTAACCCATTTTCCTGATTGATAAATTTGTCTTTTAACAAAACTTTACTGTCATTAAATCTGCCAGAGCTGATTTGTTTGGCTACTTGGGACCAGAAGAAACAGGCTGTGAACACAACATTGACATTACCAACCTTATTTGGTGAACTAGGAAGGCATTGCTTATTTAAACATCCAGCAGTTATGGAGCAACACATACATCATTTTGAAGTTCCATTAACATAATATATTGCTAATATAAAGCAATCCAATAATCACTGACTCTCAGCTCTGTTTGTGGATTACACCGACTCTGAGGGAAATGTCCGGCTCATTAGCTGCCAAAAGCTCCACGATGTTTACTTTTGTCAATGTAACTCCACTCACATTACACATTGCCATTTGATACAATGGATTCATGAGCAAATATTGGCTATAGCTGCTTTAAGCACAGACATAAATGAGTGCCTCCTAAAACAGCAGTTGCTTTTAAACAGGGATGTTTTGTATGTTGTCAGTATGTTTTTTTTTATTTTGCTACCTTTATTAATATTTTGGGTGCTGTGTAGTAATATTTGGATTGTTGTTTTATTTAGACATATTTGTATTCACAAGAGTTTGAGCCAAAGACTGAGACTTGATCCAGTTTCAGAAAAAAAAATATTGTTCAGAATGTTTATATCTATATAGGAATGTGGTATTCTCTGTCTTATGTAGATGTTTTGTCCTTATCCCCCATATATGTCAATAAGCTCTGTTTACTTCTGCCCATATGTCAGTGTCATCCAACCAGTCATTGTTCCGGACTACATATGGAGGACACTGTTGTGTTCAGCATCCTTTACTGTTCTGCTTGGTTTCCTCTCTGTATGGTTACCACTCCATTAGCCACCTGATGATTGTGTTTGGCCCTTCTCTGGTGGTGAGGGTGGTATCAGGTGAAAAAGTGATGTCAGTGAGTGGATAGTGTTTATCTGTAGCTGACTGAAGTCCCACTGTGCCGTTTCAGGGTGACTCCTTGCAGACTAACATCCAGCTGGATTTTGGTGACGGCACAGCCGTGTCCTACTCCAACCTGAGCTGGACTGAGGAGGGGATCAAACACATCTACAAGTCCGCTGGGATATTCCGTGTCACAGCGCTGGCAGAGAACACGCTGGGTTATGATACCACCACACTCTTCCTGCATGTCACATGTAAGTTCTGCTGCTAAACACAGTCCAGGTGAGAGAAGAGACGAGATGACCAAATAGTTGATACACGCTTCTGAGTCTCCTTTATTATGTGAGCTCAAAGCAAGTCAGCAGTCTGAAATGGATACCAGCACTACCTGAGGCTGAAATAGGTGTATTACGTTGTATTAAAAATAGCTAACTTATATCTCCATGTACTGTGTATGCTGTAACTGCTAAAAAAAAAAACAGATTGTTTTCAATAGCTTTACCTTTTTAGTATTATTATTCATTCACATATCGCTGATTGGCAGAGAGAGAACAAGAGCGACTCTCTGCATTATGTACTGTAGGATTTGTGTATGAAGTGTCTGTATTGTCATTGCGCTGCATTTTTAACAACACATCTGTTGCCCGCAAACCAGGTGCCATCATACCATAACACAACACGTTGCAACCACAAAGTCACAGCGATGCATGAGTTCACCTCACACACAAGCAAGCATAGAAAGCCTCACTTCTCCTGAACAGACAACCCTGTCTCACACACATGCAGCACAAAGCTGTATCTCACAGGTGGCACTGCAGTAATTACATTCATCACACAGACAGACGTCTGTGCAGGTCGTGCGACGTATATGTCCCTATGCACAGCCCTAAATAAACAGGTAATGTTGTTGCAGCATTTGTGAGCGACTGGATCTGGGTTTGAACACAGAGGGACTGTGTGAGAGAGATGCAAACTGGCATCGGTTTATGTCAGCAATTGGTTGTGTAATACATCAAACCGCATTGATATAAATGTATTGTCTTATCCTATGTCTTGTTTAAAAAATAGATGCACCTTGAAAAGTCGATAGCACCCAGCCCCACAGTGAGGGTACGTGACATAACAGAAATATTTCACGGTTTAAAAGCCAATACAGTTCAACAGCACCACAAACTGCAGCCTCCAAAGTGATCTCACAGTCGAAACAACAACTCTTTAAAACGGCTTCAATATTAACTGAGTCATCATGAAGGGAGGAATTATTACATGTGGGTTTTTTTATTGTTTTTTTTTCAGTTTTGTTTTTTTCTCAGTTGGGTTCCCAACCTCCAGTTTAATTAAAATGCATTGTGCAGTTTTAAGATTATTTGAGCTAAAACAAGCTAAATCAGCTGTATGTTCTTACATTTGCAATATTCGTATATTATCTGTTGCCTAGCTCCAGGTGCTAAAATATACTCAACTGAATTACAGCCACACTGTTGATCCATGTTAAACCCATCTGAGGTGAACTGCACTGACCTATACACAGGATTATGTAACACAGCAGCTGTGATAAATACAAACAACTTTTTGGAGAAAGGTCATAACAAACTTGCTTATGCAAGGTTTCACTGGGGGCAGAACGAGAGTTGGAGGAGTGGGCCTTTAAGGCCACTGCGGCTAATTGCCAGTTATCTGAGGATGCAACGGTAGAACAATGGCTCATTTTAGCTGATTTACCACAGCAGCACACATGACAGAATACAGGATTGTCAAGCTTTCCAGCTCCATTCAAACAGCAATAAAACAGTTTTTCCAAGGGAATCATATAAGCTCTTTTCAGTTTGTTTTTGTCTTGTTAATTACTCTTTCATTAAGTTGTACAATCCATCTTAATGTGACCTCTTGCCCTCCTGAAGCATTAGCCACTGTGTATTGTATGTGTACATAACTCAGGGCAATAATTTATTTCAAAGTGCATGTTACGCTTTCAGGGGAAATGCCAAAACCTTCTACAATGACTTCTCAACTGAACATATTTAATACCAAATAAGTCTCTCTCCCTATTGCATTCACACGCGTGCGCACACACACACACACACACACACACACACACACACACACACACACACACACACACACACACACACACACACAGACATCATGCGAATAAATGCACGCACACACACTGAGCATCTCAAAGTGGGGATAAAGATTAGTTCTGGTTAAAGAGGATGAGCGCTAACAGAAGCCTCAGCGAGACGAACATCCCAGTCCAGTCGCAGCACTACACAAACCCTTTCATTGGAGTTTTTCCACGAAAGTAGTGTGTTACATCTGTCCACAGTGGGGAAACTTCATCCCTGAGATTGTAAAGCAACACAGCGTCCCGCCAGCTCCTATTAGGTTCTTAGTGGGGAGGTTCGCAGCATTACCCAGAAGGTATCATGTCAAAAATACGCGATGCATCAACATATTTCCATCATAAGAATGGAACTTTTTCTGGCACCATCCTTTAAAATTTTTACTGTAAGGACTTTAAACTTGACACAGATTTAAATTACTCAAGCAAACTAAACTCTGTGCTCAGTATTCTAGCAGCCTCCTCCATGCAGTCTTTCAAAAATGCACCGTCAGTGAAAGGCTTGCTCTGTTTCGCTAGCTTGTAACACAGCACGTAGCTAACTTCCATTGCTGACTCTTGATGGGTTGAGTGCTTTCCATCACATCAGTGGAGCTGAGGGAGAGGAGGTGAACAGTTTGAGGTTCCCGGGAATTATCATCACTGAAAACCTGTCGAGGTCTTCACACACTGCCACCCCGGCACCCTGCCAAACTTTTCCAGAGTTATACAAGTATTCTACTGCTGCATTTGTTTATTAGGTCGACGTTGTTACTCAGGTCACATGTTGCTCAGAAGTAGCAATGCATGATATCAGCTCTTCTGTGGTGTTTCCTTCTCAGGCCCAGTGGAGCATGTGCAGCTCCTTACTCCCTTTGTGGTCATAAGGAACAAGGAGGTGAACATCACAGCAGCGGTCTTACCCAGCCACTCACGCACCGTCACCTACTTTTGGTGGCTAGGCAACAACACTGAGGTAATTCTTCCGGTACAGGGCTCATGAATACACATTTCAGCCTTGGTTTCTATCGCATACCAGTGTGTTGACTTGAATTAAGTTAACCATTGTCATTAGCCATGATGTGCTTGAGAAGTTTAATATAACTTTTGGGAACATAGACACAGTAAATAACATACAGCGTGAGCTTTGATCCAAATTAAAAATAATGCAGCAAAACTTTATGCCTAATTTAATCAACAAACCTTCTGCCTGGTCTTGACTGCATCAGGGAGGAATTAGAGGTTGTGTCCAGTTTGCTCGGTAATGATCTATGGATAACTATATAGTTTCATCCTAACTTAGTTTTCATAAAAACTGAAGGTGCTTTCAAACAGTCGGTGCCACACCACAGGTTCCTGCTTTTCATCTAATAGGTGCTCATCATACAGCTAAACAGAGCATGTTTCAGCTTAAAGAAAACAAAATGGTTAGCAACACCACATGATCAATATAGCAACTATTAAATGTTGTTTATTGTCCCAGACAGGATAAGCCTACTTTGACACTGACGCTGCTCCCACACTCTGTTTCTTTGCATTGATTTGTCTGCTGGAGTGGAGGTGTGTAATTCTCACAACTCAGGTTGCAGCAAAATCATCTCCTATTGTCTCCCTGACTGAAGTTTAAAACAGCGGGTTGAAAAAAGTTTAATTATCATAATCTCTGATGCAGCCAGTTTCCTCACAGCTGCTGCCAACCTTAGCAACACCTCCACTGGTTGTCTGAAAGCACCTAATGAGTCTACAGCCAGCTAGTAGTTCTGTGAGGCTGATGATTAACACGTCCACCACCTCAGTTTGACATGTTAGCATGCAAACTGTCAATAAACGGTTAACACAATGCAGATAGATGGGAAAGCCATTTCTGTTTCATTTTGTTTTTTGTTTTGTTTTTTTTTTTCGTCAAAAACCGAAAAGCTTCTGTTATAAATCTTGCTTTATAAAAGATGTGATTGATTCTTGTGGGAACACTGTCATTTAAATGCAATTTGGTCTTTTTCTTCATAACAAGCATAAATCAACAGCTACCAGTATGCTCATGTCTAGGTAGCTGAATTGCTAATTTAGCAATCATTAAACAATCGGAGCTAATTTGTCCATGGCCCACATTTTGATGAATTTCAGTTAAAGTATTAAAATGAAGTCCAGCAGTGAGGTTGCTTCTCTTGGTACAGCCCTTCTAATATCAGTGCAGACTGGGAGGTGGGAGCACAGGTTGACGATGTTAGTGGCCAGGTAATAAAGCAGTATTATGTGTTATTTGATGCCTTGGACTGATGGAGTGCAGTTGTGAATGAACTGCATGCATCCATGACTCTCCATCTCCATCAGATAAATGGCCGATGGCACTGTGATAATACCAGGATTGCCACAGTAATGTAAAAGAAATCAGCTGAAGACAGCATATTGGAAATGTCTGATGGCATCCTTTCACGTAAACACCATCGACGACCACTGATGCCGTGTAAGGGTTTTGAAGGGTTGTCCTAATTTATAAGGGATTTCAACTACATCCCATTGTAACTCTGTGCTGAGGGGCATGAGGGCACTCAGAAACGACTGTAGGGGTAAAGGGCTTTTTACTAAACTTCATATTATTGCTCTCAAGCAAATCACAGCTTTTGAAAATGTTTGTTGCATGAAGCACGGTGTACTGGAAACGAATGGTGCCACGTCTTTAAGTGAGTGATTTAATAGTAAGTCTCTCTTGTGCTTGCAGCCAGTGATAACGCTGGATGGGAGTATCTCTTACACCTTCCCCACTGAGGGAATGCACACCATCACAGTCCAAGTGGCTGCAGCCAACACCATATTGCAGGATACAAAGACCATAGCAGTCAAAGGTCAGTATTGATTTCTAATTGTGTCAATGACATTTATAAATCTGTTTGACTGCCAATCGTCAGTTTTTTAATACATTCACCAAATGCAGACTTTAAAAAGTCAGATGTCATTTGGAATCTGCAGCGTGTAAATTCTTCCTGAAATGAAACATCTCCTCCTTGAGTAAAATAGATCACATTACTGTTAAAACCTCTAAAGAATACATCTTCATTTGAAATGAAGTGATTCAGCAGCAAGTATCTGTAAAAGTGCAATGAGTTATTACCAGTAGATGGGCCGGCGTAAAGCTCTGGCATTTTCTAATTATCTACAAGTGCATCTGGTACATTTAGCTAAAGGGAAGTGCAGGTGATATGAAAAACCCTCTTCTTTTCATCAAGTGTTAACTACCTGAAACTCAACTTGAGCAAAATGACAGTTGGCACTGCTCACTGAGAATAATGCCCCCGGATCCGAGTGAATTAATGGCTGATTCTCTCCTGACTCTCCTCGACAGAGTTCTTCAAATCGCTACTTTTATCTTTCTCCCCTAATCTGGACGAGTTCAACCCTGACATACCCGAATGGAGACAGGATGTGGGGAGAGTAATTAAGAAGGCTCTGCTCCAAGTGAGTGATTTTCATTTTCTTTGTCCTTCCTGCTCTCTTCCTTCCATCCTTTTATCCATCTTCAGCTCCTTTACTTTCCTGATATTTCACAATTATTTCCTGTACTCCTATTACCTTTGCGGCCCAGTACTCTGGGCTCATCGGTGCGGCAAGTGAACACCCTCAGTCCATCCTGTGATGGATTCATGAGCCTTCATTCCTTATTATTTAAAGTCACCGATAAAACTCTCTCGGCACCTCAAGCACAAGGTCTTGTAAAGGACCTACGAGTGACAATAGCAGCCACTGTGTCTGACGCACATGTCTGTGTGTGTGCGATAGCCTGCTTGAATGTAGGTGGGGTGCAAGTGCTCTCAGTGTGTGTGGGAAGCTTAGCCATCATTAAGTGCCACTCAGCTCCCCATTCACAGCTCATGAATAACACGCTGCATTCGGTTGCGCTGTGCGCTCAGCCATCTTACCAACATACCGAGTGTTCGAGCTGCGTGCGGGTGCTGTTGAGGAATATTTTAAATGGGAGAAGATTTCATGAATAACCCAGGTAACCCAGGCTTAGGCCCATGCTTTAGAGCCTATTGATTTCCCTTTTCCTGGACTGTAATGTAAATCAAAGTTGAATAATTTGCTAATGAAATGAGACTTTTGTGAGAGACTTTATTCCTCAAGAACAGAAGGAACCAGTTTCTGCAAAATTATTTAGACCGAATCAGTTTAAGCAACCACACTAGTTTTGCGACTCACTCCATGGAGGGTGTAGATTTCACTCTTAAATTTAATCTACAGGGTGATTGATGCAGGAACCACAGTCTCTTGTAGAGTGGGCTGGGCTCAAATCTACTTTAAAAGCCTTTATTCCAGTAATCCATGAATATGTTTGGGAAATGAAAAAAGGAACAAAATTATAAATATTAGTATTTCTAGACTATGGTCTCTATCAGAGTTTGGTGATATGGCCTCAGAATGCCTCTGACATGAACTGGAGTAGAAAGGAGAAGAAACAGGACTAAAGTAACTGTGCATTTACTTTGCACTCTACCGAGTTCAGGACAAAATGTTCCACTTATACAGTAACTAGATGGCTCTAGTCAGTGTATGTCATTTGTAAATTTAGTAAAAAAAATACCTTCTGCAATCACAAATCTGAAAAAAGAAGCCTGCCCTCAGCTAAATGATAATGTAGCTGCAGCAAGTTGTCTGGAACTGCTGAGCGCTCCATGAACCACGTGACTTCATGGCGGCGAGGTCAAAAGAATGTCCCGACTCTGACATGAAACAGCGCGGCTTTAGCGGGGAGATGATGATAAAGATTGCAGACAGATGCGGAGATGAGCCATGTGCCAGATCAGGTAGCCAAGCCCAGGAGACACAGAGACAGACGAGGGGGGAGGAGACGCAGAGGAAGCAGGGAGAACACAGAGAAACACACAGGAAAACAGCTGAGAAGTGACAGAAAAAAAAGGCATCGATTTTGGTATTGTGACAATTTGCTTGAACTATAAATGGTACTGGTGATAGACTTTTGACAAATGTTCATCATCGTAATATGCATATAATGACTAAATGGGTAAAGACAAGTATTAGAACAAGTAGACCAGTCTGGTTGGTTCAGAAAATGCCATCACTTGACTGTAATGCAACCTTTAAAACCAGGAAAAGACAACGCTTACTCAGGGCATATCAGGATGTGATGAAATCCAAACTCAAAGACAATATACAGTTTAGTTTCATTTCACACTGTCAGTGAAATTGCTCAGTCCTAGCCCCTGTTCTATTTTCTAAAATGTTAAATTCAAAACTGCAAAAAGTATATTGTTCAGGAAAGGCAATTGTTATTCATGGTGTTTAGAGCTTTCAGAAAGTTCAACACAGTGTGAGCGAGCACAGGCTAGAGCAGGTTTGATATCGCCCAAAGCAAAGTAAGAAGTATGGTCTGCTAGAGGACACAAGGTGGAGTACCTATCCATAATCTTCTGGCAGTTATTTGCCAACAAAATAGCATCATACAAATCTACCATATGTCTGGAGAGTATGACATTTGGAAATTCACGTTTCCCTTATGTGGTGCATTGTAGTACATGGTGCAATTAAACGTGTGGTTTCACATTATCAAGTGTGTCATCTGTGTCCATATATGTGTTGAAAGAGTCACTGATTGCTGTAATTTCCCCTCCTGTTCTCACTGGCTGAGTGCCTCTTTTACGAACACACTGACTGTAGCTCTGTTGACTCTCACTGGCCACATGTGCCATCACATTAACTGGCAAAAGTCCAAACTGTTAGAAAACAGCACAGCTCTGCAGCAAAAACAAGTGTGTCAATTCTACAAACAGAATTATAGAACAACTATGAAAACAAATTAGTGTAAAAAATATACATTTATTTATGAAGAAAAAATACAAATTGTAATGTAATGAAACTTTATTTAACTTTATCTAATCTAAACCCTGATGATACAAATTACTAAAATCCTTTATGAAATCATGAATAAACCAGCACGTGTCAAGTCATAGAGTCCATATAAGGACATGCCATGATGAAGGGCATCAGAACAGACAAAATGTGCAAGAAAACAATGTATCTGTAGCATCACATTGTCACATAATAAATGTCTGAAACATTGACTTGAGTGGTGAAATATTTGGGACTGTCTGTAATTAGGACTCAGTCACCACCTTCTGCTATATGTCCGGACCCTCAGGTCTGAGTCAACACAGTCAGATGTTTTTGTTTTACATTAATATATTTACATCTGTCCTCCAGTGCTGTTGATATATTAATGTAAATTTCTTCTCTGTTTTATCCAAATTCTCAAGAATTGGTTCAGCGTAATACACGATTATGCTTCATGTCCACGTTGTGCACCCGGGCCTGTGCTCATGCATGAACAGCCGTACCGTGCTGAAGCACACGTCCTCCAACCGTTCCAAGGCCAATAAAGTGTACGGCGCGCTCACACTAGTCAAACGAACTGGACTGGGGGTGTCAAACGCGCTTGGGCATGGATTGCGTAGTGTGGCTTTGCCCTTATTCAAATCAGGTCAATATCTTCAAATGTAAGAGTGTTTTTTTTAACACCGAGTCTCCCCTTTGTGTTCACCCATACAGTCTTTCCTTGCTGAGCAGCAGTGTAGTGACGGTAGCACAAAGAGCTTCAGATACAATTTGGAATCTATTTTTAAACAGAACAAGGTTGTCCCCATCACTTACACTGGAACGGATTCAAGAACATATCTTTTCAGGACCAGCATCAAACGGAGGAATGATTACAGCAAACCAAACCTGTTCATATAGGAACCTGACTATTGTTCCAGGACAGATTTGAACATTTGTTTAATTGCATAAGCCAACACAAAGCAGATCATTAGTTACTAATTATTACATCCTGTAGAAGAGAACTAGTAACAAGCCATGGGTCACTTTAAATTTGGCCGCAGGGCCACAATCTGAGTATAATAAAACATACAAAAGCTGCCTTGTTCAACTACTTTACTCCTCCATCATATGACCACCTGCACTTGACCGCTCTATGTTCATGGCTCTGACATCAAACTCTGCTATTGCTAAACTATTGTTTGCAATAATCAGAAATTAGAATTGTGATTTGATTCAACATGATAGAAAAGAAAAATCTTGATTCTGGTCCGAATCGTTTTTTATCCCACATACCTTTATTGATCATTTCTGAATGAGGACGCCTCATATATTAATGAGAAACCCCAGTGTACTTATATTTTGCTCAGGTTGCGTGAGCAGGTACATGCAAGAGTCTCACTCCTGCTATGATCCACATTAGACAGTTCTACCAGTGGTCAAAGAACTTGGATTACAAAGAGCATCCTCTCAGAGCCTCCCTTGAAGTGAAGTATCAAAATGGAACAGAGGGTGAAGTGGTTACAGCTTCTGAGATGCATTTGTTTTATTGTTTATCACATTACACTTGTGGATTGTGCCTGCTGTGTTACTTGTTTGTCTTCATCTTTCCACATTATGCTGCAAGAGAAATCATCCACTTCCCATCTGAAAGGGCTGTGGATGTGTTTATGGGGCTGGAGCCGACAAAAAGTTCATTTCCAGACAAACTTATTGTGCAAGTGGAGACAGGGAGGGCTATTGCTTTGTTTTGTTATGGTTGAGAAGTCTTGCTTGAGACAGAGGCCAGTCCAAAACCAATGGCTTTCCACCATAGTAAACAACTCCCCAGCAATAAAACAGGAGATGAGAGAGAGGACCACTTGCAATTAAAGTCAAGGTCCATTTAACTGAGGTGCCGTGCTGTATAGCTCCGTTGCTGAATTTCCAAGTCATGCCTTGCACTCTTCACCTAGGCTCACATCTGTTTCATTGCCTCCTCTGGTCTTGGACACTCAGTAGAGGAGGTTATTTCATTTCACTCACTCTATCCCCCCCCCCCCACCACCAAAGTTTTCCTTGAAGGTTAATGCAGGCTATCAAACTATCATCTCCTTATTACTTCCCCAAAGGCACCACAGTGTCTTCTCATCCAATGGTTGCAAGGCAAATCATGCACAGTAATGTGGTATTTTCATCTTTTCACTCTGTTTCAATTCAGCAATTATAGTGTTGATAATTAACGTAGTCTCAAATGACTAGAATGCATATTGGGTTTGAGAGATTTCCCTCACATGAAACTCAATCTGAATTTATGAAGTTATGTTACGTCATGTACATGAGGTAACTTCACTACCACAGTAAGTGAAAACGCTCACCATCAACTTTTGGTTTCCCACTGGACACGAACAGTGGTATACTTGACCTCCTGCATTCATCTTCTCCTCACTTCCTTCTTTGCTGCTATAATGATTACTGCAGCCACTAGAGGTTGCTGCCTAACAATAAATGTCGTGGTCATCAGTGTGCATCCACGGCCTTAACTGTCGCCGTGTGTCCCACACCGTTGGCATTAGTCGGCCCTTGTCGGCAGCTTTTTGGCTGATCGTGCATGCAGTAGCGACAGGGAAGCACTTTGGTGAGAGAAATCCCTCTAATCGGCTATTCATGGGCTGTGAAGCCAATCTGTGCACAAGCAGAGAACCAGAAAAAGAAAAGGAATGCCTCTGTTGCTGTGTTATCCATGATTTCAGCCATTTAGCTCAGTTTCTCTGTACTTTTCACCCTGTCTCTTCACCCGTGCCATCAACTTTTTATCAGACATAGTCTCTTACAAATAGATTTGTAACTGAATGGTGGGAAAATGTGTTGTTTGTGTATCCACAGTCCTAAGTCTCCTGGTTTCCTTTTTTAAATAACTGACAAGGACTACCACCACCTGCTGGAACGGAGTTTATTTTTTTATTTTTTGTTTTGTTTTTTTTTCACACAGGGGCAGAACATGCAAGCTAGTTGGCCCTCGAGTGTTGTATTTGCAGTGTTTTCAAGTGCAGCTTTTTGACTGAGACAAACATGTGAGACAACACAACACGAGGGAGGGTCCTGCCCTCGAGACGTGGCTGAGGCAAAACCCTTCTGTGCAGACTTTGCATGTTCTCCCCATGTTTGCTCTCCAGGTACTCCAGCTTCCTCTCATAGTCAAACTACATGGGGGCTAGGTTAATGGGTCAATCGGTTATTGTCCGTAGGTATGAATGTTGTCACTGTATGCAGTGCACGTTACTTTTAAAAAGTAATTAGTTATAGTTACTGGTTACTGCATTAGTAACTGAATCACTATTGAGTTACTTTTTTTTCTTCCCCCTTTAGAGCTCGGCATTCATTTTAGCACACTCCATCCATGTATTTAGAAAATGTCTTTCTGCATGGCGGACAGGCACCTGCTCTCCCCGGTTATTTGCCAATGAGTCACTCACTGCATTCAGTTCAGTCTGTGTCACAAGTTTTTGTGAAGCTGGAGCAGAAGAATCCAGCTGTAGCTGCTCGGACAGTCAGTCTCGTTGGTTTGTGACCAGATACCTTAAAAATGATTACCATTCCCATCAGCCACAGGTATTCTTTGTGTATGCTAATATGCAAATGACAGCATGCAAACATGCTGAACTGAGATGATGACCATTGTAAGAGTTATACATAACATAAAACACTGTTATTTACCCATGTCGGCATGGAGATGCTAACATTTAGCTCAATGACTGTAGATGAATTAAGCATTAACACTGGATTTTTTTTTTTTTAGATGAGGGGGTGCTGTACATGTATATACATCATACAGAATTCCCCAAAAAGTGTTTATCAGTCTCAAATTTAAACTAGAATACATTAAAGTAAAACTGCATGCATGCAATAATACAGTATGTATGGTATCTGTACAGGTGCAACAGCTTTCAGGCATGTGATATTACTCCTGAGTAGCTCTAGAGCTTTCCATCTTCAAAAAGTGCTTCTTCAAATAAACTGCTACATTATTGCACTATGGAATCTTTGCGTGAAACCAAATTTGGTGAGGCCTCCCTGCAGCATGTAACCTCATCTTCATCTGTGAGTGTCTCACCTGTCTTTCTGCTTGCCATTCTCATCTGTTTTGTTTTTTTTTGTAACCAGCAGTACATTTGCAAAGCATCAAAAGAGAATACTCCGAAGCAGCCAGCCAGCTTTTTGAACTAATGACTGATTGCAATGCGAACAAACATGTTAAAAGCATATTGATTTTTTTGTTCAGGGGCTATTGCCTCCTCTGTTATCCTATTCATTTTATCTCTCTCTCGGCTGCCCCTTCTCTCAATGCAAGTCATGTCCATGGTTATCATTTGTCCACTACTGTGGTACTCAAATAGTGATTTCTGTGCTTGATAATTGATGTGCTTTGGCTAAACCCACTCCATTGTCTGCCCAGGCCACTGAAAAAAAAAAAAAAAAAAACATAAAAACATCACAGGCTATGAAATGAAGAGTGATCACCAGCCAGGCACTGCCTCTCCTGCTTGTACATATTAACTGGTTAAGAGTGAAGGTCTAAATAATGTTATCCTGCAAACAAAAACAGGGACATTTGTTTGATCTAACCTTTTGTTTGTTTCCAATAAACTAGGTCTACGCTAAAAGGCAGTCTGGACATTAACATAAAGTTATTGTGACCTTTGCATACATCCCTGTCCTTTGAGAACCATGTGTCTCTGAAATGTATTCATAAGCGAAGAAAAAACAGTTTGTGATTGTACTGGACCCAAAGCCAAAACGGCTGAGCTGACAAAGATTTTTCCAACCCAAAATGGATGCACAAAGTACCCTGCAGCTGGACTTTGGCTGTGCTTTCATATATCTATCGGGTCCCATGACATGGCAGCACCACCAGATGCTCAGCAGCTTGGTTCTACATTGTATTCACGGAGGTTAAACTGCAGGCACCGGCCAAACATAAGTTTTGATCATCCAGAACTAGGAAGGGAAGTTTGGTTTATTATCAGAGTTGCATAACACGGCAATCATCCAGGAGATGTTCCTTAAGAATGTTTCCTATTACTGGCATGTGGACTTGGAGTTGATACAGCTGAATTGCTACATTAGTGGATTCAAGAAGTGAAATATAGCAGATCTCCTCCAAACCATAAAAACAACTGAAAATGACACAATCTCTCTCTAACTACGACTGAATCTTTGAAACATCTTAAACAAATGCCATATTTCAACTTTTTTTTTTTTTTCAAAAATGATCTTGCTATATTTTCCAAGTCTGTTTAAAATTCACCACACACCAGAAAATATTCCCTTCTCCGTTAGAAAAATGAAAAGTAAGACTGCACATAGTGAGACACGCACAACATGAAAGCTTCAAAACCTTTAGTGAAAAAATCTCTACTCAAGATGCTCACCAACATCTCAATTGCTGCTTCTTCAGCTTAAGTGCTGAGTGTATACAACTACTTAGCCCCCAGCAGGGACTCACAGGCAGGCAATTATATCTTAACTGAGAGTTTGAGTACATAATTAAGATCCCTCTGGAGATTAAAAAGTAACCTTTCACGGAACATTATATTGACTCCTGCTATTTTTAACACATAGAGTATATATGTAGCATTTGCATTTTAATGTAAAGCACACTGAGTTTAGTTTGTCTTGCTTTGCCTTACCATGATACATGTTTGGTAACAGATGTTATTCAATACGTAAGAAAGTTCACAACTAACTACTCTTGTGTCATGGTGGGGAAGTGACAACAACAACCACACACATTAAAGTGAAGCCTAAGAGCTAGTTCAGTTAACTTTAATACACCCGCATGTCATACTCATCTCACTGCCACATATTTGCCCACAACAGTGTATTCCGGTACACGTTCCTGGAGCAGGGAAGTCATTATCATCACTCCTGTGGTGAGCTCAGGCTTCCAACACATCCTCATACCTGAATGACTTAGTAAAGACTACGTGACCGTCCATCACAACTTTCTACATATTTGGACTTTTTTGCTCTTCATACTACTTCACCTGACGTCCTCCTTTGCTTCATTGATGCAAATTACTATAGCCCCTGGCGGCCGCTGTCTAACCTACAGTATATGTATAGTTGTAATCAGATGCTTTCATAGTCGACCTATATGCTTGTCTGTCTGGTGCTTATGTGTGAGGAGTGACCAGGCTCTGACCTTGTCGCTCCACAACTAAAGGACATACTGTTCTTTACGTTATATTTTTAAAATCATCCATTCCCTGACAGTTGGCTGATTGAATTGTTGTGTTTGCATGATTTCAGAAAACACAACATGTTTTTCACTGTTGAAAAAAATAATCACTGTCGCAGTGTGATAGCTAATAAATCTTATTTCTGCGTTATCACAGGTGTCGGACTTCCCGGAGGAGCAGCTCTTGGTAGCCGTGTTCCCAGGTGTTCCAACAGCTGCTGAGCTCTTTCTGTTACCTCACAAGAACCAATCAGAGGGCAAGAAAAAGAGTGAGGAGGAGCTAGTGCAGGTGTGGCCGACTTTTTTGCAGGATTTCATATGTCGTTGTTGTTGTTGGAAGCCTATCAAATAGATTCCTTGATACTAAACAAATGTTTAATGCAACTGCTCTTCAAGTATAAAACACAGTGTTGTATGTGGTCAACAGGTATCGGATAAAATTGTCAGCGCGCTGAACCAAAATTTGGTGGAGTTTGAGCTCAAGCCTGGTGTGAGGGTGATCGTGTACAACACACAGCTAACACTAGGTAAGAAACATTTGCTCCCACTGCTTTCAGTATTGTCATTAAGTTATCAACCGTAACATTAACTTGTAATTTAATAATACCCTAGCATTCTCTACTTTTCATTTTGAAGTGGCAAGAAAAAGAACTGTAATAACCATGTTTTGACACCAAGATCTTTTCTTTGGTCCACCAATTAAAATTCCTGTCAGTCTGCCTCCATCCCAGGCAGGAGAGCACAGGGGAGTATGGATGGGGTGTGATTTTAAGTGGCGCTCCTTGAGATGAGGGATCTTTTATGCCCACCATCAAAAGCTGAACATCTGTTCTATTTCTTTTATGGCCATCCAACCACAAAATTACTGTTACACTGAGTATAATTATGTTGATTATTTAGTCCTTGAGAAAGAGCACTGTACGATTTAAGGGCAGAAGCAGAAATCAGAAAAGCTTGAAGAGTCAACGGCACTGTTTAGTTCTTAGCTGCTGGAAAAGGGAAGGCTGGCTGACATATGAGAAATTCTAAATACACCCCTGCCAAAAACTAAATTGCTATTATAAGTATCAAATCAATTCTGGATTCATGGAGGTACAGTGATTGTAAATAAAAAAAAAGCCTGGAGTGGAAAACTCCAGTGTGCTGATTGCATGGCTGGTTTCATTAGGCACACGGCCTCAGGAGACACACAGCCACGAGTTGTCTGTAGCTCAAAGTGCCAGGTATTAACAGCCTGGCATGTGCTGCTCTGTGACGTTCTGTGGTGTGCTGCACTCTAATGACATCGGAGGTATACCCCGCTGGATCCCTCTTCATATTTCACCTCCCAAGAAAAGGTCTAAAAAGCCTTCAAGCTGCTTGAGAAAGGTCAACAGCATACGCGTCACCGACTATGAGCTGAAAGGTTTCGGGAGCTGCACAATAACATTGGCAACTGCAATCTGATTTCCCTGCAATGACAGCCATGAATGCATGCTTCAAAATAATTAGACACATTTTAGGTGATCTTATGAGCAAAACCGCATACGAGACAATAATCATAATACCTACTTTGTTTGTTTGGGTTCTTGTGTGAAATGTAAGTGCATTTAACCATTTCAAATCCTCCTCAAATGTATGAATGACCTACTTCTGTCACCTTCTTTGCCCAGATATAGAAACAGCAATTTCACGCTACCACTCATAATCAACATTGAAATTAATTTACTGGCCAATAAGCATGGTTTCAGAGGCAGAGTTGTTGATGTGAATGTTCAGACAGGAAAATGGTGGATTTTAATTTGTGTGTTAAATGGAGTTGCATTTATATAGCACTTTTCCAATCTGCTGACAGCTCAAAGCGATTTTTACAACACTTGTCAAATTCACGCATTCACACACATATTCATACACTGTCAGTCAAAATGTGAGTTTCATTTAGAAAGCCAAGTCCCAAATCACATCCCCCTCAGGATAATTTATAATCTGTACAATGTGTGCCATAACTTGTCCTTAGACCATTACTTCAAGGAAGGAGAAACAAACTTTTACATGTAGACTTCAAGACATACATGGTACATAATTCATAAAAGGCCCCAAGGTGGTGACAATACTTAAAGAGAGGTTCCTGGGCTGCAGTGGTCCAGCAGAGAGGAGTTGGAGTGAGAATACAGGAGAAGAAAGAGAAGCTATTGCGAGTGAAGGAAAGCGAGAGTAGAGAGTGAGATGCACACAGCTTGCAGCTTGAGGGAACCAGAACAAACAACAGCTCTCTGTTTGACGGCAGCTGTTTTAAGTGTACAGAGCTTTAAAAATTACTGTACACTGCCTGCTCAGCACCAGACAGAAGACAGACACAGTCGGAGACTAGCTTGTGGACAAAGTGTAGCATTTAGCAGCTAAAGAGGAAGATATTTCCCAAAATCATTGGTGGAGACCAAAAACAGAGCTAAAAGACTAACAATGTGGGACAAACATGACTCCAATCTGTTTACTATCAAGTTCACCACATCAGTGTAAAAGGTGATAACGTTTCAGTGTTGTGTTTACAGCTTGTTAATGCTACACTGTCAGTACACCGGTCAGGCAGGATTGGTTATTAGCCATTTGACTGATGACTAATAGTATTAAAGTGATAAAAATCAGAATTTCTTGCAACATTTGTGTGTCACAGCAGCCAAAGGACAGTTCAGTTGAACAATAAACAATAATAATGGTAAAGAAATAGATTTTTTGTATACTGTATCTTGTATATACATAGTATGTACACAAATAAACAGTGTGACTCTAAACAGTGTACCAATATATTGTTATTAAATAAATTATAAATATGGGTATGAAAATTTCCCATTTACAAACCAAAAACAATGTGATATATAATACAGGAATACAATATAAAATCCAGTTCAGAGTTCCATCCTCAGGGTGATTCCTGCAAGGAGTCAGGGACCAAATTGCCAAATAGTCTCAAAGTGATATTCGCTTTAAAATGTGCATAGCTATCAAAACATTATTTCAATAAACAAATATCTATATTCAAACTACAGACATGTGACTTAAGTCATTTGGTCTGAGTCTCAAGCAAGTCCCGGGTCATGTTTTCAAGGGCAAGTCAAGTCAAGTAACAGGTTATGTCAAGTCCAGTCCTTAGTTGAGGCAAATCAAGTCAAAAGTTAAGTCACTTTTAAATAATAATACCACTGGCCAATGTATCCAACCTGAATTTGTGTTACAGTTAATGATATTGTTACCACTGTCTTATATCAGCTAATTTCAGCCAGCTACAGCCTCTGAGAGACAGTTGTGTCGGTGGGTCTCAGCACCAGCCACCAGCAAGTTTTAAGAGAACAGATTGTCATAACAGGCTAACTTTAGCTAGCTTAGGAGTTGTGAAAGAACAGATTGTATCTGGCTAACCTTAGCTAACATCTGTCTTCAGCCCCTCACAGAACATAGAAACCTCACAATCCAAATGTGTCTTCAAATGACAAAGTATGAAGCTGTAATCTGGCTGTCAGACATCTTTGATGAGCAGGTCTCACATTCAGCACTTCACTTTTTTCCTTCACTTGAAATGAAATGTTTCAGTCTGAAAGTGATTCTCAGCACAGTGTGAGTGGCTGGCTGACATGATCTGTTATACTTTGTGTGCGTGTCGTCTAGAGTGTGGGGGTTTTAGAAAAAAAGCCAGGTAGCGAAGAGCTTGATTGACAGGGTAGTCATACAATCATGACAACAAAGAGTTTTTAACTTCTAAGTCAAGTTGCAAGTCATCACAAGAAGTCACAATGACTGGGGTCCACATCTTTGTAAAAATTAGAAATACAGCAACTAAAACTAGACAAAGTAGTGCAGTGACACTCGGCATCAAGCAAGCATTTGTCGTGTGTGTGTGTGTGTGTGTGTGTGTGAGTGAGACGGAGAGAGCGAGAGAGAGAGAGAGATGGAGTGGGGCAAGATGGTGGACGTGGACATATGCGTCATGCCGGGGCTGTTCAGCAGAGGTGACCGAGAGACTGGAACAAGATGTTCCTTTAAAATCTCAGGATGGCATCGACAGAGTAGAACCCTGTTTTCTGAGTTAGGTGAACGCGCTGCCTTGACACAGGTGTCTCAGAGAACAATGGCATGGAGGCACAGTAAACTTCAAGCGATTCGCTCATCAGAGTGTGTGCTTGGATGTGTGTAGGCGTGTGTACATGCGGGTTAGTAGAGAGGAGACATGGAGAGGGATAAAAGTTAGACGAGCTGTTGCTCTGAGCGCAGCACCGAGATAACGACTGTGGGGAGACACACCACTCGCTTTTCTGTCACTCAGAGGATGTTGGACAAACTCAGGCATGATCACCTTCCCCTGGATTTTGATGATTTCCTTGATAGAAATGCAGAGTGATGTGAATTAAAATAGCCATGAACCACATCGGTAGGAACCAAACAACCAAGATATTTCTCGGTGATATGACTATAATTAATGTTTCATCATTTTTAAAATGCCTGTTCCCTGAATGGAGTTCAGATCGATAAGAGCTCTGCTGTGCTGTGCTGTGCTGTGCTGTGCTGTGCTGAGACGTATTTCAAAAGCTTACCAGGTAGTCTGACCTTCTGGCTCACTTCCCGACCCACAGCAGCTCCTTATTTGTAAGGCCTTGGTACATTTCTAATGGGATAGCTTGTGGATGTCCACAAATGGCCACCATAAGTGATTATTATCCTGTCCTCCATTGTTGATCATGAATGTCCGGACATCAGCGAAGTTGACGTTGCTTTCGCTTTGCAAAAATTCTGTGTGAGTTCAGTATATTCAACACACGAACAACGTGACGCAGTCTTCATGCGATTTGAGACACCTGGAGTATATATCATGTCTTGTCGCTGACTTTGTGTGTAATCACACAAATAACTTGAGATATGTTTGGTCTGAACACAGCACAAGTGGCCTGACAGCGGCTTTTCTTGGCTTCGACTCGGGTGAAGAAAGGGATCAGCAGGGGTCTGTTTCTCTCTGAGGATATTTCTTTGCTTTAGCTGTTACTGATCCTGCGTTCAGTTGAAGACTGTGGCCAAAGTGAAAATACAATCCAAATGATCCTGGTTGCTCCCTTTTAATAACTGCTGTACATGAGAAAGCCACAGGTTCCGCCTGCAACGCGCTACAATGGAAAAGCAACATAATGCGGCTGCAGTTCTAAACTCTCTGACTCATAAGAGCTCTGCACAAGTATGGTGCATTCAGGTGAGAGGATGAGAATTTTAGATCTCACAACAAGGTGGGATTTGCTGTACCACTGGCATACTTTTCTTTGTTTGAAGGCTTTGCTGGTGTCTGGAGGCTGCATGTTAGGCTTTTAGTTGGACATGCAGGCCTCTCTATTTTTAGGACCATGTGGTGAGGTCCTAACAACTCCAAAGTGGCCAGATAAGAAAATATTTTTTTTTGTTTTTACTTAGAGAAACCGTTTAACTTTACCAACTCTCACTGAATCATCGCCTGTTAATATTTGTGGTTGCAAATGCAATATTAGAAGCATGGCTAGTGTAAGCAGAATGGCTACTATCCAAAGCAAAAAAAAAATAATATCTATATCTCAGTGCTATGAAAAGTAAAACACTTGGTTGCACTGATAAGTGAGGAAGTTGTTTTACTTACTGCTGTTTATGAACCATCTTGTGTCCCGGTAATGAGCACAAACACATACTAACGGGGGAACAGACTTCACACAACACCAGCCGTCCCCATTGACTAAATGTAAATGTATGCTTTTTCCTCAGTTTCTATGACTCTCCTTCTTTTAAAAGTTATTTTATTTAAATTGTTGTGTTTATTCCAGTGTTTGCTGGCACTTCAATGCCTATTGCCTGTTGCGTTTGCGCATTTGCAGAAGTGTATCTTTGTGCCGTTATTTAAAAAATCCAGCCCAATGGTAGTCTGAATAGCACAGTGAGGTTTGTAGGGAACTGATCTATACGCAGATGGTGTCATTTTTCTAAAACCATCACACTGTGCAATCAGTATTTCATTAGGGATAGTTCACAGTAACTCTCATCAGCGTGTCAATGTACTACATGTGTTGGTGTCCTCTCTCCACACAGCACCCTTGGTGGACTCTAACCCCAGACACAGCAGCTCAGCCATGCTAATGCTCTTATCAGTGGTGTTCCTGGGCCTGGCAGTGTTCCTCATCTACAAATTCAAGAGGTACGCATCTCTGTAATACTTCCACCTGCTGCACATAGAGCATGATCATATAGAACCCTAGTATATATCCATTACCATTATCCATTACCCATTATTGATGATACCTGATTGGCGCAGTCTCGACAAATCCATCACCGTCAAGTTTGGGAATCTCATTTGACAAGTCTCCCTGGAGGTTGTAAATCCTTCTAGCGTGTTACGGATGCATGAGGCCCATGCAGCAATCAGCCATAAAATGCAGAGAAAATGACCATTAAATGGTTTAATATGCAGTTGCTGTGCCTCGGCTGTTATTTGCTGAATAAATTATTCATACTCAAAATGATTCTCTTGAAAAGTTGGAGGGAAATGGAAAAGCTGTCATTAATTATGGATATGAATTTTTTCCCATTAGTCTAAAGAGGATGCATTTTTCACAAAATCTCACAGTTGACAAAACAGAGCAATTAATAACCAAAATGAATAGTAATTGCAAATAAATTGGATAGTGACTAAATAAAGATGTATATTGTGTTATGAATGCAGATGGAAAAAAGATAGCAGTGTTAGTGTAATTTGCCTATAAATTACTTACTGAGGTGTAATTATAGTCACAAGGACTTTGAAAGTTGGCATACCCATAGCACTAGGAAACGGAACTGACAGAACTACTTTCTTTGAGGTGAGTTATATGTGGGTGGAGATGAAGTTTGTCTTTGCAGAGATACTTCCTTCAGAGTTATGAATGACTTATTAGCTTTCACTCTAATAGAAACAGGAACTTTTCCGCTAAAAGTCGTCACCACAAGTTTTCTAACATCGTTCTGAGGATCACTTGTCAAACTCTTCTTTTTGCAAATCACTAGAAAAATACCTTGGATCAACATATACGCCGAGGTGAACCAGGAGAAGGAGCAGGAGATGATTGGCTCGGTGGGCCAGGGTGACAGCACACCTAAAATCACTCTGAGCGAGTTCTCCACATCCAAAGAACTCATGGAGAAGGAACTGGATGCCAGGGTCAAACGTAAGTGAAGCCTTTTCATAATAACATTAAATGATGTATGTTTAAATATGAATGGTTATTTGTTGACAGACGTTCCCTCAAAATGTATTTTGATAAGGTTGTTTTGTTTTGCAGATGGTTTTGAAGTAACATGATAAAAGATGCAATAAATCAGTGCAGATTTACCCCCCAGGCATACGTTTCCTATTGAATTTGAATTATGTTTTCATACAGAGTATTGGCATCTCCTTTTAGCATGCTTAAGTATTCAGAGATGAGCAAAGGAGTCATAAAATCGTACAGCAGCTTGATCTGGTCACACACTGCGCATTAAAATGCTGACCATAGTGCTGTACTGAAAACATAAAATAAAAATACTCTGGATACATCCACATTTATATAATTATAGTTATTAGATGGAATGGAACAGAAGAAGTTATGCAGTTACATTGACATAATTTGATCACACAAAAGGTTCAAGGGGTCCAGATCGATACTGAAGTGTGTATGTCGCATACACCTCATCTATACAACAGTATCAGGCCCAACAATGGCAAACTATGTTTTGGAGGTATTCTTAATGCTATTTTAGATTTAATAACTTCCTGGAAAAGCAACACTAGTTGATTGATGATTCATCCTGCACTCAGTGGCATATTATAATTCTGAGTCAAATGAAAGTTTCCTTAATTTTCATCATGCTGCCATGGATGTATAAAAAGATGGATGCTACCAGAGCAGTGGCCTGGCCACACCGATTACTGCACAAAAGCACAACTTTATAATTTGGACAAATATGCTTCATTAGAGCTACATTTAACGATTTGGCTGAAGCTAGATCATATTTTATGGAGGAAGTATTTTCTGCAGGCCTCTGGCTGGCCTGCCTTAACCAGCAAATAGCTTAACTTGCTCTTAAAGTAACTGCTAAACGCTGCTAACCAGCAGCCTTCCAACGGACACATCTGCAGCAGGGCCATACATACCCTTCACAAACTGTGACGGCCAGCAACAGTACCGAGGTGCTTTGTGAGCTTAGCAACCCATGCAGAGAGGTTAGCAGTGCTTTTTACTGACTCTCATACTGTATCCTCATACTGTATCCTCATCTGTCAACAGCAGAGCAATGTTTTCATGATTTTTTTTATTAGTTTTTACTAATCAAGGCAAAAAAATGAATGATTAAAATAACAATTACTTCCAGCCCAAATGGGCATATTGCATTAAGGGTGACTCCAGTGATTCAGTATTTATAGAGATTTTAAAAGGAATCAGTGCAGAAGACAAATATTTCAATGACATGCAGGAGATGTTTTGTCCCTAATGCCGGCCTTTCATCAGACCATCCCTGCTGGGTTAAAGGCCTCTACTTGCCACTTTTATCACATATCTGTAGTATGAACACTTGAGCCAAGATAACCCTGATGACATCATCAGCCTCAGAGGACTGCATTAGGGAGACTGCTCCCGAGACACTTCAGACACTGTGTTTTTTTATTGGTTATGTAATACTCTAGACCAATAAACTGACCTTCATCTGTTAAATCAGTGAAGTTCCCCTTTCATTTGTGAAGTGATTGCACCATTGTGCATTATCTGAAGGACATTCATTAGAGAGCACTATGGAGCCGTATATTAATTGCCGCTCTCCTGTATCTTGGTGACATACAACAGAGCAATCATACATTTCAAACCCGAAACTTTCCGTGTGTGCCCATTCATTATATTCAGGGTATCGTAATAAAGCGAGACATTTTAATAACGGGTCATTTTATAATCCCTATGCTATTTAACAGCCTCAGAGTA
The DNA here is from genome assembly GCF_904848185.1 of Acanthopagrus latus. NCBI lineage: Eukaryota > Metazoa > Chordata > Actinopteri > Spariformes > Sparidae > Acanthopagrus > Acanthopagrus latus. The sequence continues at coordinate 29,649,124 of NC_051039.1, read as the reverse complement.
ATTAGCATGAGGTTCCAATGTCAAATAAGTTATTTGCTTCACAGGCATTTAAGTGCTGATGCTGAACTAAATGTCTTTGTTCTCGCCTTGTTTTCTTCTTTTCTTTCATTTATTTCTGCTCAGGGGGAGTCGGTAATGCCTGCGAGAGCACAAGGGAGATTCCAAACTGTACTAGCGTGTAAAGCCGGAGAGCGACAGTTCATGTACAGAGCGAAGTGTTACAGTGTCGGGGTTCTCTGTTTCTGTTTTGTAATTCTCAACACAACTGATGTTAATAGTTTTCTAAGGGACCTCATTTATACAGCACGGTTGCACGGATGCCTCGTTCAGCAACATCCACGCAGCAATTGTCAATCTACTCAATGAGATCATTGTAATTACTGGCAAAACTTACCAGTTTTGTGGATGTATAAGCTACATAACAACATTCATTTGCAGAGTGAAATATCGTTCGTCAAAACCTATGAAGAGTTCTGTAAATTTCTTAAGGAATTTGCTTTGAAAATCATTTCCGCCTATATATAGACTATAATGTCTGAGTCTTCAGTCAAACAGGGAATATTATTGAAATGTACAATATTATCATCTGTTCTGTTAAATGTATATATCATTCATTTCTACATGCTCGTAGTCTGAGTACCATGGCAACGACAGAAGATCTGACAATGGTCTATTTTGAAAGTGTGTGAAAAAGTCAAAAATTACTTAAAGAAATCAACTTTGTTTTGCTTAGGTCCTTGACTTGTGCATGTTCTTTTTGAGGACACAATTTCTGTGTTGTAGATAAGCAAGTGTTGTAAATAGTTTTTTTCTATTCATTCAACAAAAAGAAAAAAAGCCCAATCAATTTTGTTCAGACTTCTCTTTTGGTTTCATTTTCTTCAGTTACTGTTGGGCAATATGTATCTAGTAGAAAGGGTTTATCTGTTAACGCAGGTAGAGCTGTGTTGGTATATGACAGGTTTAACTTCCCTCCATTTCCCTGGAAATAAAATAAAAAAAGATCAACGTGAACATGATCATGTTCAATATATTTATATTTTCATTAGACATATTCAATAGATATCCAGACACTTTTACATATACGACAGACTTTAAAAATGTTTTGCCGTTAGCATAAATGGATTACATCCTGCCTCTGAAAGCTCTGATTTAGCCACACAACAAAAGCTGAATCAGTTATAATGAATATTATGATGTGGCAGCCAGTGATCAAATTCAGAATGTTCACTTATTTGAAATATGATGATATTCATTTCAAAATGTGAAATGTGAAATTACAGTTCATGTATGCATCTTCTTAAATAACAATAGATGTATGTTTGGCTTCTGATAGCTCAGGGGTCTCAAACTCAAATTATCTAGGGGCCACTGTTGGTATTGTCATCACACTAAGAGGGCCACTACAGCATTAAGTACGACAAGAAAGTGCAATATTTCTGAAAATGTAGTTTTGTATTTTATTATCAACATACAAAATGCAAACTTGCATTTGTATATGTTTTTAAAGGTCACTGCAAATCTTCTTTCCCCTACTCTTAAATAACTTAACAGATGAAATACAATTACACTTTCTTTTTTTTTTGCCAGACACTTTGCAGCACTCTTGCTCATATTTTCCTTTATATTTAGCCAAATATATGTATACAGAAGTATACATCTGTATGCACATTGGTTTTTGCCAAACTTGTGCAACTCTTTTTTCCTAATAAATAACTTACTTACACCTTGAATTAGGCTTGCTGTGATAGTCTGTGTTCCTGGTATTACACTGTGGTCGGGCCTATATGGCAGTAACATTACCCGACCACTGCCCCACCACCATTATGCATTTTAAAAAAATCAATGGTCAGACAACAAACACTAGGTTTAGTTTAGTGCCAGGAGAGCCCTTTGACAAGACAATGGTGGAGGATTTGTTAGCAAAGCAAGAAGCAAAAGCTCCTGTTTGGCAAATATGAGTTAAACTCAGTCAAAAGCTGATAACACTAATGGGGGAAGAAGAGTTGTTACTGTTGTAGGTGTGCATCCTTTTACCTGCAAGTACAGCTGAGGCTAAGAGGAATACATTTATTTATGAATTAATTAATTAGACATTTGGTCATAAGTCTTAGGCAAATGAAAAGATGATAAGTTAAAAGGGCTCCAATGATTTTATCCTGAGAGGAGCATGTGTGAAATAAAAGAAACATCTGTCCATTGAACACATCCTCATACCTGAGTAGACTCAATATCTCAACTGCCAGTGACTCCCAAAACTAACTATATCACTGTTCCCAGTACAACATGACTGTTGCATGGTACTGTCACAGTTTGGTATGGTTTAGGCTAGAGAAGTACTTAGTTTAAGTTTTGGAAAATGTTGTGGTTTGGGTTAAAATGACTTACTTCAGATGCAAACATGTGTACTGCACATTATGTATTAGGGGTGTACAAAGTAACCATTACAAACTGGAAATTGGTTTTCAAGTTAAAGATACTACTGCACTGATTTGCCGACCTCCGGATCAGTCTAAATGTATTGTGGCTTGATTTTAATGTTATGCTGCTATGCTGCTACACCCTCACAGTGCCAGCGGTGCCATCTAACATCTAGACACGTGACATTGGTTGTAATAAGCTGCGTTTACTGTTGAACTGTATGATCGTTATTCATATAATTATTAATTGGGACCTCCAGTCTTGGGATTGAGTAGTTTCTGTTTCTGCCAGCACAGCTAACATAATGTAGTTACAGATCTAAATTGAATATTTGAGTTTTAGCTCTTTATGAATGTAGCTGCACACATTTACACCTAATGATATCAAACCCAAACTCTAAGTTGCCCTATTGAATGAAGATATTTTAAAGAAACATAACATTGCTTATTTTATATTAAATATAGAATATCAAAGAGCTCGTATGATCAAATTTCTCCTAATTATTTTGTTCAGAACTGGACAGTAAAGTAAGTTGGAATGAGCCCCTTTGGTGCAGTGTTTCTTACTTGGTCTTTTGCTCAGGGTTTTGGGGTGTCTGCTCCATGCAGTCGTAGAAGTGTTTTATATTTGTTGGTTGTCACGGGATTATTTGCCCACTCTGTGCCCTCCGCTGACTCTACACAGCTAAAATACGCCCTCTTTCTTGTCGTTTGATAGAAGCAGATTATTCTCCCAAAATATGAAGACAGGAACAATTTGTGCGCAGGGAACACACACAGCGCCATCAAGCTGTGTTAATGTAATTAATTCACTCTTCCTGGTACCGCTCTTTTTACAACCCAACACTTCACTCACTGCTTTGCGTTTAGTACTAAATGAGTGAGCAGTGGCCTCCCAGCATGCAACTCTCCACCAACGCCGCGTTGTCCAGCTCTGTAAAAGCGGAGTGTCCTCGGGTCGGCTACTGTCAGCCTCATGGTATCCAGCGTGATGCTAATCAGAGAGAACTGGAAAACCAAGCGGAAGATGTGCCATGCAGAGCTTACCCATAATGCTCAGCTCAAGTAAACAGCACTTGCAGGAGTAGCAAGAGGGGCCAGGGAACACTGCACAGACATATAGGGTGTCAAATCACATATTACCTCAAACAGAGCAGTCTCATCTTAAACCCAACAGCCAAGCCTTGTTACTAGAGACAAAACACACAGGGAACAAAGATTGTTGTATAGCTTTGTTGTATTCAACACATGTCATGAGCAAAGGGTTGTTTGCTCGGCTTGATTTTGTTTGGGTGGGGGGGCTTTGATGGCGTCACTTTGATTTGGATTAGCAGAACAGAATTGGGAGAACCAGACAGAAATAATGAAAAAGTTTGTGCTGAGCACAACTCGGATCATACTTTTGTTGCATTTTGTTTCCTTTTTTTTCCTCTTGAAATAGTAAAGAATCTATAATGACTAATCTGGTGCATAACCAGGCTACAATGCTCTGTAGCAGCTGTTGTGGGGTAAAAATGACACATTCCATTAAAAGTCTGTAAAGAGTAAAGAACAGCTACTAAAAACGTTCTGCTTTATATCTGCACAGACAGAATGGAACTTCACCAGGAGAAGAACTCATACATTTGGTATTTTCCTTCTGTTTATGTCCTCATTGATCATTCAGTCACCACTTTGATCACTGGAAATTGCTGTCTCATCTGATATGTTAAATGCCACATTACAATGTAAGACCCAGATCCCCGGGGTGAATGCATACTTGAAAAATGATAAAAAAGATTCTTGCTTTCATGAGATTTCGGAAGGCAAAAGAGTTGTAATGTTTTTTCAGTGCACACAAATCTACAATGCATGCATCATTAGTAATGTCCTGTTTCATCTTTATTTCGATATTTCTACGGTAAAGAAACTGTCATTTTGAAATTGTTTCAAATAAATGTATTTTTGTACATCAGCACATTTGTTCTCTGGTTGATGATATTCTTGTGAACTGAAGGGTGAAGAGAAGATGACGCTCTCTGCAAATTGCACTGCTCGTCTGATGACTCAATGAACCAATCTACTGTATATAAGAATGCAAAGAGGTTGGAAAACTTCCAACACTGTTCCTGTCTTCCTGCACCTCTTAGACGATTTGGTGCAACCAAAACACATTGCCATTGTGTCAGCTCTCATTTGAACAATATCAGGTACTGTAGACTTACAGTAGTTTAGCAAAAAAGGTCACAGTTAAAGTTTGAGTATCCCATTTTTATTATTATCAAGACTAGGGCTAATGTCTAATGAATACTTCTGAATAAGGAGCTTGAGCATATAGTGTATGTACACATAGGCACCTGTTTGCTGTTAAAAAAAAAGACATTGTATATTTAGTCCTTGACAATACATGTTAGCATACATGCAGTAAGTTCAGCATATAGCTCACACAAGCTAAGTACGTTGTTCCTGTTGCTGTTCATGCTGTTGCTGCAGCCTGATAATCGGACTAAACTGGTTTTTGTCCTTGTGAATCAGGAGCGACTGACCCAACAGATGGTGTCAACTGACGATGACATGCAAATGTAACATTAGTCAATTTTGTAAGCTGACCTTCAACAACCTGTTGCTATTATGTTAGCTAGTGCTTAATTTGTAAATCAAAAGGTCCCAGAATACAGACAGGGCGCTGGGTGCAGGAGGAAACACATCAAAAATCCACAGTGTCTGCAGCACATTGGACATGGCTTGGGGGCTAACATTTAACAGAACTTATAATGTCGTTAAAAAAACTGAGAATTATTAATTTACATTCATTATTATTTACAGCTGACTAACATTACTGTTTGCACATGCTCTCTCTTTCTCATTCTCTCTGTGTTCTTGACTCCAACCCCCCCATCGACTCCTCTCCCCTCTCTTTGTGGACCTCTACAATGGTGGGAAATGCAATTAGGGCCAAAACATCTACAAACAACTACAAAAACAGCAGGCTAAGAAACCAAACAAGGCGATGTGTTCTTTCTGTCTGTCCGTCTGATCAATTGCCTCAGATACATTTCAGTACTCTTGACAGTACACACTCACATCTTGAACACAAACACCCACGTACTTGTGAGGTTTACTGCAATAATATACCAAAAATATTTTGACACCTAAAGCATAAATCCCATGCCATCTTAGCTTGCGTTTCATGCACAAAACTCAGAGATTTAATTGCTGGCATCACTGCGTGACATGACCACTCAGAAATGACTGCAAAGCAGACAAACAAGTTATTTTGGGAAATTAAAGGACAGGATAGATAACATTAAACATTATATGACATTTATTTTATAGCGACAAAAGAGGTAGCCCTGTGATGAACTGTGTCGGCTGGGATCAGCTTCAACATCGTGTTGCAGCAGGATCCAGCACAAATTAAGCCCTGATGTTAGCATCCATGCCTGATACCATTTTAGCGGCTGTTTTTCTTTTTATGATTATCAAGAATGTATATACTGTATATTTCAAGCTCCCTCAAGACCCATTTTTTGATCATACCTACAAAGCTCTGACTGGTTAATTGGTTTTGCATGGGGAGAAAATAAGCCACCAACGACCACAACATGGTTTTTCTTAGTTGTCTGTGCACAATTATCCTAAACAATGAGCGATTACTACCAACAGTTTGGGTGTGTTCACTTTCTGCATCATCCTCAACACTGTTTGACAATGCTGCTTAACCGTTAACTTGTTTCCAACCAGTCTAGTTATCTGACTGCTGTTTTTAAGCCATTCTGTTGTGTTCCCATTGCTAAGCAATTACTGAACTTTGAAAGGTAAGTGTCAGAAACAATTGAAACGTTGTCCAAAACTGAAAGAAAAATGTTGAGAAAGAAAAAAAAAAAAAAACAGTAGGAGAGGGATTATGGGTTTAAATGTGCACACAACAGTTCCTCAACCAATTTTACTCATGAATCAACCATTTCTGTGTGAGCATTGTGCAGTCTTGCAAGTTGTCTGACAACTTCTGTACCGTTGGTATTACACCTCCTGCTGAGTGAGGGAAGAAAACAACAGGCAAGTGTTCGTTTATTAAGTCACTTACTTTTGATGGCAGTCTTTAGTCTCTGTTGACAGACTGGACCATGTCATCTTGACAGGAAGCCTCTGTATCAATCTCAATGTGGTTTGCATATACTGACCAAAAACCTTTCCTCATCAGGACTCTGAAGACCATTATGTGGTTGACAGGTTTATTAACTATAAAGGGTGAAACTATTTTTAAAAAGTGCAACAAACAATGTATTGAATTTATTGTTACAAACTGGCAAATAAAACGTGCAACATTGATTTATTCTCAAGTTCTCTAACTTATATATGATTATATTGATATTTTTATTGAAATGTTTGTCTATCTGCAAAATGGCAATATACATGTGTTTTAAGCAAGTGCCGTTAAATAGAAACTTGGCAGCTTGAAACATATTAGCCTACATGGCCCCTTAAAATATCATGTCACAAACACAGCACCTTGAAAGAAACAATGAAACATGAATGGGTGAAAATAAGCATGCAGATGTTTCTGATTTACACAATTGCTGTAAGATGTCTAATTTCATGACACACACACCAACTGGTTAAAGCTTAGACAGGGAATCAAAGGCTGTTTGTGTTATTAACTTTAAGGAGAAAGTCTTTTTTTTTTTTTTTTCCTTTAATATTTTAAAATGAATTGGTGTTACTGCAGGGGTGGCTGTAGCTCAGCAGGTAGAGCAGGTCGACCAGTGATTGAAAGATCGCATGATGGGAAGTCTACCAATATGTTGATTACGTGTCTTTAGTAAAGTATTTCTATGTGTTGATTGAACTCTGTACAGCACATTCACTCAACTCCTCATTTTAAGTCAAAAGACTTAAAATAACCCATAGCTTGGAAGAGATCTAAAATAAAACTACAAATGTACTTGAAACAACTAAAATTTGCATTTTAACATTGAGTTAAGTAGAAAAGATCAGTTGATTGAATTGAATTCTGAAGTTAGTTTTTGCAGTGGCATTCTATATGTTGCAGTAAGTTGGAAAGTGCGGCTCTGTATCCACTCCTCTCTGGTCACTGTGAGAACACGACCTCTCCTCTCTGGTCCGTCTATGTCAGTGATGCCAGTAAGGCGTTACTTAGTAACTAATCTGACCACTTTTTTCAGTAACAAGTAATCTACAGTGTTAATATTTCCAAACCAGTAGTCAGATTAAAGTCACTTGTTCAAGTCACTGTGCTTTACTATTATGTTTGTCATTCTCCTTAGTAAAAATATACATTTTTGCTTTCTTCTTGCATCTCGGGGAGTGATGTCACATATGCAGCTAGTCAGGTTTTCAGCATGAGGACAACTCACACGTAACACCAAGCGGCGACACAAACACAAACAACAATGGAGGGAGGAGAGAGATGCACGTTTTCTAGCTGGAAATACAGTCATTATTTTGAGTTTGTGTCAGCTAAAGATGAGAATATTAAGGTTTGTTTTACACTCAAAGTACTATCATCCTTCAAAAACACAATGTCAAACTTGAAGAAACATTTGGAGTCGCAGCACAACACAGTTAAGTTTACAGAGCCAGTCCCACCAGGTGGTGTTAAGCAGAGAGCTGCGAGCAAAGCCACGGCCTCGGCGTCTGCAGGAGGTCCTCCACCACCCAAACAACAAAAGCTGGACTTTGGTGCAAAACAAGTAAGTGGGGGAGAGTTGAAGAAGTTGGTCGGGCGGTATGTTGTAGAGGAAATGCTGCACTTTAATTCTGTTGACTCGCCCTGTTTAGTGCCATAACTGAAGGAACCCTATTACTATCACTGCCGTGCTGCCTCACAGAATATATTTTTCTTCCTGCCTGGAGAAGGAGTATGCAGAGATGGAGGGAAATCTGAAGGCTGAATGTAACTAATAAAGTAACTTGTAATCTAACTTAATTACTTTTTAAAACAAGCACAAGTTGCCTTTTAAGGGAGTAATCAGTAATCAGATTACTTTTTCAAGGTAACTGTGGTGTGGTAACACTGGTCTCTGTTGGCCTTCCTCCACTGCCAGGTTTTGCTCAATCTCTATTTAGCCAATGCTCTCCCCTTTTTTGGGTCAGGTACTCTTGGCAAGTAGGCTGCTACAGTGTACTCTGTCCAGGGCCACATATTTTCCATTTTGCTCTTGGATTGTATTAGTTCTGTCCAATGATCTCTGTTTCTCTATCGTCTTGAGGCTCTTGATCTCTCCACCCAGCTACATATTCATTATGTATGAGGAATGTCCCCACCTGACAGATGACATAATAAGAACAGGCTCCTCTCTGGATTCCTGTTGCTTCTTGGTTGTAGGTTTTTCAAGGGTTTTCTGGCAGCTCAAGCACAACGTTGCGTTGTGTCCCCGCTGATGCATCAGATGTTGCTCCATTGTGGAATTCAACACTGTCAATATGAAACAGTGGAACATGCTGAGTCTGTCAGCGGTGATAAGAGTCCTCCTCATGGATGTATTGCACAGTTGTGCTCGCTTCTGTGTCCTTGACTTAATTGTTGGCAGAAACTAGAGTTGTTATATATATATATTATATATATTATATATATATATATATATTATATATATATATATATATGTGTGTGTGTGTGTGTGTCTATATATATATATATATATATATATATATATATATATATATATATATATATATATATATATATATATATATATATATATATATATATATATATATATATATATATATATATATATATATATATTAGGGCTATCAAATGATTAATCTTTTTGTGATTAATCGCATTTTGTCTATAGTTAACTCACAATTAATCAGACTTTTTTTGCCACATTTTTTTCTGTTCTAAATCTACCCTGATATATATTTTTTCATGTTCTTAGTACTTTTAACAACATGAGAAAAAAAGGGTTAGGGTTAGGCAAATATGTTTGCTTTATGAAAATGCTTATTCAACATTTCAAATCATGCAGGAAAATAAAAGGCAAAATCAGTCAGTTAGCCTTGTGTAGGCTAGCGTGAGCGGCTAATTCACCTCTGTAGTCACTGGCCTTGGCATCTTGTGGTATCCAGTGAGGCTTTAGATGGCTTCCACCCGTGCAGACAGCAGCAGGGGTTTGTACACATTTGATATAGTTCATTTGAAGCGCGGGCCTAAGCCCATTGGCTTGTGTGCGTTGAGCACCGTTGATGGGCATTGGGTTCTAAGACTGCTGTGGTTCTTCACAAGATGTCACAAGAGTTTCTGCACATCTGGAATACGTGGCTGGGTGAAGAGATAGTCTCAGAGAACTGTGGGTTATGTTGTAACCATGATTCCCTGAGTGAAGAGACAATCTCTCCACCTCGACGCTGCTCAGAATCATATGTCGATCAAGTTAAATCAGTGATCATACACACCTGTGCCTTATATACCTGTGCATGTCAGTACACCTTGTGTGTCTTAAATAATTATCCACGTCATCTGTCACATCGGGACATTCCCTGCACATATGGAATATGTAGCTGGGTGGAGAGATAGTCTAGGAGAACCATAATAACAACCCACAGATTGCTCATCATTTGGTTGGGTTGAATTTTGAGCGCATGTGTCCTGAAGCTGAGGGGGTCATGGTGTAATGACCTGAGAGGTTGATGGGTCGTCCAGCCAGGACATGTTGGCATTTATACAAATATCAAGATTTGGCAACAAAGATGAACTGCAAGGCAAAGTATTATTTGGATGGAATGTTACAATTCCACTTTATGTTGTCTGGTTTTCTGATTTATTTTGAGATGGTTGCCCTCTTTTGTCTCGTCTAACTTTTCAGCTCCTCTTTTCAGTGTTTTTCCATTCATTTACTCAACTGTCCTTGTCCCTCCTCACTCCACCTGTTCCTCGTCCTGTCATTAGTGTGTCTGGATATAATCTTTGTCCCCCCTCTTGTCGTTTCCCATCCTTTTACTCCATCTTGATCTCCCTTTCCCCATGTTGCCACCCAGCATTCTGCTCCGGTGCTTCCTCCAGTTTGGAATTCAGTTTCTGATTTTAGTTTCTTCTTCTCATTCGATTTGAACTTTGCTTTTTGTTTCACTTTGTTTAAGCTTTTTAATTGCAACTTGGTTTTTGTTCCTCGTGGCACATCTTTGTTTTTTTTTTTAAGCTTAAAGCTTTTTGTTTCCCCAATCCTGTCTCCTGTGTGTTGTCTGCGTTGGGGTCCTACAAATACACCCCCACCCTAACATAGAATAAGTCTTTAAAACTATAAGTACTTAGAAGAAAGTATTATTTGGGTGGAATAACCCTTCAAAAGTGTAACAAAAAATATTAAACAAGGGTTCTGAAACTGTCATCCTGAAACTTCAGTCTGGAAAGTGCAGCCTCCAGGAAAGTAGTATTAGTGGTGTGTGGCTTCAGCACTCCGGCTTCATGGCTCTGTAGCGGGGCTGACATGTGATCACTCTTACGTGATCTCATGGGGAAGCAGATGTAAACAAAAGGGAGATTAGTGTTGCGCAACAAATTGCTGTAGTAAAACACTGCAGTGACAAAAACCACAAAAGCATAAGGTTAAACAAGCTATTTAAAGGAGACATTTGGCATTTCTGTCAACAGAAGTATACTAGCTTATGTTAGAATATCATGCATTTATCTAGGCTCCCAATGTGCCCTAGTTAGAAGCAGATAAGAAAATACGTTTTGAGGTCATTTAAATATTGAACATCTGTCATGTCTTGATCAGCATCTCACCTGTCCTCTCATGCTTTGCCACAATAGGCTGATCACTGCTCTTATAGGGGGTTAGGGTAAGGCTCAGGACGATATGTAGACATGAAAGATCCTGCCTATGTGTGATGGTTCTGACCTTATACACCGTGCAGACTAAGGCATGATATGCCAGCCGATAGGGCAATTGGAGTGTTAATTGATCAGGGCTTTAATTATCACCGCAGTGATAATGATACGGTAGTCTGTTTATGTCTCTTGACCCTGACGAGTAAAATATTTCATTTGATGCAACCTACATAAGAATCTTGCATGCAAATGTTCATTCAGCCAAGAGCAAAGTGATTGGAAGCGAGATTTGTGTTGTGCCCAATAAAAACGATCCAGAGAGAGGACAGCTTTGTCATCTCAGATTCACCGTCCTCCACTCTCCCTGCTTCCGCCCACCCGCATGGGATTATTTTCACCAGAGTATGAAAATACCCTGTCACTTAATAAAAGCCTCCCTCAATTACAGTTTATTTTAGTATTTTGCTGTTTTCTCTGGCTGTGGCAGATGAGACTTGGACATGAAATGGAATTATAGGAGTTATCAATGCAAGATGGAAAAGCTGGCACAAACAAAAGCCATTTGTCTTTATTCACTAGGGAAGTCTGTGAGCAGCCTCATTATACTGGGGCTCGAATTAATCTCGGGCCCCTGTCTCTCCCTTTCACCTTGGGAGCCTGGTACAATGTATTACAGGGCTCTTAGAATCCTGAACACATACTCTAACCCTTGGTGCAGGTTACTGATAGACTTGCATGTCAGGTGGAGGACAGAGGCACAGAACACAATTTCTGGGGATAAAACAAGTAAAGGTTGGAGTCCGCTGTATTAGTTTCTGCAATGTTGAGTTTTATTACATTTTACTATAAAAAGGAAGCCCATTTTGGATATATTCAGCTTCACAAGCTGAATTTAGAAATAGCATGGATTCCAATTGTTTTTTGCTCAGGCTTCTTTGTGATAAATCATTTGATACTGTAATTGTCCTTGTGTGTCTCAAAACATAAATCATATGAAAAACTGATAATGAAAATAATACTTACCTTAACAGGAGGATGCTTGCAAACTGCTTTTCACCTCTTTTTATCATGTGTCCCGCATCTAAAGGGGAATCTTGTCCTAGTTTTAGACATTAGCTGCACACATGCCATTGTCAAAACCAACTTGCAAAAGCCTTCCAAAAGGTCTGCTTCTCAAAGTGATATGTTCTCAAAACGTCCGTGTTTCGTTAATGTTTTCAAATTATGTTTTCTCTGCAACATTTGCATCAATAAATGTTATGTTTTCTGTTGTTAGATGGCAAGTATAGTTGAAGTTATGTTTTATCTTTAAATTTGTATTTGATAAGAAATGGCCAGAATGTGAAGGGAGCTATAAAACTATAGCATGCCACATTAGCACAAACTGCTGTTCATTATCGCTGTAGCTGTCTTTGGCTGTAGCAACTAGCTGCTGTTAGCAAGTAGCACAGTTAGCTATAGATTTAAATGGCCTTTTTAGCGGAAAGGTGTCTGCCTGCACCACAACCCTGGATAACTGGTGAGGGGTCATGATGGGCAATGGGACTCAGCAAGGTGGGGCTCAGCTGCCTTCCTGTGAAGACTGGGACTGAACACAGTAGAGGTCAGCTTGAAGACAAAGGCTACAGTACAGAGGATTTACAGCAGCTGCAATCATGACAGTGACTCCAGAGACCAGAAGATACAGCAGGTGGGGACAAGAAAGAGAGTTGTGAATCAGCAGTGTGTGAAAACAGCGTGTAGAGCCTGAAAATAGTCACTTTTTAGTATATGAATTGATTATTTCAACCAAACCAGAAGCAATTGTAAAAAGTCAAACCAAGACTGTTTTTGTGAGTTTTGTTTTGTTTATGACAAGTTTGAATAAAAGTACAGGGGCTTTCAGACAATCACCAAGAGTAGTTAGCATGCTAAATTTAGTAGATATCTCTGCAACACAGGATAAATATCTTTGACATGATGTCATCAATGTGGCTTCTTCACATTCTGTTGGTAATACATTCATTTTATGAATGTTTTAAATAAAATCCTTTCCATATAACACATACACCTTTAAGTTATGTCAGTTGAAGAGCTATGCATAACACATTCTTAAAGCTGCAGGTACAGTAATATTGTCATTCAGTGATTTCAATATAATCAATAGCATCGTTTTCCTATTTTCAAAGATTAAATGGTTGTTCAGGTATGAACAACAGTGTCATTTATTTCACTACCACCTTTTAAAAGGGGTCTATTTTTCTTACCAAATACCTAAAATGGTTGCGGTTAGAGCAACAAAATCTGTGGCATTTAAACTGTTGGTGACATTTAAGTTTCCAGGTAGTTGGAGCTTATTATTTGGGTTAGGGTTAGTGGAGTGCAAAATCACCATTAACTCGTTACACCTATGTAGGGTGGCAGAATTTGTAACAACATTACAAAGAAGGTATAACACATTTAGCGGTGGACTGGCAATCTCGCACCCCAGGAATCCTAGTGGCTCGCCGCATTGATGGGCTGGTCACATGCTTTGGCTTACAGGGTTGCAATAACACTTCCCCTGGTTGTACTTCACTATTATGGCTCATTTGAGTAGTTACAACCTATGTTTTATCTATTCATATTTTGCCTTAGGCTATGGAACTGTCCGAAAAGTGTTTTATTATATAAAAAATAATATGTATGGCTTAGGCTATCCACCATTTATTTAATTTGGTGGTTTTCGTCCCAAAAGTTTCGAAGGACAGCTTGGTTGGACATTTGTTTGACCAGTGGCCTTGCTTGCCCCCTGGTGTATCAATCTAGAGACGTGCGTCAACAGCACCAAGATCACATCAATGTCAGCTTTGAGAGAAAAGGAAGCAGGCATAAGAGGCTCAGGCTTCCAATACAAAAATATTCGACCAACTGTTTGGCCATCATGATCCTCAATTGGCAAGCAGTGTTGATTTGGAGGAGCACATGGAAGCGGTAGGAGTGACTTTTAATTAATTATAGGCTATGACTATGGCTATGTCTTGGGTTAAAATGAGCTTGTGCTTACAAAACAACCCTGCTGACAGACATGTTGGTATTAGCTTACTATCTGATGCATATTGATGCATGTAACACATTTCCTTTTCAGTGCCTAATGAAATGTGTTCTGGAATGCAGGTAGACATTCCAAACTTTGCATTTCAAAACTTGACTTGATGATTAGAATTACCTGTCATTATATGTATAGCAACCAGGAAGTACTAGGAATAGTCTGAATGGCTCAGTCACAATTGTTTTTCACAATCATGAATTTAAATATAACAATGAAAATGATAATATAGTACATTGTGGTTCTTATGTGGTTCTTCTATTAACTGTTGTTTGTTGCAGATCTATAATGAGTACTTCCGTAGATCAGGTTGGTACATGATAGGACAGCATCATTGTTTTATTTTAGGACATATTTAGGATTAGTAAGATCTTTAATATAAATAGGATTATTTATTTTTGGACATGTTGTTGGTAGGATAATAAAAGTAAGACTAAAACATTAATTTGTCGGTGTCATTTACCTTAAAAATACTGAAAGCTCTTTCAATATTCAGCAGCTCAAACAACACTGCCAGTGAGGCAAACTGCAAGAATGCTGACCTTTGTAATGTTGTCACAAAAACAGGCTTCATACCCAATTAACCAAGCTGGGCTTCACAGAGAGGAAACTTTGCCTCCCTCCGCATCAGTTGCCATATGAATAACATATGAGCAATGATCCCTTGCCAAACAAATTACGATGTTCTCTCTTATTTATTCATGCAATTAAGTAATCATTATTCACAACTCTTGACAATATGCATTGAGTGTGATCTCTGCCCCCCACAAAACTGGTAAGATCCCCATGAAGACAGGGTGAATAAACTCACTGACGAAAAGGTATTCATGATTTTATACTCACAGATGGGAATCATAAATATGTATCACCTACCTCATGTCAGAGCTGTTAGAGAGGCCGGCATTTTTGATCACTTGGAACTGCTAGCCCAGGGCTATTTGTCATTAATTCAAAGCTAGAATATTTATCATTGTTTTCTACTGAGCTGTGCCAAAACAAAAAAAACAGAAAAACAAAAAAAACAAAAAACTCCTATCATTGTGACTGTCACTTTAATCTGGTACGAAAGCATCAAGGATAACGCTTTCTCAGTGTACAGTTCACAGCTGTGATGTGAATGGTTGACTAAAGTGGGACAGCCCACACACGCGTATTTCCACTAACATTAACTGAAGGTTTTAGTCTTGACACTCACATACTGTATGAGTATGTATGTGAGGAACACATACTGAATGACACAGTAAATACATAGGAAAACATGCACATCAACTTGTATGTATATATGTATGTTTAACATGTATTTATATATAGCACGTGTGTGTGTGTATATATGTATGTATATATACACACACACACACATTAATCAGGGAATCCACCGATTGCAAAAAGAAGTATGTACAGGTTATGTAGGCTAAAAAAAATGACCCTACTTCTCACTTGATCAAGTTTCAAGTCTCCTTTAATACAACATGATGTTCATTTTGTAAATTTTGTTTCTAGTAAAAGTTAAAGTAAGGAACATAGGTAAGTAGGCCACCATGTTGTCCATACATTTCTGATTGACTTGCAATTGAATTTCACCTCAACAGTCTCATCGAGACTGTTCAACAAGAGAAGCTAACTTGCCATCCATGTCATTGTCCGCAAATTATTATAGTGATTTTCATGAACAAATGATTTACAATTGTAAATATGCCTCAAGCAGTGACTACTTTAATGATTCCCACCAGCTGATATCTTGCTAGATTTATTAGAGCACAAAAATAAAACCACTGCAGTGTCAAGCTTCACAGTCAATCATTATCAGCTGTGTAGAAAATGTATGAATCTGACACCTAGATTAAAACAAAATAGGTACAAGGTGATAAATACCAGTAAGCTTAAGATGACATAAAAATGTCTTTTTTCAAATAATTAGTTTCAGCTAACAGCGGCAGCATCAGAGCTGGACTCTGCGCTATGAAAAGAAGGTCACACAGGCCAATTAGAGGGTTGAGCATGGCTGCCGAGATAGATGAGGCAGATATTTCAGATGAGAGGCTAACATCAATATGATTCCTCTATCTTGATAATAATTTAGATATTTGGATTAGCACTACCCATTAAAATAACCCATTAAAAGATAAGTATAAGGGATACTGAGGCATTTGCTAAGTTTGATTACTTTTAAGAGGGCTAAATGGATTGAAACTTATTAAAGTCTTTAATCAAAAAAAAAAAAAAATACTTCATACAGAAGACTACAGATCTGAAAGTGAAAAACACTTCACTCTGTTGCCTTAGCCAGCGGATAGCAGCCATCGTTTCATTTCAGACTGACATATGAAATATGATAATTTGTCTCCCATAAAAACAGCGATGATGCACTAAGTGAAGCTGTCAGACGAAGCCTCTCCTCAGCAACACAAGTCACGAGTCCTGTTGCCACATCCTGACAGTTCTAAGGCTCTTTGTTGAATTGTGATCCCCCGATGTATTGCGACAGCATCTGTGCTTTCATTTTCAATTTTACCGGCTCCAAAGGCCCATATGGAGACTGTCTGAAGCTATTGTGTCACTTTGTATGCAGATCTTTCAGCTCTTTACGCTGCAACTTGGGTTTCATCCTTGCCACCTCATTACTTGCATGCAGATGCATTACCAAGTTATTTTGAAATGCGAATCCTTTATTTTCCCAGAATGATTTAAAGATTGGCTGTTGCTCGACTTTGTGTTGTCAACAAGCTGGAGACAGTGCAGCAGGGGCTGATTTCCAATGTGAAATACATTATAATCCCATTCAGCTAGGATAAACACAACGTGCCATGAGGTTTATTTATTTCCCCATAAACTTTGAGTTTAGAGGTAGCAACAACAATCAAGGAAAAGTTGAGTTTGGCTTTTTTGAAAGTATGCAGCTCTGCAGAGAGAAAAACCTTGAAATAAGGTTACACCCACCAGTGCATACTCTGCATAGCAGTACATGAAAGGGACCCAGTTCACTGATGTTTAACAGTTTGTCAAAAACATTTTAACATTACTGTGTGGCTCTTTTTGTGGAAATATTTATTTAGAGGGTGAAATGTCATATTTAAAGTGGAACCATTGTTGGACTAAAACAGTTTTAGATTTAGAAATCAATGTATAGAGAGAAGACATCAGGCTGTGAGAGGATGGGAGATTCCCTCTCACCTCAGGTGTGGGAAGTTGTCCGTGTTCACAGATCAGGAAGTCATATGAGGGGCAGTTCTCTTCATCTGAGGTGTTAACAGGATGACATTTACTGTCCAGGAAAACATCCGAGTGTCACTGCCCTGGGAAAAGGCATGATCATCACAAACACCAGGGGGTCGTTGTTTTGGGGAAGAAGTGATTAACAACTGTCATAGTGTGACAGTGACCACTGTTCTATTATTTTTAAGTCAGAGACATCTGGAGCTACTGCAGAGAACACTGTGGTTCTTCTTTCTATATTTCACACATTAAAGAGATGGGATTCATCACACAGAATCTAACATGTTTTCAGACAATTAGCAACTCTCTACCTCAACAAGGAGAATTTGCCTTATACCATGAAGATGATTTGTTAACTGATATATCTGTAATAGATACTTTTGCCACTCTCCTTGACCCTCACAACTTGTTTGAACAATAAGACTTTTTAATCAACATCCCTGTGTTCCAAGGTCTCAGCAATTACTTTCGTGGCTACAGTGGCATCATAACTGGTAGAACAGTTATGATGCCACAAAGCCACGGAGGCTGCAAAAATAAAGCCCGAGGAGTAATACTTACTGTCCGCTCTCACATAGTCAGACATAACACAACAGTGCTGCCTCAGTGTTGGAGCAACCCTAACCCTAACCGTGACAAAATGATTCAAGAATTCATTTGAACCTTTCTACTGACCGCTCAAAGCGCCTCACAACAGTCACCCATTCACACACACATTCATACACTGATGGCAGAGGCTGCCATGCAAGGCGCCAACTGCTCATCAGGAGCAATTTGGGGTTCAGTATCTTGCTCAAGGACACTTCGACATGCAGCTTTGGGGAGCCGGGATTCGAACCTTCCGATTACTAGACAACCCCATTTAAACCAGACTGGTGGCAAAAATCGCCAATCAAAACAAATCAAAACCAGCGTTATATCAAGGCTGAAGACTTGCTCCTGCTGTAGATAAAAAAGGCTCTTTCTAAGGTAACAAAAACACAAAAACATAATTATGAATATAATTTATGCAATAGATCCCCTAAATCCTTCACACTGGAACTTTAAATCTTTGTTGTTCTATAGCTTCTTACACAACAAAGATGTGAGTTTGTGTTATGGTTATAGTTTTTTGAGTCACACTGTTTCTTCTTGTAATCTTCAGAAAGGAAGATAAGACAATTCTCTATTGATCCCCTAGAGAGGATTTTTTAGTGTTACAGCAGCTGAAACTTAAAGAGAATACACTAATGTATTTATTTATTTATTTGTTGGGCCTTTATAGTGCTTCATTCATAGAACAGCTCAAGAGATGACAGGAAACAAGATGAGAGAGAGGGGGAGTGACATGCAGTCAGGGGCCCCAGGCTGGGACTCGAACCCAGGCTGCTGCAGCAAGGACAAAGCCTGCTCTGCCAACTGAGCTAAATGGCGTCTCTTAAAGAGAATAAATTATTAAATGTTTATAAAATAAGAACAATTAGACTCAAAATGCAGGTAATAGCTTTACACATACGGTACCTACAACTAGTTATGCACTTGTGCTAAGTGAGTGATCCCATCTCAACCTCTAAAGGTGCTTAGAGTAATAAAAAGTTTTAACAGAAGAACTGCAGAAGTGGGCCGAGAGTGGATGTTAATCTGGCACGAGTCAGATACACTCTCATGGCAGGAAAGGGGAGAATCTTCTTTGCCCTTACAAAGAACAAATGCGTGGTCACTGTAAACGCATGAAAACAAGATGATGAATCTCACCATCCTCTTACAACCACACAAAGATGATTTTTTTGTTGCTAAAGCTGCTATAAGTGACATATTTTCCATCAAAATAGGTGCTTAATAGCTAAGATGACCGAACACTCAATAACAGTGATTACTGTTATTTAGTGTTTGGTCGTTAACCCATGGCTAACCTCCCCCTGCGCATGCGGTAAAAGAGAAAATAAATGTCCTGGTACCCCTGCCCACTTAATCCAATCAGGACAAAGACCTCAATAAAGAGGCGTAGAGAAAGCGTAGAGACCAGGATGCTCCTGCATGTCTGGTGATTACCACTCTGCATTTATGGGTAACAGAGAAGGGAGGGAGGGGATTACGAACCCATGAAAGCATGAAAAACAGCCTTCAGACTGATTTACTGACCTGATAGAAAACAGAATTGAACATGAAAAATGTTACATTTCAGCCTCGGACCCTGTGGGAGTGACAGTCCTAGAGGCAAACTGACTTGCAGAATCATGCAGTGTTGATAACTGTCATTGTCAAACTGTTTACTCTTTAATGTAGACATATGTAATTCTATGCATGTCAGGCTGTTTTAAGAATATGAAATGTTATTGTGTTATATGTATGTTATATAACTTTCTTTCATCCAATCTTGAGGCTTTGCACAACCCTAGTAAATGCCAGTATTCTTAATTCTCTTTGATCCCCTTGAAAAATAACTTGGAAACAAGAATTGAGTGATGTGATTTCTTATACATAAATGTGTCCATGGAAATTCAAAATCTGGAATAGGTTCTTTTCCACAGGAATCTTTTATTCAATATAACTCTTATGTGTTGATAGGTTTAAAAGGTGACTGAGAAAAGGATTCAAACCAAATAAATTGTTGTTAAGGGGGCTCCAAATCTGGTGGAAATGCAAAGTCAGACACCTGCTTGAGTCGGTAAATGGAAAAAGACAGCAGGTGTTTCCATTTTTTTGATTGTGTAAGTTATAAACTCCTCAGGATTGGGCCAGTGTTGTCTCCTCACCTTGTGATTTTCAATTTCATTTTTTTTTTTTCATCGATGTTTATTTGCTTTTTGATGAAAATGATTTACATAAATAACAAACACTGTGACGAGAGTACAGATGCTGTGTGCTGCAGAATTACATGAAAGAATAATGATGAAAGACGTCAGGCCCTAATGAGGCATCTGGAATTGCATATAAAAAGGCAACCTGGTGTATTCCTTCACTCCCTGGGAAATTGGTGCTTGTCCTTGATGCCTTGTGCCTCGCTGAAAGGATGAAGGCTGTGATTTGGGTGCCAAATGGGAAGATTTTTTCTTCTTTTTTTTTTTTTTTCTCATTTTCAGCTGTGTTTGATATTTGCATTTTTTTTTAAATGTTGAATGAAGTTTTTTTATGACTTCAAGTACAGAAAGCTCATCAGGCAGCATCCGACCAGACTGAGATGCTTCACTGTGAATGGAAAGTTTAACTTAGATTTCATGACAATATTTGGCATTGAGATTTGTTCCCTCCAAAACTGGCAACCAACAGTGAGATTGGCTTTTATACAGCTGGCTGCATAGAACATGGCGCGACCAATTTTCTAAAACACGTGATTGAGAGTGGCTGCCAGTTTTATAGCCTGTGTTGGTTATTTATGGCGACTCAAACTGACAGAAAGCAACAGGGTAAGAGCTCCTCAAACGCCAGTGTTGCAATCTGGCAAATATAAAATATCAGTCTAAAGGTCAATTAAACTTGATTTTCACTCTGACTCTGAGCACAGTGTGTCTCACAGGAGCTTAGTAGGCAGTTGAATTAATTACCAAAAAGGTCTTCCAGATGAAACTGCTCCTCAGATGAAAGTGTTGCTTAAATAGATCAGCCAAAATCAACCCATAGCTCTCTTGTAACCATTTTCCCACCCACGGATTGGGAGCAGGATATCTTTCTACATGTAGAATTGCTTTGAAATTTGGTGTAGATACGCATGTTCCCCAAATGAACATGTCTACAGTTTCATTCCCATCTGACCTTTACTTCCAGCACCACCATCAGCCCCAAATCTATTTTTAAGTTTTATTTTTAAGTTCCCAAAAGATTCAACCACTTGCACCATCACAAAATGTGAACTGCTCACATTAGCTATTGTAAACCAACAGCTAAAATGTCCATAAAGAGTTGTGTGTGGATATTCATGTTATTGTAAATGTTTGTGTTGAATCAGTTGACCCTAGCTCTGGCACCACCATTGCCCCATCATTGCATTTCAAAAAAATAATGTATTAACAATGCTCTGTCACCTATACAGAACATGCATTTTCATGATTTGCCTGCTAAGTGGTCAAGTGGGACTGAGATGCTTTACTGACTTGCTTTAAACTAAAGATTTCCATGGATCCCCTTGGTGCACTTTTTTTTAATGTATGGATTATTTTTTTTTAATCCATACAGCTTTGTTCAAACACACTGTTTTTTAAGGAATAGTTTAACACTAGGGGATTAGATTTCTTGCGAATAGTTAGAAGAGAAGATGGATACCACACTTGTGAAGTGCTTTAAGTATTGTTTGAAACAACGACCAGGACGTAGCATAAAAGCTGGACACAGCTGGGTCAAGAAATACATTCAAGCAGCACATCTTAAATGACTGAATAGTTTGATTATCAATTGGTCCCAAAATGTCATATATTACTGTTCCCAAACAACATGACCACTGCAGCATGGTGAAACACATCTTCCATGGTTTAGGCAGAAAATCTATAAGGTTAGGTTAAGTAAAACCTTGTGATGTGGGTTAAAATAAATCACTATACACAATTATTGGACCAGGACTGAAAACAGCCTTATAATGTCAAAATGTTCTGAAAAAAGCTTTAAATCTGTCATGCCTGTCTCCATGATAATGATTTGATGTCATTTGAAAAGGAAGGCAGTGAGGGCATATAAGGCACTGGAATCACTACATACAGTTAGCCAAAACTTCCCTGAATAAGACTAAGCCCTCCTCTGTCTTGATAACCAAAATGAAAATAAAGGTTGTAATAAGCGGCTCGTACAGCTCACTTTTATGATTGCTTTCATGGTTGATTCAAGTATGTCACTCCCCTCACTTTGTTTACAGATAATATAATAAGATACAACAAAATGAATAAACACGTCCTAAGATGTCAAGAAACAATTTCTTGAAGTTTTAGTCCAGACAAACAATTGTTTTTTATCATCACCACAACCCAAGCTGTTTTAAAAACAAATACATTCTGGAAGTAGCAATCATCTGCAACATAGTCTGCAGTATCAAGTCCAGTTAGGTTGTGATCACAAGAAAACAAAACACTGTGAGGTCGACATCACAGAAGTGTAATACTGAGACAGCAAATCATCACAAAAACACCAAAAATCTCTTCGACCTTCTGTATAAAATCGTCATTATGATTTCCAAACAGTCTCCTTACCCCATGAGCAGTCAAATATCCACTCCATGATTCTTGCTTTTATATTATTCATTTATTCATGAATTTAAAAGTGTTTGAAGTATATGTATTATTTTGAATATGCTACAAACTCGCACATGAAAACAAAACTTCTTGAAAATGGACATCTTAACAGCATTTTGTCACCGATAAATGATTCTTTAGAGCACGTTCCCATAAATGCACTGTTTTTTAAAAAAACTTTTGAAGCTAAATATATTAATGTCAGGAATATTTCAACAAAGAAAAGTGCTAAATGAAAATTAATTAGTCTTAGTGAGTTATCATTGTGGCTGTACTGATAAGAAAGACATGGGGCCTAAATTGGTAATTTGTGTCAGCGCTTGAACAATGCTGCTGGGTCAGCATTTTCATTTCCACTCCATCAACAGGGTGCCTCACATATTTTACTAGGTGATTTGTTCATTAAGATGAGAATGGGCTGCGGCTTTCAGGAGGTAAGAACCCACTTCAAAGCACCTGGAGACACATATCAAGACGAACAGCTGAGATAAACATAAAACTTCCTGAGCTGTTTTAGTTGCACTGGGAGGCAGACAACACTCAGGAAAAAAAAAAGCAGTTTGGTGCAATAATGTGAGTGCCTGGCTACCTGCAGACTGCTAAACAGAGCCGCTGCTTTGAAGCTCTTTCACTCGCACTTTCCTTGCACTTATGGGAATAGACAGAACATTTATCGAGTTCATTTTGGGATATTTCTGATATATATATATTTTTTTTTAACCCGATGGCTTATTTCACATACTGTATTTATCTTTTTCAGTAGAAAAGCCTCATCTCTGCTCAGTGGAGAAACGGTGGATATTTTCTTTGCTCCTCTCACTTTTGTTGACCCTCCTCTGCTAAATGACTTTGGATTCCTAGTCACTTCATCAACCTCCATTAACATACCAGGAGAATTCTTAATGGGACTGGAATTACTCCCAATAACTCCAACACATAGCAGGTCACTCTACTCTCAGGGCACAGCAAATTAAAAATTCAATATCTCCACTAATTATTCCCCCAATGTAGTCGGATCGCCAAACAGCAAGCGAGACAGGCAGAATATTCAGTGTTAGCAACAATTATCTACATCATCATGAATCTTCTCCCCATCAGCTTTTAATTATGCTATTCATAGTCTGAGCAAATAAAATGATGCACAAGGCAGTAAAAGTGTGTTCACACAGAGAATGACACTATCAACAGATCACTTAATGTCCATTTGTTTCCTGCAGGGGGATCTAGCTGCTGTGAGAACAGGATCAACTTTGTTGGCTAAGGAAAATGTTCTATACCACCACAAGAAATTGCATTTCTCACAACATGTCTTACAGCCTGGCAACTGCAGAGTGGTTGAGAAGCTGATTGGGGCCGGGGTCAAGTGGAAAACCGCTATCTTTTCTTTTAGTGTTATCCTTTACATTTTTGCAGGACCTGTTATTACACAACTAAAATGTCATTAATGGATCAGTGGTAGATAACCTGAAAAGGGACGTGTAAAGGTGCACTCTGCCAATTTCACATGTCAGAGTCAATTTAAGTCGTAGCAAGTTTCATTCGGCCTGTGAAAAATACGCTGTGTGGCTCTGAGAAATGACCTAGTTTAATGCCTCTTGGAATGGAGTTACACATTCTCACTCTCTACTCATCAAAAACAGGTCATTGACCTTGAGCTTCAACACATGTTCATTCCCCATGTCAGTTTTGCATGTGAATGGCTCCACAGTCAAGTCATAATATGTCATTTGTAATGTCCTGTCCTGCTGTATTTGATATGTTGGTTGAGAGAACAGGCTTAATGGAGCTAAAACATTTTAATGCAAGTCAATTTAATAACAAAACTGCTTTACAAACTGCGCCTGTAGAGTTTGACCAACATGGTTGTTTACTAGGGAGTTGAAGTGCTAAATCGCTCAGTATCATGCCAAATTGTGTAACAGACCAGCCGGTCCATTATGTCACTGTCAGATTTGGTCTTGCCTACCTGTGAAAAAAAACAACAACTGTATTTGGTGGTCATGCTAATAAATCAATCAATATGCAAAAGCTGTTCACCAAAACTAGTTGGTTAAGTTTACACAAGAGATCATGGTTTGGCTTAAAATAACTACTTCGTTAAAACAATCATCACTGACTGTTGGCTTCATATGAAATTCAAACCCTGGTCTTCTGGGAAAAAAGTGTTACTGAGCCATCCGTCTACCACAGCCTCTTCCCAATGCTGACTGGCTCATTATTATATTTGTCCTTCACACCCATCATATTATCGCCTCCTGCTGGTACTGCACACCATACATGTGTGTAACTCTCATGCCTAAGTGAGGCTAACCATGACACAACGGCGCCTGTGGCTCAGGAGGTAGGATAGTTGTCCAGTAATTGCAAAGTTGGTGTTTCAATTCCCGGCCCCTGCAGTCGACATGTTATAGTATACTTGGGAAAGATACTAAACCCCAAATTGCTCCCAGTGGCTCTTCCATTAGTGTTTGATTGTGTATCAATAGTGTGTGAGATTGGTTATCACTCCCGATGTGCAGGTGGTGCCTTGCATCGTAGCCTCTGCCACTAGCGTATAAAAGTTTAATGAATGGGTGGATGCTTACTTGTGTTGTAAGGCTCTGGTGTGATCACTCCGTCTAGAAAAAAACTCTATATGAATACAGTCTATTTACCATTTACACTGATAAGAAACTGAGGTGGTTCTAGGATCCTAGTGCTGTTCCAGCTACTAAAAGTCACCTTATCTTGGTGTATGACCATTCTTTTAATCAATGTCTAATAGGGGTGTGACAAAATATCAATATGGCAATATATCGTCATACTTCCTTGTGCGATGCAAATATCTATATGCTAACGCCAAACATCTATATATTCACTTTCATTTTTGTGGTCCATTGCCGGGTTGGGATGGACTTCATGGGCCACAGAGTCCTGTGTAACAATCACTGCCCATTTTATTGATAACGAGCAGGAAAAGGGGGAAGCACGAGACTCAGCGGTACTAATCACTGCTCAGAGAAGTGCACTCACCTCCGAGCATGCTGATCTGTAAGAATAACCTGCATATGTGAGGATGAATTGATATGTGCCTAGGTTTATGTAAAGCAAGACTGTAAACTCTGAAATGTCCCAGGTTTATATAAAACAAGCTGACAAGTTTTACTTCAGTTTGGACTTTTGACAGTTTATGTGATCGCACATTTCTAGGGTCTCAGGAGAAGCTGAGAAGCTTTTAGACTGGATATTTCTTTTCTTGTTGTTTAGCCACTTCAGGGCCATAAGTAGAGTTACATTTGTTTGTTGAACATGGTAGTTATTACAGGCCTTGCGCACGCTAGTTATTAGTTACAAAATGCACATACTGCGAGGCCACACCACCTGCTAGCGACTATAGTTTACCATACTTGTATCCATTTAAGCCCCCCTCAATGAATTTATAATATGTCTTGACATGTATATCTAATAAAACACCTAAGGAACACTGAGATTACTTAGGACTAGTATTATATTAACATGCTGTCATAACATTATTTGATGCATTGCTGTTGACACACCACTGACTGCCGATGCCAGCCAAACTGCTGCATTGCTGCTAGGAAGGGGCTCAGAGGTCATCTGCTGACTGTGTACCAGAAAAACCAAAGGTATGTAATTTACGGAGCTTTGCCATTTCTCTGTTTGTTCATTGTTTTGCTTTTGTCTTTACTTACTGCAGCTTTGCTTTTTTTTGTTTTTTTACTTTGAAAGGCTCACTCAGCTCAGATGTGCTCAGCTGTCAGTCTTGACAAATTGTGTAACTTAATGACCAGCTATATCATTTCTTCTCATTACATTATCACAATGACATTGTAAAACATCAACACACGGTCACTATGCCCTATCTTTACATGACAAACATACTTTGTTAGTTTCTTTCTTTCTTAGTTTTAAAGTTTAGAATGTAGAATAGGCAAATCATTTTGTTATGCGTAGCTTGCTACTTCTTTGATTGCTGGCATATTTCCAGGACGCCAACTTGAATTTGTTTTAATTACAGTTGACATACATGAATACATGTCCAGCTGTTTGGTGCTGGGCATTCAGGTTGCAGCTGAAAATTAACATGAGTGTTGAGGGTGAGCCAATGCAGTAAAGTTGTGC
Source organism: Acanthopagrus latus (assembly GCF_904848185.1). NCBI lineage: Eukaryota > Metazoa > Chordata > Actinopteri > Spariformes > Sparidae > Acanthopagrus > Acanthopagrus latus. Next base: position 29,622,331 of record NC_051039.1, on the reverse strand, counting down.
AAGAATTAAACCAAAAACAATGGATTTAAAGATTTTAACTAAATCCATATACCTGAGTGAAGTATTGTCACACCACGGTGGGGGATGTCCTGACTTGGGTTTTTTGTCTTGAGAATTTCATGTTTTATTTTGAAAAGTATCTCTCCTCTTGTTTCAGGTCACTTGCCCTTCCTCTTGTGTCACCGGTCTGGCGTCTTCCCTGATTCCTGATTGTTTCCACCTGTGCTCCCTCCCCTCATGTGTATATAGTCTTTGTCTTCCCCTGTCTTCATTGCTAGAGTGTTTTGTTCGTTCTGTCATGTACATCCAGCCGTCATCACAGTCTTGTTCTCAACCTTGTCATTTCAAAGAAAGTTAAGTATTACCACATTTTGTGTTTTGCATATAGTTTTCCTCTGTTGTAGTGTGATTTTGTTTTGGATTAACTTTTGGTCAGAGATTTGTTTTTTGGGTCAGTTTATGTTTTATATCACTTGCTTATCCTCCTCTTGGAGTGTTCTCAGTTCTTTAAAGTTTTTTCAGCCTTATGCAGTGTAGATAATTTCATAGCCGGTGTGCCTTCCTCATCTTTTGAGTGACTTTTATTTTGATAAGTTTTCATAACGTCAAGTTTCTAAGATTAGTGTAGCTATTTCCTTCCCTCCTGCGGGAGCGTCTTTTGTTCCTTTTGTGCCTGTGTTTTGTTAGTTGTCCGCTGGACTTTTAGGGTTTCTCAGCCTGTTTATTTATCGCTCTGTCTACAGAGAAACTATATCAAAAAATAAAGCCTGTCTTTCCAACTGCCTTTCTGCATCTGAGGCCTCAATTTCTGCCTGAGTCTGACAATTACAGGTGTCTTTCTTGTCATGTGTTTCGTGTGATTTTACAAAACATCATTCATATCTTTGGATAGATATTTTATCACATCCTCCATAAAACCTACATCTAATATCCCAAGTCTTATCTCTGATGACAGCACAGACTGTATCTGATATGCAACCGAGTGATCATCGATCATGACTTCACTGTATTTCCACCCAAGTGACCATCTGAGTCAAACTGGCTGTGACTTGTTTGAGTACCCAATCGTAAGTCCAAATATATGAATTGGTTCTGACCCATATTTGGCTTCCAGGTCAGATGTGACAAGATTCTGGCAATCTGGACCTGGCCAATACAGGCTGACAGTCAGGCTCAGTAAACAGCACATGGGCCAACTTTGACTGCTGGAATGGGACCAGTGCTGATTCTCACACGCATTCATCATAAATCTGAGTTGATTCCACCAATCTGGCATGCTGGATTTAAGCCACTGTTTGTCCAAGCCCTTTTGGCGACAAGGGAGCTTCAGTGGTCCAGTTCACTAATGTGAGACAGACAAGACAGTATGTGCAAATTGTCCATAACATTAAATTAATAGTAAAGGGGTCAGTGGCGTAAGTATCAGCGGTGCAATCGTTGCAGCTGCACCGGGGCCCATGAAGGAAGAGAGAGGAGGGGGGGGAAAAAAAAAAAAAAAACAGCTGTCCAGAATTGCCACAGGCCCTGTTTTTGTGAATGAAATAGCTCGGGGTGGGTTGGTAAGGTAAAGCTGAGTGGCTGGTATAGGAGGAGGAAATGATAATTTGTGCAATCACCTTGATGCCTGTCAGTCATGATGAGTCGCTATGACATGATGTCAGGCATTTTGGGCCGAGCCGATGCATGTCTCTCTCCCCGGGCCTGGAGAGTTATCATAGTTACCAAGGCAAGGCGCCGCAGATAAAATAAATACATAAATAGATAAACAAAAATTAAAAAAAAACTGCTGTCCATCGGCCCATTATTGATCGGCCCACCGGGAAAAATCCAGGTACTCCCGATGGCCAGTCCACCCCTGCAATAGCAGTTGTCTCCAGTGGCTGTGTGTGTGCAGTGCGCATGAGCGTACACTTGTGTTTAGGGTGGGGGTAGGGGGCACAAAATATTTGCTTATCCTTTTGTCATGCTTTTATTTTGAAAGCGACTCCTAGATATTGGTTCGGAGTTCATGTTTTAGCGAAGGGTAAAACAAAGTTTAGCTAAAATACCAATAGTTAAGGTATTAGCAACCGTCTGAAGAGGCACAAGGTTAGTATTTGTTGTTTTGTTGTCATTTCAGTACATGTTTTTTGTCTCCAAGTCATTTAGAAGTGCAACATTTCTATTAATTGATTTGGTCAATGAATTATTGTTAGTATATTTTGCATTACTATCTAATTTTAATATATTGCATTTCATTTTCATTTTGTGTGCTTTATTTCCAGCTCTCACGTTGTTGGTTTAGGTTTATAATAAATCTGAAAAACATCAGTACGGCACACACCCCTGTCTCAAACTCACACACACACCTGCTAGGATCAGCTCAGGAAATAACTACGGGTGCTTCTCATTTCACCTAAACTGTTTTCCACATTTCCCTCACTTGCCTCCTTTTTCCCTGTGTCTTAGTCCCGCCCACCGAGGATTGGGGGAGAGATGCAATGTTAAGACACTGGGTAGACACGTGCATAATTGCGCACCACTCTTTTAACTGAGAGACACACTTTTCGTTTTCTAATATTGCAGGTGTTTGATGTTTCCCTCTGTAATGAGATGTATTATTTCACCCACCATAAGCTCATCTAATATTAATCACAATGTTTAGTTTTATGACCTGGACACATTACTGCAACTGCGTAGGGATACAGAGGTTCTACGGTTGAGGAAGGGTGATTACAGTAGGGAACAGACCAACTATAGATATGTACTTTATATGACCCCATGTATTGCATTAATTTACTAATGCAATACATCTGGTATAGGAGGAGGAAATGATACATTACTGATTTTTATTTTGTATTCAAAAAGCATAGATACGTTTTTAGGTACAATACATTGCTTCAGGGAGGGAAACAGTGGTTTCCAACCTTTCTGGTTTGTGACACCTTTTTTGTGCCCTTGTCACTTTTTGATGAGTTGTTAGCAATTCCAGAAAAGGAAAATTACCCCTCTAAATCTCTCTTCATTTAAATAACATTTTGAGGCCCATAGATGTCGTACAATCAATTTTCTGTGTTACATTAAAATATATATATTTTTTTTTTGAGAGAGAGGCCAAGCTTGTGTGTCGGAACTTTCATCTTATCATCCCATGACCCCTCAGATTTCTCTTGTGACCCTTTGGAGGCGCTCCACCCCCAGGTAGGGAACCACTGAGCTAAACTAATCTGCTCACATCATTCACTGCTGCTCACTGTCATAAAATAAACCTAAAATGACAGCTATGTTTGTATATTTTTGGGCTCAGCGGCTCACTCACGGTGTTTTAATGGAGCAGAGTTTGACGGTTTTGACAGCAGTCATTCCTGGAGCAAACACGGATTTAGAGGTGGTAATCAAAATGTCTGCATCGGTCCTCAGGACATTCTTACTTACCTTAATGTCAAGGTGTAAATCTTTGTATGTCATTATCCTTTTACTACTCACTGAGCGCACAGTATCTTTGCTATGTGTTACCCCAGTATGGCAGGATATGGTTGTCCATACAGTAAATGATTGGCACACACTGGTGTGAGAAATAATGTAAGCTCCAGCCAGCTGGTCAGGGATATGACATTGAGCATCGGCCCGAGGCAGTGTCGCTCTACAGAGCCTGCCTGTAGATCCGTCCTCATTGTATGCTTACTGCAGAGTTTGCAGTGAGGTCTTAATCGATCATTGTGTGTAGTTTTAATATTATTTTCAAAAAATGTCTCCCTCCTCTTTGGAGCCCCTTGAGACCAAAAAAAACCATACACATGTTTGTGCGTATGTGTGATGTAATAAACATTTCTGCCAGTAGTGTTATGGTATGGTATGCTATTCCAGTGATTTACAGGTGGCGTAAATGTACAAAGAAGTGCAGAAATACACAAGCTTAGGCACAAGAGAAGAGGACAACAAGCAAGTAAATGTGAATGTAAAACAAAAAAACTTTCAACTTGCAGATGTTTAATAAGTAAGAAAATGTATTCAGCACATAATTAATAAGGCTCAAAGATTCACACAGTTTGTTCTGATGAGTAATCCATTTAAACAGAAACTGTATTTGTTTACAATAAACCTCAGTAAAGTAAAATAATCTCCCACCTCTGATCACACATTATACTTTGGATGATATTTAGAGATAGATAAATAATGTGTAGGTCAATAACACAAAAAACATTTTTGCATTTCACCAGTAAACTACAGCAACATTTGTATTAAAGGCTTCCAACAAACTTTATACTAACAAAGTATACTTACAACTGAATACAATACTTCACCTAATGGGATACATTTTTCTGATGATGGTAGTCTCACCAATACAGAACTAAATGGTAACAAAAGTTACATTTATTGGATGATCTGATGTGTCTGTTCTGGTCTTCATACCATGAATTAAAGGTTTTACGAAGCTAAAGTTTACTTCAGCTTAGACACTGTTATGTTGGCTGAAAACATTCTTAAAAGCATACAAATGAAACAGCAGTAGTTAGGGTATTAAAGGTCCCATATTATACTGTTTTTTTTTCATAAATTTTACACAGCTGTCAGAGGTCCAACAACACTGTATTTGAAATGTATTGCCCCAAACCCATCCATGGACCTGAATTTCAGCTGTCTGAAAGTCACTCAAGTGAGCTCTACTGAGAGCAGCTGTTTCTGTGCCTGCACCTTTAAATACTAATAAGCTCCGTCTGCTACTTGCCTGCTACATGCCCCTCTCAGGGAGATGATGCCTCTTATGCTAGCGGTAGCATGCGCTAATGTTTATGGTGGATGTATTGCTATGGCTCACTGTGATGCTGTCATTCACCCATACCAGTTTGACCCACAAGGAGAGGCTCCTGAAGAAGTACAGAATATGTTACTTAGCTTGTTTGTAGGTGTTGTTATAGTTACTACCAAGGATGTGTTTGTGTCCAACACAGTCTCCAAACTCTTGGACACTGTTCGCATCGTCTCTGTCTCCAGTCTGCACATGTTTCTAGACTTTTTACTGTGACAACCAAGCTCTATTGTAATATTATTAACATTAAACTCGCTTCAGCTTGTAGGCAACTGTAAATACTATCACACTCACCTGTGGCTCAGGTGCAGTTGCTGGGTCTGGTATGATCCTTTTATGAGGGTCAGTGTCGAGGCAAAGCCAGCTGTGTACTGACCCTCGTTACTGAAGCAGTCTGATGTGAAGCGATTAGCACACACACAAGCTATCATGAACCGCAGCCGACACGCTGTTGTAAAAAATGAAATGCCACCACTGTCTCTTCTGTTGTTCTGTTGCTGGGACAGAATATAGACACTTATGTTGATTTTTACAACCAACAACAGAGCAATTTCCGTGTCTAGTTCTGAGCAACGACATTGTGAAACACTGCTATCGTACAACTGGACACACCAAACTTCACCTTTGGGATGAACGCCCCCCTCTGATATCTCCTATCATCGAGCAGAGGAGGCCTGCCTATGAGCACTTCCTTTCGTTATGTAACAACAGGAGCTGAACAGCCTGTAGGCGTGCCGTGTTACCAGTGGGTGGGCTGCAGACACCATGCAGGAATCGTTTGCTTTCCTCATTCTGGGAGTTGGTCTTTGCAACATTTACCTGATAAAGGGTCTCACTTTCTTTTAAAATGACTGATTCTATTTCATTATGATTTTACACAACTATTCTATCTAGAGAACAACCACTATACTGTGAATGTAATGCTTTGCTGACAAAGAAGCACACACACACACACACACACACACACACACACATATACAGGCCTTAGTGAATATGAGTAGTGTAAAGAGCAACATAGTCCTCATAGGTAGGTTGATAGATGGGTCAAACACAATTCTTTCACCCAGCAGACCACTTGTGGTGTTCAGTGTGAAACCAAATGCCAATGTACCAACTTATTTCAACCTATGTAACGTAAGTTAACTTAATGGACCAAATCATGCAAAAGAAAATGAGGAACTTAAGAAATGTAGAGAGGAGGAGAGAAACTGCCCACCCCCTGTAGTCCACTAAATCACGTTTCCAGATCTTCTATCTTGATGTCAAACAGACAGCTAATGCTAGCTTTTCAACTCAAATTAAAGACTGTGCCCTGAAAATCACTAAAGTTACTCTGTTTTAGTAACATTTAAGTGCTAATAAATTCTAAATAAATAAATAATAAATAAATAAATAAATAAAGTTGATACCAATGATTGTTCATTTTGACAGTGTTACATTTAAAAAATGTATTACAAGCAGCGACTCTAGATATTTAGAAACCACTGGGACTATAATTAGTTGTCGATAAAGTAGGCTGCTGCCTTATCGCAATATTTTTCAAAACTCTTCAGTACTTTCTGAATGTGGCCTCTCAATTAACACAAGCATGTTAGCAACTAATGCTTATGAGCATGTCATTCAAATGAAATGTAATTAAAGGCAGAGCAAGGTTTTTAACCTCCCACATGCTTTACTCTGTGCATCACACATCAGTTCCCCCTGCACGAGGTGATACAAACATAAACAACCAATGTTTGCACTCTGGAGGAGAACTGCTACCACCTGAGATAAGCTCTGGACATCGAAGTCCACTGAGCCAGAAGGAGGAGCATCCCCCCATGAGGAGTGCCCTCCAGCCCCAACAGGAGGGGAATTTGACCTTCAACACCCCGAACCCCACCTAACTCCCTGCCCTCTCCAGTCAGCCTCTCCCTCCCCTCCTCCACCTCCCCCTCCATCCTGGATTTCACAGATGAGATGAAAAAGCTTGTCGATGTCAGAATCTAACTCACATCACACCCAAATCCCACATTCCTTACCCTAAATCTCTGTCGTTGCTCAGCTCCTTTCCCACCACTGCACTTGAAACAACGATAACCGAACATCGCCGCATCCCTCCACCTCCTCCACAGCAAGCAAATCTTATCTATGTGGATAATACAACTAACTCTGGTTGACGTGTGCCGGAACCAGGCTACAGGGCTGATAGCATTAATGTTTGCCCCCCAAGAAAAGCCATGGAGTCCAGGTAGCCACCTAAATCCCCGTGTTGGCGGGTAATAGAAAAAATGTGAATCTGGTAAGAAACACAATGTTAAAATTAAATTTAGCTCCAATTCCTCGTCAGGCAAAAACTGTCACGAAAATTGGTTTTGACTCACTAAATTTAGCTCATTAAACATCAGGTATGTGACAGGACAATCATTCAATACATAGTTTTATCATCAAAAACAATATTAATCAAATGTTTTTTTTTTTACCCTAAACTTGGTTGGACCAAGTTTACTGCAGCTATTGAATCAAGCCCTCCACACTTCTCTTTCATAAGCAAGACTACAACGCATAAAACAGGAGGAGGTGTTAGTGTTCTGTTTAATAAGTAACTCTAACACAAGCAGATGTTTTATGGAAATTATACTTCTTTTAAATATGTGGCTCTTCAGTTAAACTCATATTTTCAGGCTATGTTTCTAAACATCGACAGGCCACCTAAATACAGTACATACTATTTTGATAGCTTTGCTTGATAACTTTGGACTCCCTCAGCATGTGATGCAGCCCACACACAACAGGGTCTACATCCTAGACTTGGTGAATATTTCTAAGGTTCTGGTATCTTATTTGTTTCCTTTGAGAGTGTGTATCCGTGTACACAAATGTTCAAACCGAGGTCATCTCAAAATGCTACATTCCTAAAAAAACACCAGTAACCTATTCATTCAGGCTTTTTCTTTCACACCTACAGGTTCTCTGTCACTGACCTTGTAGATCGTTTCAGTTCGAAATTACAAATGTCATTGATGCCATCGCACTCACTAAAGTGAAGGTGGCCTCTAATGAGAAAATCTCAGAGAAATGCCACGCTGGTCAAAATGGAACAAAAGGAATGTGGGAAAAGCTGAATGGAGGTGGTAAAAAAAACTTGTTCATCCTGGTTCATTTTTAACATTTATAAAGAGAGACTTCACATTGTGAAGTTAGAGCTGAAAAAGTCAAGGCAGTCCTTCACTCAGACATTATCACCAAGAACAATAATAATGTATGTGCCCTGTTTGCTACTAACGGAAGGTTAACAAACCCTGGAGTTAATCTGCAGTGGTGTCCATGTGTCCACCTAAAACCAATTCTAATAGCGAGACACAACTTGATCCAATCAGGGACAAAAACCTCCTGCTGCCTTGATATTACAAATAGGATTTCTCACTGCATGACTCTTATCTGCTATAGAATATCAACATGTCTCTTCTTTCAGGCATCTTCGCACAAGCCATACAAACTGCAATTGTTAAACCACTCCTGAAGAAAAACAATGCAGACCCATCAGTGATGAAAAATTATAGGGCCATATCGAACCTCACATTATTAATTAAAAATCATTAAAAAAAATGTTTTTCAACAGCTGGGCAATTATCTAACAATAAATGGCTGTTGTGGTGTCTTCCAATCAGGATTTCAACCACGTCACAGCGCTAAGAACACTCTCATCAAGGTCCTCAATGATAACAATTTGAAATTTTTAGTTAGTATCTCAGTGCTGTGTTTGACATGGTCTATGGCAATGTCCTACTGGGCCGACTGGAAGACAGGGTGGGATTCTCTAGTACAGCACTAGTTTGGTTTAATCTAAATGATAGAGACTACTTTGTGTCTATTGGTAAATACACATCTGTTTTTTATGTGTTCAAATGTATAACTATATTGACAAATAATGTCAAAGATCAGGGGAATATATTTAGCTTTCATCATCTGAGAAACATGAATGTCAATACAAAGCTGTGCGCCAAGTGTTGACATGCTGGTGGCATTAAAGACCAAAAAATCAAGGGACCACAAAAGTCGTGTAAATGCATCCTCTGGGGACAATGGATATCTGTAGAGTTCATGCCATACCATAATGGTCAGGAAAGCCTTAACAGAAAATGATACATTTCTAATGGCACTTGAGGTAAGTCAGTGTAATTTGTCCCTTGGTGACCATGAATGGCAAACCCGCTATGGTTGTTAATGTATTTCAGTCCATACATAAATAGTGGACCAACCAACTGACTGACCGATTTGGGCAAAGAGCCATGCCTCTAAAAACAAAGTGTTATTGACAATAATCACAGCATCATATGAATGTAATCTGACTTGAAAGGGCAACATATGATTTCCACTGTGGCGTAATCAGAATGAAGCTTGTAAGATATATAAAGTTGTATGGTGTTGAGCACTGAACACTATTCAGCATCATTTATGCAGTCTTATGTCGCTACATTCTCTGTGACACTGTGAAATAGAAGATACAGTATATTGGTGTGGAAGGTCAAAGGAGTACTGCTTGGTGTCAGTATTTCTACTGCACTACTTCCCTACAAGTGACAGTTCTGCATTCTAATGTTCCTGTAGTACAACTGCTGGTATCTGTGCAAAATTCCCTGGCAAACCAACAAGTAGTTGTCAAGATATTTCAGTATGGACCAAAGTGGTGGAATGACCAAATGTACTGAATTACACCCTACAGGCTAAAAACTCCTGATGTTTAAAAGTTTTTTTGTTTGTCTGTTGTTGTTGTTTTTTGCTTGAAAAAAAAGAAAATCAAGCCCCTTACTGTACCTTATTGCAATTCCATGCTTATTGCTTTTCCAATTGGCAACTATCATTTTAATGTGTGTGTGTGTGTGTGTGTGTGTGTGTGTGTGTGTGTGTGTGTGTGCGCGTGTGCGTGCGCACATGTCCCAATGGTTGACACTCCCCACTGAAAGGAGGATCAGAGGGATGAAGCAGATGTCTTTGTGCAGGTGAGATCAACAAGGAGGCTCACCATCTGTGTAGACCGGAATCCTTTTCACAAACTGTCTTCAGTGTTTCAGAGGTTTAGTGAGACAGTTTTCTCTTTGATGGGTCAACAACTGCAGCTGGGTTAAGAGGCACTGACAGGCAGCCACAGTACACAGTCCAACCAGGGAGAGACCTTCACTTGCTCTCAATGACTTCAGTCAGTATCTGTTGTCAACCTTCAGCTATATAAAATGATTTTAATTCACTTGTTAGTTACTAATACCATCAATGTGACTCAGATCTGGGGAACAAACACAATCAAATCCCCTGTTTCTGTACAAATTGATTTTTTCTTTGATGATACACTGAAATGATTAAAAAAAGGTTATGTGAATATAACAAGACAAAAATCCATCAACAGTTTACATACAACATGTATATCATGGCAGTCTTGAGTTCGCATTATTTTCTGCAGCTCTCATTTTTCTGTGATGGCATGAGTGGAACGCACTACATTCATGCATGGTTTAATAATTAATTTATGATAGGTCTTCTGAAAATGTGACCAAATCTGCTAGGTCAATAATACATATATCATAATTCTAATATTTTGTGAAATGTCTCTTGGCCATTATCATCTTAATTAGGTGCTTTTGATAGCCACCCACAAGCTTCTGGTAGTCCTCTGGCTGTACTTTTAACCACTCTTGACAGAAGTTTGACTGAATTTGTTGGCTTTCATTTACTTTCTTTAGAGCAGCAGATGGACTGGCATCAAAACAGCCCCACAGAATCATACTACCACCACCATGCTTGACATATATGGTGGTTGGGTTAAAGGCCTCATGTAACTTGGTAAACAATGGATCACTCTGCTATAGGTTATATTTGTCCATTTAGCCACATGTCATTAGGTTGTACTATTGGACATGTGAACTGCCACTCAAAATGATTGAGCCAATAGGATCCAGTCTCTTTCACCTGGCACCCATCTCTTCCTTTTGTGAAGCACATACCACCATCTCATTGAATCCATGTCCAGGAACCACCTGTTATGCTATGACAACAACTTTGCTCTGAAACTCCTAAATTATATGGGATGCATATCTTATCCACCGACCGGTCACTCTTTAGCAAACTGACCAGTCTCACATTCATCTTAGGACTCTGAGAAAGTCTTAACATTAGTGCTTACATGCTATAAACTGATCTAATGCTAACAAGCCATGCTGTAAGCCGAACTCAGTATTCAACGCAAATTGTAACAAAGCCATCCTCTACAAATTACTCAACAGTTTATAATGCTACAAGTTGCACTGCATCTGTGGAATATGACAGACTTTGCTGCTGATGATGGTTTTAATATTCAATATTTAATATTTAAGGTGTGGTGGTTAACAGGTCAGGTTGTGTGCTGGATAAGTGAACTGGGTGGTGAGCTAACTGACCTGTCCTAGGAACTGGAATATGTGAATTGGTGGACTAGTTGTGTATTAGGTTCTCTTATATTTTAAATGTCCATCTTCAAGAGATTTGACATAATAATAACTATCATACATGCTACACTCACTGTCTTGCCTTCAAACATATTTTAACATATGTTTTTGTGGCCAAACAACTACATTTGTGTTTCATCTGCCAGAGTTTACCTCCAGAAGGTTTTTTATTTGCCCATGTGACCGGCAACAAACTTCTGTTGTATTTTAAGGTGCCATGTCTGGAGCGAGGCCTTCTTTCTTGCATGTCATCCTCTCAGCTCATGTTGATGCAAAACACGCTTGACTGTGGACTCTGACACCTGTCTTCCTGCAGCTTCTAATTATTTGCAGACTTGCTTTTTGGTGGTTTTTGGTTGACTCTTGACTATCCTGACCAGTTTTCTCTCAGCAGCAGGTGATAGTTGGTGTTTTCTTTCTGATCATGGCAGTGACACAGCTGTGCCTTGCACTTGATAATTACAGACAAGCGGCCAAGTGACTTTACTGACTTGCTCAAATCCGCAGTGTGTAATGCTGAGCACATTAGTGTGGCTGAGTCTAATGGGTGTATCAAACAAGCCTTATTAAATGGGCCTCAGTCGATATCAATCATAATCACTCAGAAGAAGTTAAAAGGTCATGCTACAAAGCACCTGTGTGCATAGCATTGTGACATCCTGCTTTCTGCTGCAACAAGGAAGATCACTGATAAACAGATTTTATTCTAACGAAAAATAAACTAATTGAGTCACTGTTGAGAATGTGCCATGTTGAAACCATGGAAACTAACCTTTAATGACTTAATCTGAATTTTGTAAACACCAGTATCGTGATGACATGATGTACCTGACTCTGAATTTTGTCTTTCACATTCAATTTTGCTGCTCCCAGAAATGTAAATATTTGTCATCATTCTTAGTTCAGGGCCACGCTAAACCTAAAGTCTGTAAGACTCGCGTTTAAAAGTCTTTCTTTCTCATCTTTGATGTGAAAACAAAATCTCTGCACAGTCAGAAAGTAAAAGTAAAAACACACACACATACACACACGTATCCAGCTCCTTAAAACACAAGTAAAATAAAAGAGTAATAATAAATAAATAAATATTGTGGAACTAAGGAAACGCTATTGTTGATGAATTCACTGAGGAGACTCTAGAGGCAGTAAAATAAAGATAAGATAATGAAACTCTAAAAGTAAGAATAATAAAATACTAAAGGAGGTTAAAAGTCCAAAACTGCTTTCAACCAATACAATGAATAAGTAAATAAATCATAAATAAAGTAAAACAAGATAAAAATGAATAAATGAATAGTAAGTGAATAGAAAAATAGTGTAAAGCCAGGTTTAAGCAAGGTAAGAAAACAATAATTTCTCTTTAGTTGTCTAGTTTTTTTTCATTCCGCCAGGAAGGAGTTGGATTTGTAGTGTTTTTTTCAAAGTGAGTGGATTGAGTGTGTCAAGGATATATCTCATTTTACTGTTAAAACTATCAACTATAACATCACATGAGGTGGGTAAAATGTCTGCAGGAGTGTCACATAAAAGATTAATAAAATTTGCAGTCACTTCATTAGTAAGATAGCGTTTCCTGACAGTTCATTCTGGGATTTCCTGTTGTATAAAATCACAGACATTAAAAAGGACACAGAAATGATCAGACAGACCTATATTGATCACTGAGGAGATGTAAACAGACAGGCTGTAGGTAATAAAAGACCCAAAGTATGTTTAGTTTAGTTTTACAGTGTACATTGAGGGCTAATTTAATGAATATAAGAGTATAGTGTGTAATATATAGGGACATCTAGCGGAACACACTTGGCAGAAATAGAATACAATATCCATATGTATGTTTAATTAGTGTATAATCATCCAAAAAAAAAGAGTTGTGTCTGGAAATGAACAGGTTGGAGGACGAAGAAGAGTGGGTGGCTGCCAATCTGAGTCAAAATTGGTGAGGACCCAAATGCAAAACACCAAAGTTACAGACAGGCTAATGATGAGCACTGAGCAGAAACATAAAGCCAGGACTAAAAACCAGTAAACACACCATGGGAAGGTGGGTAACACCGGACAAACTGACAGACATGAGGGAGCTTACAGACTATATAACCACAAGCGCTGATTACAAACAAGACTCAGAAAAGGAGAAGGAAATCCAACAATAGGTTATAACAAAACCACAGAAGCACCAACAGGATCATGACACAGTTTGCATAATCTGGTTGAACGTTCAGATATTTAAATGATGAATTTCTAAAACTACTTATTTTTATCATTCACTCTGTGTGCGAGGGTCGAGTGGCTGCATTGCGCCGACGACACACTTAAAACAAGAGTCACAGCACAGGAACAGAAGCAGCAACTGTGTTTAGGACCCGAGTCAATTTAACCATATATTCATTTAAAACACGAGATTCACGGTGGGTTATAAATTAAATATGGTACCCCATTTCCACAATTTATAGGAAAAGATAAGCTGAAAACTAATCCTGAAGAAAAAATATTCCAGATGTTGGTCATGCGTGTGTACACATGCATAAACACGTCTTAGTTGCACTCCTCTACTCTTGAAACCAACTCTGGATTACAACCCACCTTTATATAGATTTCCCTCCTTCGCTTATGGTACACAACCTAGAAATAACCTTGATAATGTACAACTAGTTTCTTGTATGTGAAGGCCACCGTAGCTTAGTATAGGGAGGGAGGGGTGAGCGAGGGATTGTTGCAATCTAGAATTTTACTGCTAGATGTTGCCAAATACTCCTATATTCAGAATACTACTATATTACACACTGTGCCTTTAATGCAGCACTTTTGAAATACAGATTAGCATCATAATTTTCAGCACAAACAGAAAGAAAACCCAAAGGATTCATCCCTCCAGAGAAGGCACAGCAATAACGAATACATATGAAATATTAGTAATAGTAGTACTACTAATAATAGTAACAATTGGTGCTTGATGATGTAAATTACATACTTGTGCCCTCTTTGGCTAAACTGACAGAAGGCCTACAGACTCTAACAATATAGCAATGCACCTCTTTTACCCCGTCAGACTCACAATACTGTTTGAGAAGTCATTATCAAAATCAGTGCAGCAGCAACATGACATAAACTATATTTTCATCTCATCATCAACAATTTCTGTCTGCGGTGTGGGTGTGTTATCTTAGCACAGGCTAATGTAGCTTCAAACCACTGGCCTGGAAACAGAGATGAGGAGCAGGCGTCAGAGGGCTGGTATATACTTTTAACTTGACACCCCCAGATTTTTTTATGACATCACTTGAGGCAATTTATCTGACTTCACACAGCTCTCCCTGGAACCACAAAAGGCTTCATACAACTGTTCTTTCACGTATGCAGTGCTCTGAAAGACCCATGTACACACTTTGATGTGTAAAAGTCAGTGGAGGTCAAGCAAGTGTATTTGTACCGTCAGAACTTATCCTGAATCACTGTTTTGGGGCTATTTGCGCCCTGACAGCGAATTATTGTACAAAATTGGATGAATCAACACAGCAAAGCTACATCTGTTGTAGACACCACTTCCCCTCTAAGGCCCATACCTTTAGAATGGTTTGCGGTTGATGAGGTCATGTGTCAAAGCTAACCGCATAGACACAACTATGCCAATTTTCCTTGCTGGTTTAAAATAAGATCATTTTCTAATTAAATGTAATCAAGTTCTTAAATGTTATTTATAAGTATTATTCTTATAGCTGAACAGAAAAAATAGAACAACTGCTTAAGTGATGTTCTCATATGTTCTCAACAGCACTGATAAAAATCAGTATTATCCTAAACATAGCAATAAAGAAAAGAAAAGAAAAGAAAAAGAATGCATTGCTGTCTTGCTCATACTTTTCAGGGATATATTTGGTGGAGTACAAAACGATGGTCGTCACAACCAAACACAGCAGCTAAGGAAATTGCAGTCAAACCCTTGGAACCAGTCACACTGTCAGGCAGGTACGTGTTTAAACTTTGTTAGATCTGGAAAATCTGTCTCTAGCCATAGAGTCATGAAAATCTGTGATCTCAAGTGACATCCTCAAAGTAGACCATGTCCACACATACATGGGTAATGCTTTTAAACAAAGTGTGTTTTGGCCCTTCATACACATGTAAACAGCATTTTGGATTGCCAGAAATTCTCCCAGGGTGAAGATACTCAAGAGACTGAGATAATGTATCAATGTATGCATCAAGGGCAAATCTAAACTTAGAGTATATGCTATGATATTTAGGTTTTTCAGTTTGCAGCTTCTTTTTATTGTGTGAGCTGCAACAGTGTATATATATATATATATATATATATATATATATATATATATATATATATATATATATATATATATATATATATATATATATATATATATATATA
Source organism: Acanthopagrus latus (assembly GCF_904848185.1). NCBI lineage: Eukaryota > Metazoa > Chordata > Actinopteri > Spariformes > Sparidae > Acanthopagrus > Acanthopagrus latus. The sequence continues at coordinate 29,606,700 of NC_051039.1, read as the reverse complement.
TATATATATATATATATATATACACTGTTGCAGCTTTATGTTTTTGAACAGACAAACATTTTTGCCCTCAATGTTATATCACTTTTCCCCCGTGGTATTGAACACACATAGAAATTCCAGTATTGTAACACTTGTTCCCTGCATAATGCCAGGACACTAGTAATGGGTGTCAAAACTCTAACCATAATCAGGGTGAACATAAAAAACAATTGAAAATGCTTTTGTGTAATCACATGATTATTATGTCCTAGAATCATAATTTTCAAAAAATCTGAAAGTGTGTCTGAATGGGTCGCATCCATTTTTTTTTAAACATGATTGGTAACTGTTCAACAAATTACTGAAAATTACTTTGGAGCAAAATGACTTGGCAATAATCCAATTCAATCAAGTCAAGAAGTGAGAAGGAATACATATTCATGACTTTTCTTCCTTTGTTTTCTCAATAAATGAAAAGACCAAACCACAGTAATTGTTTTTGTGCCAACTATATTTCTCAACAATTACTATGTTTGCAAATGTGCTTACCATGAGGCGCAGAATACATTTCTTTTTCGTAAACAACCAATCACAAAGCCAACAATCATTGTAAAGGCAAGACGTGCAAAATGAAATTCTGCCATCCACTGGGAAGTTTAGAGGCTTTCAGAGGACATTAATAACAAGAACTATTATAGATGTCCTGCAGAGGCCCCATAAGGCCATTCCAGCAACAATCTGTTTCCTCAGTGTCAGGTGAAAATATTAAATTGAGGAGATTAATCTCTTCTGTCTGGAGCACTAAGGCTAAGGTGGTTTGTGTTCATCCACAGTCTCATAAGCAACATATACATGATTTCAACTGCCAAAAGTCACTCATGTTTTGCAAGACTTTTAAGCATATTTTTTATGCATGGAAGCTTCTCTGAAAATCATTCATTCAGTACTGCACTGTATCATTTTCATGAAGTTTTACACCTGAAAGTCTTTTGCTTTTGTCAACTGAGCAGCTCCATCAGAGCTCATTCACGTTTCCTGTTCAGTACATTCATTCAGTAAACCACAGGGCTGCTTCACCATCATGCAAATGTAGCAAAAGACTGCAGTCCTTGTCCACTAGCTCAAAGCATAATACATGTATGGATTGTACATGCATAAAGCCTAAAACCTAGGAAATACTTGATGTAATGCTGCACCTGTGCTATCAGCCAGAATCTCAGAGGAGCAGTGTCCCATCCCCACTAATGTTGGATGCATAAATTCATCCTTTTTAAACCCAAATCATATTCCTGCCAGTGCCTCTCCAGGATTTTAGAAATACTGACTTCAGAGTCCAGAGTGGTGAGCCATCGACACCGTCTTTCATGCTCCCCAAAACCCTCACACAGCACACCATTAAGTTGTTAATTAGTTATCAGATTATCATACAAAATGGATCTGAGAGCAAAACCTTTCACTCTGCCAGTAAAATAAATTTGTGATAAAGATTGTATTAATGCAAATCCAAAAGTTTTGCGATCTGTTGAGCTGCATAATGTGGGTGGGACCTATGCTAAAAGACACGTCTCTATTGGCCAGTATCAGAGTGACAACTTAACAGCATCCACTTTTGACGTCCGTGGAGAAGACAGCGGGAGCTGCACTGCCCATGGATGTATATACACACAGTTAATATGCAGGTATGTTTACTGGTGATTAAACTGGTGGATATATATATATATATATATATATATATATATATATATATATATATATATATATATATATATATATATATATATATATATATATATATAATTTTGTCAGCCTATAGCTGATAGGCTAATGTTAGCTCAAATAGCTAATCACTCATTCCTCATGGGCAGGTTTACATTACGTGCCCAGCCTGCCTATTAGCCTGCATGTGCTTTTAACTTTAGCAACTAGTTAACATGACTCTATAACTTAAACAATATAATGTGTTATTTTTATATATTTAGTTTTTACCTTATCTTACAAAGCTGCAGTAAGAACAATGCTGAATAAGAGGGCACAAGATGATGTAATTGAGTGAGCGCCATTCAACCGTCAAATGGTGATTAAAAAATCTAGAAAACATTAAGTAAATATGATATTCATGCGGTTTGTGTCATGTGTTATTGTGAGGGAAGTCTCCTCATTGCTCTGCATAGATCTGATATTTGTGTCTGCAGCTATCTGTAAAACTGAAAACAGGTGGATGGAAATCCCAACAGCTCAGCTAGCACAACACCTAATATTAAAATGATCAAGTGAGCAAAGTTAACTAGTTGGGTGTTGAATTTAAAGTAATACAGCAATTAATGTTAGTTTGTTGAGCACAACTCCTGTTAACTAGACAAATATAGATTGATTGAATTTTTTGATAGATAGCTGAAATGAAGGCTGGGCTGTGTGAGACAATTTCAAATATTTACACCCACTTCATGCTGCGACTGGCCAGGTGTGTAGCGGGAAGGATGGAGCCAGGGACTGAACACTCTCTAACTGTCAACTTCACTCAAAAGCCAGGGGGGACCCATATTTAAACAATATCACACGGTCCTCTATAACGGCCACCTTTTCACCTAGCCCTCAGGTGTGACTGTTCATACAACAGATATAAACACTTCTGCCTTCTGCCAAGGTCAAACAAGACTTTTTTAGCTGCTTCTTTTATAGTTTATACCAGCCCTCAGTCTTGTTGATGTAGAGTATCAGGTGAAGGAAAACACATTCAATATAGGAAAAAAAATAACTAAATAACTTCCTAGAATAGACCCAGGACATGGCCTCAGTGTCCTGTGTATCCCTGCTTTGAACTTTCAAAGGAGATCCGTTCAAGTTGTGAATTCACAATGAAAGGGGGAAAAAAAAAAAAAGTCTCCTAAGAAACAAACAGTGTTTTTTTTTTTTTTTTTTTTTTTCTATTGAGGAACACCCAGACTGAACATTATTGCTGTGTTTTTCTATCTGATGTTTTTGGTGGTTCAGTAAAAGTCCACAGAGGACTGAACTTGCAGAGAAGGACCAGCTCCAAGGGGCCCATTAGCCTTTCAGGGAATTTGTGTCAGGTACTGTTGAGTACTCACTATGACGTGTATTTAATTGCTGAAAGCAATCACACAGTCTCCTTAGACTTTATTTAGTGTTAGGTGGAGATGTTGCGATTTCGAGATGAGGATGTGGCATCAAGTAAATCATGTTTCTGATTGCTCTACATACAGCTCTGCTATTCATTATCAGTGTAATGACATAGTAGCATAAGTAAAGTGAAGGCTGTTCATAAGTGGCACAATGTTGCCACACACTGAATTACAGCTCCTGTGCCTTAGATGATCCAGAGTTAGAAAAAGAAAGAAAAATATGTCAACATTGTAAAACCAACCTAAAGCACAGTCAGTCAAACAATCACTCACCTTGGACAGAAACAACGGTCTTGTCAGCATACATTGTTGTCAGCAATATTCAAAATGAGCTGAATATTCTTTTGTAAGCACTTAAAAAATAGTTGCAGGGAATTTGGCGAAACCCTTGTAAACACTCACTGAAGACATAAGAGAAAACTGTTTGTCAGGGACGTGCAGAGGATGTTAGCAGATGCTCAAAGAGACTTTTAACACTGTTAAAATGGTTCATGGTAGATCATCAATGCCAGATTTATGACAAGAATCTATTCTCAATTATTTGTAAGGACCTTTGTCAGATTGTAAGAAGATGCCTCAGTATGGCGTTTGTTGGCAAAACTCTTTTTAGTGTTTTAGTGCAGTAGTGGAACTTTTCTTAATTATTTTGAGGGAGTTACTTTAAATTTTCCCAACTAAACTTTTAGTCAACTACTGTACGGTTACTTTGCAGATGAAAGTTTTACTTGGAAAACATCTGTTTTATACACTGATTTATGTTCTTGATTAAACAACACAATGAGATAGAAAACGCATGACAGTTATTTCCATTTTAACTGGCTGCAATGCTATTGGCGAGATTGTGAAATGACACATACTGCTGTAAAGGTAAACCACTCAAACTGATTTCCACTGTTTAACTAAGAACATTTAATATCCTTGTCATGATTTAGTTCCTAAAGTTTTCAACTGGATAAACTGACCGTTAGAGAGGACAGTTTATTGCACAATATATTATAAGGCTGGTTGAGAAACATTCTCACCACAAGGTCCATTTAGTCAGAGCTGGTACTTACATACACGCTAGTCAAGGCAATATGACGAAAAGCCTGCAGAGGGCAGTTACAATTGACAACAATGGACATGCAGGTGGAGATCATGCGGTATGCTGAAAGTTTCACAGCAGCCTCTATATCTAACTTATAGGGGAGATTGTTTCTCAACTGCTGCTGATGGTTAGTCCCACTATGGAATTTTCAACTATTTCACACAGCCTTTGTCAGTAGATGGAGATGTAATAATGTATCGTTAGATAATTAATTAATTCTTGTGAGGTCATATCATGCTTTTGAGGATTTTGCCTTACTTTTACTATGCTATGTCGACTTTTTGTGCATGTAAAAGGTCTGCAAAGTGAATAAAAACCCAAAGGCAACTCCGATGGGAGTTACTCCCTCCCACAGAAAACACCACCCCTGCACTGCCTGGAACACCTGGTTTGGAGTCAAGCCTTTTCCTCTGTTAAATATGTGCATCACTATGTAACACAAGTGACATAAATATATATTTGTATATATATTTTTTTTTAGAAAATAGCTACAGCTGTACTGCAGCCGTGGTTACCAGCTGGAGAGGCATTATTTTCGCACTACCTTGCACGGCATGACCCGCCCTACTCTGCCTCTCTTGGGCTACATCCTGCTTGTTAAGTAATGCATATGTGCAAAGATTGAACAGAGGCGCCATGTCTCACTCCGTACCTTAAACAGCGTGTCCAAGACACAGTCTGAAAAGGGGTGCAGCAGCAATGAATCATATGAGAAAAATCATGTATTTTGAAAATTTGAAGTTTAACCTTGAACATTAGCATAATATGACTTCAAAAGGATCTAGGTATTTCTTCCACCACTGGTGTGAGTTTTCACCATGACTGAATAAATATATTCATATGTGTGTGTGTGTGTGTGTGTGTGTGTGTGTGTGTGTGTGTGTATGTGTGTGTGTCAGTTTATGATACAGATATGTAAGTGTGCAATATTTATGGCATAACCTTAGCCATGCTATACGTGAAACATTTCAGTGTTTTTCTCATTATGAGTTTGCATGAACATTTTCACATTTCATTTCATTTCCAGTGGTGTCACATAGCCTTCATCTATTGATTACGAGCTGAAGCAGCCAAACCTGTCTTTAAGCTGTATAGTTCAGGGACTGCTATCCATGGTTCTGAAGAGTGGAAAGTGCGAGTTAGTACATTAGTGCGGTTTAGTTATCCTTACAGAAATGATCTTTGTGTGCTTGCTAAGGCAGACATTTGATGGAAAAAGCAGCAGTGCGGACAGTGTCTCTTCTCTCTCAGAAGCATATATGGAACTGGCTCCTAAACTTTCAAATAGGAGTTGGGTTGAGTCTTTGACACTGGTGGATAAAGTTTGTGCCCTGTCTCCCAGCTTTAAGCACTGGCTCAGATCTGGAGCTGGTCCCAGGGTGCAATGGCTGCCCATTGCTCTCTTTGGATGGGTTAAATGCGGAGCACCAGTTTTCTCTATGTTGTACATTGTGTGATATGTGATCAAATAAAAATTCTTCCTTCTTCCTAATCAAAAATGGACGAGTGCTAGATAGATGGGTGGGTGGACATGATGCAAGCCTAGTCAGTTGAACAAGTCCACGGATCTGGAAGCTAGCAGGCTACCATACACAAATACTGCACAATTTTACCTCATGGAACTCAGCAGAACACCTTGTAACATTAATTTTTAATAAGACAGTGAGCAACAACTGGTACCAAGGGTGTGTGTTTGTGTCAGATCTAAGAAAAGTTACACTCCCCAGACACTCATTTCTCTGTTGTCTGACAGTTTCTTTTCTTTTCCCTATCCCGTCCGTACGTTCATGAAATAAAATAATGTTACAGCTCCATTTCTCCTCCATTCCACAGTCAAATAAGCATTGTAGTACATTCCAGAGGATTTCGGCACTTTTGTGGCTCCTTATTGCCAGCAATAGTGAAGCTAAATCCAGTTTTTAATCCCAAAAAATTATTAAAAAACAAGCTCCAGGATCTGGCTTATTGGAACCCACAGATGAAGTCTCTTCATTGTGGCTTTCAAAATTTCTTTACACCTAGGTGCAAATTCAGCTTTGAGCTCCTATTGGTCAGGGTGACAGACCTCCCGACTGACCAGATGCCACAGCTGTCAAGTTCTCTTCTCCTGGACCTGAACAGCTGCTGAGAGTTGCCAGCTGCATTTCCAGCAGGCCCAAAGAACTTCTCCTCACAGCAGCGACAGAAGGTCCTGCCAGTATTCCAGCTTAGTTAGCACCAGAAGCTGCCATGCAAAGCTTACCAGCTAACTCCTCAATCCAAGGAACATGAAGTAAATTAGCACCAAGCTGCTATCCCTTGAAAGGAAAGGAGAGACCGGTTTCCTCCACCAACGTTCTTTCATCAGACCTTGCTTAACAAGAACAGCATTGTTCAACATTATATTTACAACCTCCTCCTGCTTGGCTCATCGGCCAAGGAACCACCAGCATCTTTTCTTCAAAGACTGATAATGTTGAACTGGTCCTGCACAGCTAAGCACACAGCGTTTTGCTACACTTCTAATTTGACATTAGTTGAATTTTGCTTCACACAGGCTCAAAGTCTGTGCATGCAACTAACCATCTTCTCTAACCTGGTGCAATGTCACACACACACACTTATAATCAGCCATTTTGTTTGTAACCTTCGATTGTCCATGCCATGTGCCATGGTACTTTGAACCCTAGCTACCATTTTGGTTTTGTTCATCCATTCACATACAAACACACACCTGTAAATAGTGCATGTTAGTTTGTGTCTTTCCATCACTGTGTTAGATGAAATACTTTTTGAAACTTTATGCTGTCTATTTAATGTTATACAAGAGTGACTGTTGCCAACCTCTTCTCAGTCAAAGACTCCAAAATCCTTCAACCGTAACTAGCTGTTATGGTGATTCTAGTTGTAATTAAGTTAATTATTAATCAGAGTTGCAAATTGACAGCTTAGTACTTTATTCTGATAATCATTTGGTGAATTGGCTATCTTTTCCCTTCTTCAAGGGTGGTGCCCTGAGGTGATGTAATGACAATTGGATCTTATTTTTTTATCATAATTAATAATTATCCCTGTAATCATTAATTATAATTGATTGCCAAAAGTTACCCCCAAATCCCCTATTAATGTTGCATGATGTGCTGCAAGCTGTATCCTTCAGAGCTCGCTGGCTGCAGCTGATGTCTGCCAGTTAAGGCTGACAGTCACACCAGCCTCCATCCCTCCACAATGGTATTTTAGTCCAATTTACTCCACAGAAAGACACATTAGGTGTCTGATATCTGAAGTGAAATCACCCAAAAGAAATCAACACAACAAATACAGCCGAAAGACCAAGTTAAATGACTGCAATCAGCTGAGGTGAAGCCAAGTAGGCCCTAATTAGGCATAACTTTATGCCTTTGGATATTTTAACATGTATGTGATATAAAAATGTACCTCATACAGTTGCCATGAAGGGATAAATTAGGTACAGACACCAATACTATTTGTTGTACTAGGCTATAAATTAGTTTATTTCTGCTGTAAAGGTGGGCATGTTAACATGGACTCTTGTGTGTATTGACTCAGTTTTGGAGCCAGCCTCACGCAGCCATTGGAAGAGCTGTAGTTTGGCGACTGGTTCGTTGTCGTGATGTTTAAATGATGGTGATCATGATTTAGCCACTTGTTAGCAAGCACTTTTTTTAGGACACTTAAACGCTTTTAAAGCTCAAACAGAACTTGGGCACAGAGCCCTGGTTAATTGGTGCTCTTGGCAAGACTTTAGTGGGTGCCACTTGGATCTTAGATAACTGCCATTGCACACCAATTGTGTTCATATACCCACACAGCAACCACACACTTCACAACACATTTCTTTATTCTCGAAATGAAATCATAATGAAGAAACAATGGCAAGCCCTCTGGAGGAAAAGCAGGAGGCCAGCAGCGAAGGCAGAAGCCGTCGGGAGGCAGGCTGGAGTTGTCTGGGCCACCGACCGAGAACCACTGGCATAAGTCAGCCAGGCACCTTAGTGGTTCACAAAGGTGAACACAGAAAACATGTCACAATAAATCATGAAAAAATGAAAAAAAAAAAGAAAAAAATACCGTTTCATGTACTGGGAAATCAGATGAGTCTGAGGGATCGTGAGATGATTGATGGGTAAGGAAGGGTTTAGTTCTGATCTGATTCAGTTTTTGGGCTTTCTCAATTATTTGCTTTGGTGAGATAACTGATCATTTAAACATTTATTTAATGAAACCATGTGAGAACTTTAGTGGGAAAAACACTATTCGGTGCCCAATTTGTTGCATTTTAGAAGCTTGTTACATTTTCCACTGTGTAAAAGATTATCATTTTTTTTTAAATCAAGTAGTAGATATTGCTGTCAAATAAATGTAGCGGAGTAGAAAGTACAATACTTCTCTTTGAGATGTAGTGGAGTGGAGTGGAAGTAGTGAGTACTCCTCTGTAACCTTTGCAAGAAACCTCAAAGAATCAAAGCATATTCAGACTACGAACTGCTAAACTCTGGTGTTCACCTTACAGTATGTTAAATACACAGCAAGTTGCCTGTAAAATGTGTAGTTCATTGCTTCGCTGGAAGGCACCACAGTGTGTAACCGATGCTGTAGAGATAGTGTGTGAGAAATGAAATCCATGACGACGCAATATCTCCGCCTTGTGAAAACTAACTTTGATCTGACATCCATCTTCCCAATCATGCATACGTTTAACTGAGAGCTAGATGGAATATAACTGTGCTGTAAATGTGCTGGGTAATTGGTGCACCATTTTGTCACTGTATGAATTATTCATGTTGGGTTGTTGCTTCTTCAACTTGTAGTTACATCGTCTAAAACGGTCCAAGGAGAGATTTATCACTTTGCTTGCTGTCAAATGAGAATATATTAAAGTGAGGTTTGTGGATCGCTTCTTTGATAAATGCCATATTCATAATGCCCTAGGAGAGATGATGGCAGCTGATAATTTGCCTTCTTGATATCTGCCCATATGCTGACTATGGCTCCAGTTCACTCAGAGATAGATGTATTTTTTTTAAAAAAAAGGAATAAGTCGACCGGCAGAGCATGGGTGATTGTAAATGAATAATGGAGGTGAAATTCCACCATGACAGGAGAATATATTGTTTAGGTTCAGAACAGTAGAGGCAAGTTGCATTTAGTGAATCCACAAAATCCAAAAGAGGGGACCAGACATTTATTAAGTCCTTTATTCTTTCATTTGTCACTAGTGTCTCACAAAAGTGGACTTCTTGTTCAACTAAAGGGCATACAAGATACAAGTTGAATGCATGGTGACTAATGAACTGTAATAAAGTTTAAGCTTGCTGGAAAGAAAGAACTTGTGTAATATTGTTGGGCTAAATTTAATTCATTAAATTGGAGAGGACATTTATCTTTAGATGTTTTTTTTTTTTTGTTTCCTGCTGGAGACTTGAGAATTTCCTAACCTTCAGATTAAACCTAATGTGTCTAATTTTTTCAGATATGTCAAAGTGAACTTCATTGACCTGTTTGTTTTTGACAGTAGTCTGGCCATATGCCCTTTTGCGTGCACTCACAGCTAATCACAGAACTTTCAGACACATCTTTGCTATTCTCATCATACTCTGACATTTAACCTATTGCACTGACAGACCAGACTCTTTTTTCTGCCCTCTTCAGAACAGAAAAACATCCACAGCACCCATTCAAAAAAAGTTATTAAAGATTTGAAAACGCACTTAGCCGTCTTACAGGTGAAATCAAGAGCAAATAACAGTGCTGATGTATCTGATCTTCTGATCTTTTTTCCAGTGTACTGGAGGGCATACCAGAGTTTGGTAAGTTTGGACAGGTAAAAGGAAAACAAAGTCAATTTAAAGAAAAAAGGTTGAATTCACGCACACAATCCAAACTGATTTTATTAGAGTTACAATATTTTGGCTGGGGACCTTAGTCAGGTCACAATGAACAACATATAAAAATGAAAACCGTTTTCTGTGATACATTTCATTTCTTTCTTGCCAACAATTATTATTTTACATGTATCAAAATGACAAGACCTAGAAACAGTCCTGCTAGTAATCACTATTCTTTACATTTTGATCTTTGTAGGCATTTAATAAAAAGATTAACGACATCTTAGGCTCATGTAGTGCCAGAATCTCTTTTTTCAGTTTTTTCCAAATTAGGACAGAGTGTATGCAGCTGCAGTGCTGAACACTTTATTGTGCAGCTGCTTCAAGCGCTTTAGTTTTTTTAGCCAATCAGTGATTAGATGGAGTGGGCCTCGTCAACTTAGTGTTTCAGATCCTTTCTCCGTAAAGTCACCCAGTCTCTGATTGGTCAGCTCACACACCTGACCCAGCACCACTAACACCAACCAACAACATCTGCATGTAGCCTAAATAGCAATACTAATATTCCTTCAACAGATACACAAAAGGGTTATTATATTCTGCCATATTCATACTTCAGAGCGAACCTGGGTGAGCGGAGTGAGAGAGGTGGAGAGGAGCACTGCACATAAGGACTGAGAGAGACGCTGCGATCACGCAAATTCTGTGAAGAAATACAAGTGATTTGCTGAACTTATAGAAGAGAACTATACAACACAAATATTGATCTAATCGCGCTAGTATCGATCTGATACCAATACTCACCTTGGTATCGATACTATCGATATTTGGATTGATCTGCCCATTCTACTGACAACAACAAAGAGGCTGTGCTAAAACAATACTTATGTGCAAAATTAGTTGTGAGCTATTAGATATGAGAGTGTTTAAATCTGTGATATAGTGTGATGTCAGGCAGTCACTTCTGACAAGAGGCTCTACCCTGCACACGGAGCAATGTAGCACATAGAGCAAGTCTCATTGCTAGTTTCTGTTATCATTTTCAACGCAGCACCCATGTTGTGTGCGCCTAAGCAGACGGGTTCACACTGTGAATATGCTCTGATCTTATGATTTCAGAGGCTGCTTTCAGTTATTTCAAACATTTTCGAGCACACAATAAGGTCACTGTCATAAATATTGTAGCACATTTAAGCACGAAAACTTTAAGCTGTGGTTTTAAAAGATCCGTCATGGTTATAAACAGAATTCAACTTTTAGCCTTTGAAATACATACGTTCAGGCAGGATCTCAGGATTTATCAGGACAGCTGCCTCATGCTCAACTATTTTAATGTATGAATCTCGACGGCGTGTGGGACCTTTAATGTGTAGAAGAGCACAGGATATTAACATGAAATACTTACCAATCCTGCCAGCGAGTCAGGTCACTGTTCAGCTATTCCTGGATGTGCATGTTAATGTCGAGATACCCATATCGTTTCCCCTGCTGGACGATCGATGCAGGTAATGTCATTAATATTTTCCTCATTAAGGACATATTTCACCCCTTTCATTCCAACCCATTATTGATAAGGATGATAATTTATGACCTGTCCTGCCAAGGAAGCGCAGCAGAGCTCCTCCTCATCCTCAGTGTATTTTTTTTTCATATGCAGTCAGACAGTTGTGGAAGGGACAGATGATTATGAACAGGCAGAGTCCAGAAGCTGACAACCACATCCCTGTCCCTTAGCTAAACCAAATAATACTGTTAAATACCAGCCAGGTCCTGGTACAACTGGCTTTTAAGGGAAATATTAGACAACACTCTGGATGGTTCCATTAATGTCCCCAAAACACACCCATGACTAATTCAGAGTCTGAAAAAACACCCCTTTGTCGTGTGTGCCTCACTTTGTGGCCAGATTATCTGACATTAAACCAGCAGAGTGGATTTGGACATGACTTAAATGCATTTGGCACTTTAGACCAGGTGCTATTGACCGTCAGACGCAGTGTTTTCTGTGTGAGAGAGGAACTACTGTTGGCGCAGACTTTGACCTTTTTAAGAGCTTTTACAAGCATAAGAACCTTTATAAAACACTGAAGGACGGGGAAGAGAAGCAAGTAAACAATGGACTCTCTGTAGTGTAATCTTTACAAATTTGCTCAAGTTTTTGTTATTGGTCAAATATGCTAAGATATGAATTTGCGTTAAAATATATTGGCGGTGTCCACTCCAAAGGAATACACACAGCGATTAGAATATGTGTTAATTGATTAAATGCCAATATAATGGCTGAAAGTAAATGATTGGTTATCAAATATGAATATTTAATGTTTATAAAAAATCAAGCTTATAGTAGTAAATTGGCCTAAAGAATGGGGAATAGAGGAAGAAAAAAAATCTTCAATACAGTGTTGGGACCTCACCACATGGCAAAATAAGAGACCTACATGATAAACAAAAGCCTAACATACAGTCCCCTGGCACAAACAAATCCTAGTAAACAGAGGAAAGAGTGTAAACTCCAGTGTCCAATAGGTGGTGCCTGGTTGCTACAGTCTGCCCTGCCTGAAAGTGGACCTGAATGCATCCTGAAGCACATCATGATGTGTTGCTGGAATCATTGGCTTTCCCCTCTGCAGAGGTTACTACAAGAGAGCAACCAAATGTTTGGATTTTACCTTCGCCTAGGCCACCTTGTGTTACCAAACACATCCCAGATCCAGAGATGAAAGATGCTGGATCCTCCTGGGAGTAGGGGTAGATTGTTGATGCCATTTCCAAGCGCCAAAGTCTCTCCAGCTAAAGTGCTCCGAACAACTCTCCTGATCCTCTTTGACTGCCAGCATATAGGCGAGAATCTTCCAATCTGTCCCATAAGCATGATTAGGTGCCCCCCTTGAGTGCCTCCATCTGGAAGATTTCCCATGGATGAATCACTGAACACCATTGGCTTTAGGGAGCTGTCTTTTCCCAAGTACCAAAACCTCAAAGTCACCTCATCTGACTTCAGTTCTCTGATCAGTTTATTTGCACAGTGCAGAGTCTTAACAGCGGCATGCTTTGTACTGGTCGCCAGTATGGACTTAAGCATATCATATTCAGTGTCTGTAAGGGGGGCATCTTGCTGTGTGGCTCTGGTGGGGTCCACATGAATGGTTTGGAGGTTTTTTATGTACATCCATTGTTGCTCCTGTATTTCATCTTCTACAGAGAGTGCCTCTATTCCAGTGTAGCTGAAGCCCTTGTCTTCTCCAAGTCCAACTTGAAAAGCAGCTTTCAAGTGAGAGATGACTGTCATGGAGAACGTTTCTGAACCTCCCCAGACAAAGTCATCAACATGACAAGCAAGGACTCCCATCACATGGCATGAGTCATCCAACCAGCAGAACACTGCTGGGTCAACTTTTGACACAGAACCTCCTGACTGCTGCATAATGTCCTTCACCCTGTTGTACCAGTACAGAGAAGCGTATGTAGGTGAATCTTATGGTAGCTCCTCAGTGTTCATTTCCTCAAAACCTCTTGCAACTATTTTGGCTTTTAGGGACAACAACATCTGGTGTCTCCTTGAGTGTGCACAACCACCTTGTAGAGATGCATTTCTGACCTTCATCCTTCACCTCTTCAAACACTTTGTTCTGTTTCCAGTTGCTGAGTTCAACATGTTTGACAGGTATGAGGGCATCATCATTCACAATCCATACGTCCTCTTTATGGCAGTCTGCACATAACTCAGCATATTGAGATGGACCCAGTTGAAGATTGTCTACTTGTCCTAAGTCCACTGATCCAGTTGTACCAGCAATTTCCTCAGGCTCTGTGTACTGTAAATCATACCAGATTGTGTACGTTCCAGTGGCCTTTCCTGCCCAGCTGAGGATTTTTACAGTATGTACTTGGCCACTTCCACTGTCTGTGTATGTAACTACTTGTCCAGTTTTCAGCTTAAGTCCTTCACACGTAGTATTTGAGTGTGGTGATGTGTGACGGGGCTCATTGATATCTTCAGCATCTTCATCCTTTTAGGGTGCCTCTTCCTCACTTTTAATTTTCAGTGTTAATTTCATAGAGTCCAGTTTCTGGTAATGTGGCATTTTCAGTCCCCATCAACTGATTATCTCTTTCTCTCAGCATATCTTGTGAGCCATCAACCTTTTGAAGTCTGGATCGATGTACACGAACATAAGTGCCCCTGTGGCGAAGAAATATCACCACACCATCTTGTCCGATGACCATACCTGGACCTTTCCACTCTGTAGAATCCACCCGTTTGTAGTAAACCCTATCCCCTGTTTTATATTGGTCATCAATGTGTCGCAGTTGTTTACAAAGGGCTCTTTGGATCCTCTCAGAGCATTCTGTTTCTGTGAATGCTGTCCTTGTAGCATGTAGTGCTGAGATGTGCTGGGTCATCCAAATAGCCACGCCAGTCCCTTCTAGAGCTGGCGACTTATCAGTGAGAACTGATGGCAGATTTGGGTTCTATCCGAACACTAGCTGGTAGGGACTGTATCCATGTACCTTGTGCACAGACTTTTTTGCCATCAGGGCCCAGTCAAGGGTTGTCTTCCAATCACATCCGTTGTCTCTCTTTACTTTCAACAGGATTTCCGTGAGGGTTTGATCATGCCTTTCCAAGAGACCATTGCTTCATGGACCATAAGCTGTTTTTCACTTGAGTGTTAAAGTTTTCAGCCATGTCCCTCATTTCCTCATTGTTAAAGGGATAGTTTGTGTTTTTTGAAGTGGGGTCATATAAAGTACATATCTATAGTCGATATGTTCCCTACTGCAATCACCGATCAGCACAGCCTCAGTAGAGAGCCACTCCAGCCCAGACGCTCAGCTTTGTACTGCAGTGAATGGGGTCCAGAGAAAAAGTGAAATAAAGCACCTAAAACAAGGCTCACCTTAAAAAATCTATAACAGTTCAAGTGTACTTTGTCTAGGGAAAATTTACACCGCTTTACATCAATGTCAGACAGCCCTTTCTTTTAGCACTACATTTTCTCAACCGTAGAACCTCCGTATCCCTACGCATTAGCACAACTGGGCAACAGGTGATCTGCGAGCGGCAAAATACAGTGCGAGGCCCAGCTGCTGGATGAGATGTTTACTTTCGATAAAAACTAAACTTAACAGACTGTCGAACCTCCGTATCCCTATGCATTAGCGCAACTGCGTAAGGATATGGAGGTTCTACAGTGGTCAGAAGTGTAGTCATTCCATCATCTTTGTTCAGATCCCCTGTGGGCATTTCCAGCGTGCTGTCCCTGACTCTTACCATTAGCGACAACGCAATCGCCAAGGCCTGCTTCTTTTTATCCAAGTCAGTAACCAGTCTCCAGATTTCGACCACATTTTCCCAGCTTTTGTAAGATTTCTTCTCAACAAATGCTGGCAGAACTTTATAATTACCAGCGGCCATCCTCTGCTACCAATGGTGGCTCAATGATTATGATGACAACTGTACGTTTTTCATAACTTTACTGCAAACACAGCACGTCACAACCAAGGTTGACTCCCGCCTTCCTCCCTCTGTCCAAACAAGTTATTCACACATGCACAGTGAGAAATGTAGCACATAACAGAGGCAAGGCTGGGTGGAATGATAAAGCAATCTTTATTGAAACAGATCTCAAGCAACAACCTCCTGATCCCTCTGGAATATCTCATCTTCTGTCAGTTACCTAACTCTGCTGATGTCCCTCCTTGGGGCTTGCAACCTAAATTTGACCGGATTGTCGCTCTGTACTTACATGAAAATGTAGACATTGGCTACAAAGTTGAACTCGGATGAATTGGCATCACTGAAAACAGTTTGGAATACACTATTTAAGGTGGCAATAGACCAAGAAAAATGTGATGAAATTCTGCTGCTGCCCTCTAGAATATCTATATGCAATAGATACAGAGAGATGCAATATAATATTTTATACAATGTCTACATTTACACATTTATTTACAGTACACAGCGGGAGTTTCTCCAACCTGTCTCATATGCATAATTAGTACTGGAACCAGACTGCACTGTCCTTGGAAGTGTGGCAAAATCCAACTACTCTGGAGGGCAGTATGCACAGAAATAAGTACAGCTATAGGGCAGCAACTGCTCCCTGATCCACGTGTGCGCCTACTGGGGAGTCTGTCAGACCCTCTGAGGATGCACATAGTAATCCAGTCTCTACCAATGTTGGCAAGGAAGAGTATAATGACAAAGTAGGTTGGTGATCTTCCTAATATCCAAATGTGGAAATATCTGATATCGCATCATATAACCTTAGAGAGACTGAGGTATTGTATTGGTGGGAGAAATAATCTATTTTTGAAAAAAGTGGGAAGGGCCTCTGGACCATTTGGGGATTAGGTGTAGCCTGTCAATGAGACAATGAAGGGATGGCTTCACTCATGTGTATTGTCACCACTATATTTTGCTTTGATGTATGCTGTTCGCTGTCTTATGGACCAATAATGTACATGTATTCTTACAAATCAATAAAACAATTGTACAGAAGTGTCACCATGAGATGACTCTTCCCACCATATTCTTCTACCTCATCACATCTCAGTGGCAAATATTATATTTGCAATAAATGTTCATGCCCAGCGCACATATTGTGTAAATAGCAAATGTACTTGTGCCCAACTGTGCACCCTTAAAATGAGGTGCAGTTAGGTGCACAGGCAGGTTCACATTACTCATACGCTGATTTCATGATTTGAGAAGCTGCTCTCAGTTATTTTGAACAATTCAACCCCCTGCCCCCACCATTATGATCAGGATGATACATTATATATAATAGATACTAATATAGTGTGCCTATGATATAGTTAGAACAGCTGTTTTCACGCTGAAATGATGCTTCAGCATCCATCATCATTGCTCCTCCTGTTGGCTAGATAAACCATGGTGCTTAGGGGCGTTATGATTCCGCCCTGCTTCAGCACAGGGGATCAAATTCCAGTCCCGGACTCTTCCAGGTCTGAGCATGAACTGGTTGGGGCTCCGCACATAATGGTGTAGTTTTAGGAGGCTGCAGCTGTACACACAAACATACATTCGGGTAAACACACAGTGTTATGAATGGCTTGTTGGAAACTAACTGTTAATGACACGCGTGTCACTGTTGCACCTACAATAAATACGAAACCTCATTGTGATTAAAAGCATGTTTAACTTTGGCAGGTACTGTTTCAACATTGTGTTGATCAACCTCAACCACGTCACTGTCAATGACCAGCCATACCCAATTCCGCCACCTTAACACTCCCATGACAGTGAACTATAGCGACTAGGTGTTTCTTACTGGGTTGGTGTACTTTTCCCTTTGTTTGCACGCTGTGTTAGAGCATAAAGACTGCATGTTTAGGCTTTGGTTTACATGCAGGCCACTCTATTGTTAGGACGAGTGTTGAGGTCCCAATAGGCCTGACAAGTGTTAGAACAAAGGGATTTTTTTTAATTCAAGAATTTTGAGTGAATGTGATAAGCATAATGGCAAATGATCATAACTCACTGCGAAGATAGAACATTAATGTCCAGTCACAACTGAGAGATGGCTGATTTATGGGACATAATTTATGGGATTATTTATTTATCATGGGACATGTCATTGTTTATCAAAGAAATATGTTTAAATCAAACTGTAATTTCCCAGGTCAAAACAAATAATTCCAGCAGACTGCTGGCAATACTGTAGAGATTCATATTAAACCAGGCTGAAGCCAATCCAAACCGACATTCGAGCTGTAGCGGGGTATGTCCCGACCAAGTTGCCAGTTTAACACAGGGCTTACATAACACACACACAAAAAAAATAACCTTTGACACAAGTGCCTGGACCAAAAAGCCCTGCCCCAGCTGAGTCTTGACAATTAAAATTGCTTATCTCTCCCAAGCCCAAAATATACACATAAGTTTACACACATGAAACTGTTACTCTCCCACTAGTCCTGAGCTGTATTTATTGATTGGCATTCCAAAGACTGGACATGCTCCCAAAGGCAGTTGATAATAGATTAAAATCCCTTTATGCTGACAATCATGACATGCTTGTTTATTTGCAGGGTTTTCCTTTGGGATGATTTACAATGGCAGAGTGTTCAAAATGATTGCTCGCATAAATCATATTATAGTGTAATGAAAACTCATCATGAAAGCCAGTCACACCTCAGACTGATAAGAGTCAGGTTTATGGGTGAGGCTATTACATGGCAGGGGTACCTTTGCTTCAAGGTACAGTGACACCAGAGCACTACGAGGCATTCAGTGTGTGTTAAAGAGTAGCACTCAGCTGATTTGTTGACTGCGTATGTATTCAAGTGTGTGTTTCTATCAGTATGTGTCTCTTGCGTATCTTGTGTGTCCTGATCTGACTGATTCTCATTGCAAAGAGCTACATTTTTAATCCTCCTTTAGTCCTTCTGAGGGGCTGAAGGAAAAGCAGTAGCTTTTCTTTTTGCTGATGTGGAACAGGCCCCATTGGCTCGCCTCCTACAACATTAATTAACACTACAGCTCATGATGGATGACCTCAGCTTTAGCCACCTAACTCCCATTCATCACAACACGTAGGAGGATGGAACTCCAAATCTTTTATTTTACTCCCTTCTTTTGGTCCCACAACACAAGCAAAGCCATGTTGTTTTTTCCCCTTGTAATCACAACATAAAGATGATCCACACATCTGATGATCAAAATCTCAACTCTTAGCATGAGACATTTGGTCCATTACTGGCTATAAATCACTCTTCTTCTATGTAAATGCTGTGGAGCAACTTTTTTTCCACTGTTGATGAACTGTCACTGAAAAGACATTGACATGGTAAATAGTGTAATATTAAACTCAACTTTTTTTCAAAGTATCAGTTATTTTTATAATATCAATACAATGTACATTAATAATATATAGAACCTTGTTGCAAAATATATATTTGCAACAAGGTTCAAACCCAGAAAAAATGTAGTCAGCAGTGTGTTTCAATTGGTGGGCTGTCACTCTAACTCTTGGAAGGAGGATGGTGTAAGAGACTAAACTAAATGAGACTGAATGCTTTACGTGCCCAAATTGTGTGCAAAAATCAGTGGTTACCCTCAGCCTGACTGAGGAAATATGGATTTAAAATTTGAATTGGCTGACATTTTTACAACTGAAACTGGTGTTTATGGAATAGTTATTTCCCTACAAGTGCAAGTACAGTAGTGCAAGTGGTGAGTTACACTGCTATTTCAATGTTATTGGGAATGTGGCTCTATAATTAACTTTGATATGAAGTGAAATTCAATGTGAGATGCATCATTATGTATAAAAAAAAGTTCCTTCTCACATTTAATTTCTAAAATCAGGCTTTCAGTTACCACCTAGCAATCTGTGTCGCCAGTTTCCCCCAGTCTCTGAAATGTTTGTATGCATGGGTCAAATTTCTCATACATTTACACACATTTCCATGTAATAAATCTAATTTTTTGCTTAGAAAGTGGCAAGGTTTATAGAAGAAGCCCCTGTACTGTGGACACAGCCTTCAAATGGACTCTCTAGTTTTCCTCCACTGCATATACTCAATTTATTTGACCTTAGGTCAGGCTTATTAGTAGAGTGTAACAACTGCTGTGTCATATAATTCTGCTCCTCTGCCCATTTACAGCACCCTCTCCCGTAAAATAGTTTCAGTATCCCTGTCTGTGAACAGTTCTGCTTTGTTGTGTGGCATGTTTTGAGCAAAGGTAGGCATCTTCTCATCAGCAAAGTTGCACAGCCCTTCACGAGCAACCATAGCCATAGAGAGAGCTAGGAATAGATACAGAACTACATACACACTTAAGTGTAATTAAAGCTGCAAGCAGCGATGAACGGGCCCTCACAGTCCATGCGCAATGGGGCATGTTGCCGTCAGGTCTGATCATGCAACACCTTTCATTGAGGAGGCCGTTACTTTATGATTTGGTGGGCTGGTCCCACTGGTGTTAAATAATGTACACTGCAGTCAGAAGAACTCCCTGCAATCTACATGAAGAACAAATAATGAGAGGACTACCACTGTGTTACCCTACAGGCTCTTAAACAGAAGTTTGTATCTATTAGCAAGGCAGTACTGTCCTCTTGTGGAGAAAGTCTGTCTACTCAAAAATAAAGATATTTCAGTTGTTTGGCATTTGGCAAATTTGCAAAAAAAAAAAAAAAAAGTAGCCAGAAATGGGCGTGGCTTATGTCACAGTGTTCAGCACAATTCAGTGAACGTGTGGATATAAGGTTTTTGAATGTGCGACAAAGAATATGTGTTATAAGCCAAAACACACTTACTTGATTATAGCATCACTTAGTGGTGGAAATTGACGATGACAATAGATTATGACATTTTTTCAGCAGATGTACATATATTCCAAGTTTGGTGAGTTTTGGGGCATGTTCAGGCAGTGAAAAATGTGATCATTTGGGACGTAAAAGTGGTCATTACAAAAACAGTAGGGACCTCGCAGGTCGAGACCTGTCCGGGCCCTAATAATAAAACTTCACTTTATGAAATAAAAAAAAAAATCTAATTGAACCTTTAACCCACACATGGATTGTTTTCTTAAGGATTTCTTGCTATTTTTGTAAAATCTTTAGGGAACAATCTCTAAAGGTTATTTGACGGTTACACAACAACCTTCAGAGAACCCTCAGGGAACATTCCCCAAAAGTTCTCTTAAAGTGACACACACACACACACACACACACGTATACTTACTTATGTCCACTTTGAGGGCGCACATTTCAACACCCCCCCTTAGAGGACACCACTTTCTGAATGGTTTAGAGAGATGCTGGCAAGTGGAATATATCACTGGGAGTCTCCAGATTATGAAAATCACTTGAGATTTTAGTTTTAAACATCTTTTGTCCATACAGAATTTTTACCTTGAGATTGAGGACAAATAATTTTAATGTCACATTTGGGGTCTTCAGCTATACACAAATACACAGACTGATAAATGTCACCTTTGGGTGCCTAACTTTCCTTTGGGGACATGACTCATTAAATGTTATTATTTGCATGCACGTTCAGCTATGTTCAGTGAGGAGACTATGTTATAATGAAATATAAAATTCAATCTTTGATCAAGTAACATTGGTCTCGAGTAGCTTCTGAGATATCTAAAGAAAACACATTAAACTCAAAGTAAACCCCAAATTATCTCATACAGAAGAAAGAAGTAGTAATTATAACTAGAATGTTCCTCCCGCTCCCTGTATAATGTTACATAAAGTCATCTCCTGTGTTCATATTTGTGGTTTAAATTCTTGCAGAATTGAAATTCAGGCATCTGTGATCTTGTGCCCCATTATTATATTATATTATCAATAGCAATCACACTACAGTATCAGTGCATCTGCTTTGCGTTGGGCCAAAGAATGCCCCTTAGCCGTGATATTATCCCAACACCCTGTCGTGAGCTATTGTATAATTAACACACCTGACTGCCCATCAGAAAAGAGTACTCACCCAGACCATGTAATAATGCAGATTAAGAGGTAGATTGAATATGTCATAGTTACACCACACTGAAAATCTGCATGAAATAATTATACACCAAACAGACTTGCGTTTGTTAACTTGTGTTTTAGTAACATAATGCATGGACATCATGTACAAGTGCCACACAGCTCAAATGGAATGTCCTTGAAAATTATAGGTTGCCACAGACTTGGCTAGCTTTCAAATGAATGCATCTGGACAACAGTCAGTTAACATACTTCTTAGACTAGACTAGTAGACTAGAGAATGTTCAGAGAAACAATTTCTTGGACTCGCTAGCAACATGATAATAGCAGGTTGTGCTCCAAACTACAACCAAAAACATTAGCTATATGAAAAGAAAGAAAGAAAGAAAGAAAGAAAGAAAGAAAGAAAGAAAGAAAAAAAGAAAAAAATAAAGAAAGAAGGGCTTCGGGCATAAACAAATTTAACATTAGCCTCTAAAATAAGATAACAGATACACTTCACACAGGTATACTTCAAAAAAATAGCTAGCGTGAGTCCTGAGAACAAGCCTTGCTCTTCAAGGCAGTGATCCGATTTCGAACATAATTTTTCACTCCAGTCCAGTTTCGGTTTTTGAGTGCATAGGGTTCTGCACTAATACACCGAATGCAGTCGACCTTTTGAGGTACCTTGCATGTGTGGATGAAGTGCTTCATATGTCTTTCAGTTGCATGTACCTCACTGTCTTCCCACTTACGTTTGGAGTTACCTCTGTTGTCTGCAAAGAAAAGATACAGGTGTCAATATTCCATTACTAAAAACATTTTTTGGAGTCCATCCAAAAATGCATTCACAACCTCTGCTTTCTTTTAGTACTCCTGTTCAAAGTGCAAGGACAACACCAAGGTAAACTGATCAAAAATAGAAGACCATGAATGCTAGATATTGCTACATAGTTTTTTTTTTTAATTATTTAAACACAATCCAAATAGGCATCCCCGTTAAATTTGTTAAAAAAAAAAAAAAAAAAGCAGGCTCTCTGCTCCACCAACATTAGCCAGAGAAATTAGTGCCTTTTTGGGAGCAGAGCTCAGGTCCTGATGATGTCATATACTGTACAGACATGGACAGAAAGAAAAATCTTCACGATATTGACTGATGACTCTTAGGGGTTATGCCTCTATTCATAGAATCTGGAGTTCAAAGTGTTATAGTGTTACTACTTAAACTTAAGATTCTTCTCTAAACTCACTTGTTAGCTGCATTTGTAAACAGATATTTTGGTATCAAACAACTTTTTAACAGAATGTTTACTTTTAGATTGAGAACAAATCATTTTAATGTCACTTTTGAGATCTTCAGCTGTACGCAAATGCACAAACTGGTAAAAGTCACCTGTGGGTGGTTAACTTTCCTGTTAGGGACAAGAGTCATTAAATGTTATTATCTGCATGCACTTTAAGCTACAGTATGTTTAGTAAGGAGAGTATGATCTAATATGAATATGAGGTTCAGCTTTTGATTGTAACATAACGCTGCTCTACAGAGAATGCAGTGTAGATTCTGCCATAGTGCCCTTTCTTTAGGCTATCAAGGACAGACAAGTTGTCTGTTAGTGCAGTGGGCAGACACATTTATGTTATAGGTAGTTAGCAAGACCAGCAGTGAAGCGTGGTAAACAGTGGTAATGTCTGGGCGTGTTAAATTTATGGAGGGTCCCTCGCTTATCCCCGACTCTGGCTGCTTAAAGTAGAGAGTGGGACTTTGGGGAGCTGAGGCGCAAATCAATTAGCAGTGGTGCTGCACTGCTGTTGAATGCATACAACATTAGGGGAAACACTGTGACTGTGTCCTGAGTTAATAACTACAGACTTAACAATAACAATAACAAGTTTTACCTCGAATCAATGAGGTCGAGACAGCCACATTTTTAGTTGGCAAACCCCATCAGCATCGGAGCTGGGAGGTGCCAGGAGGGACAGCTAGGAGAAACATTAGCTGCAGCAGCTGCTTAGCTAAAGCAGTCAAACATGCTGCATTGCTTCAGATTTATCGAACGTTGTATTTGTGTTTCATGAGGTTGCTGGTGTAATATGTTTTAGACATATATTGCATTTTGCTGCATTTTCATTAAATTTTGTAAAGTGAACCCACAATTTTGAACATTTTGCCCTGTCAGCCATGACTGGGGAGCACAGAATGTAAAAACAGGTGTCAGCTGCTCGCTGACATCAGGTGCCATTTTCTGCTGGAAAAGGAAACCGGATAAAATAAATATCTGATCAACCTTGATACAGCTGAAATTTAAAGACATATTGAGATAAAGATGCTGCATGACCCCATTTAGGCATGAGTAGCATGTGTATGTTTGGAACGACCCCAAAAGTGTTATTATTATTGTTATTCATATGATTATTAATATTATCAGTAATAATAATGATAATTAGAAGAAGGAGAATAATTTTCTATCTATTATAGAAAATTTAGTGTGCAAAAAAAATACATATCAAGAAAATAAAAGACAGTACAAAGGAAACTAAAACTCAAGTAAAATCAGGAAAGTATGTTTTAAGAAAGGACATAAAGGTGATCTCTGATTCAGCAAGGAATTTGTAAAAAACAAAAAAAACAGGGCCAAAAAGTAATATAATAACAATAAATGATAATTATCATTATAATAACCTGTATTTATAGAGCACTCTTCTAAATCCATGTTACAAAGTGTTTCATAAAGGCAGCAAAATTACTTTTATCAGATAGCCTTTCTTGATTATTATTACTACTTACTTGATGATTGTATTACTTTTATTTTGATGCCTTTATGAAGAAATGTCTCACATTGATTAAGAAGACTGCTCTATTAATAAAGAGGATAATGGTGATAATGATAATAATAATTATAATCATTATTATCATTTTATTATTACTTCTGGGGTCATTCCAAACACACACACACACGCTACTCATACCTAACTGGGGACATTCATCTATATATAATGTCAAAACATCAGTATGTAAGTCTGTCAGTGCTTTAGGAGACATTCCAAACAAAGATCATTGTCCTTACAGTATGCTAATACTTGGGCTGTCATAAGAGAAATACTGGACAATAATAGATACTAATATAAAAGGATTCAGCAGTGGTTTAGGTGGCAGGCAGACACACCCAACAATAAAAAATCAGAAAATACAAGCGGAAGGCAGGCTCTCTGTGTACACACACACTGTCATACAGGAATGAATGAGTAGGACCATTTTTAGAGAAATTTTCTGCTATTTCAATAAAGAAATTCTTGCTCAACAGGTCTTTAAGTAGTATTTTATAAACTGGTCCCTACCTGAGGTCTGTCACTTTCTTCCACAGACAGCTGGCTAAGATCAGGTGCCAATTGCTGCTGGAAAAGGGGGGAAAAAAACGTATTTACTATTTTTATTACTTTTGGGGTCATTCTACACTCACACATGCTACACATACCTAATTGGGGACAGTCATCTATGTATGATGTCAAAACACCAGTATGTCAGTCTAAAAGTACTTTTGGGGTCATTCTACACTCACACACACGCTACTCATACCTAATTGGGGACATTCATCTATGTATGATGTCAAAACAACAGTATGTAAGTCTGTCAGTACTTTAGGAGACATTCCAAACAAAGATCATTGTCCTTGTAGTCCATTACTACTTGGGCTGTCATATGAGAAACACTGGGCAGTAATACATACTAATATAAAAGGATTCAGCAGGGGTTTAGGTGGCAGGCATAGACCCCCAACACCAAGAAATAAGAAAATACAGGCGGAAGGCAGGCTCTCTGTGGACACACACACTGTCACACAGGAATGAATGAGTAGGACCATTTTTAGAGAAATTTTCTGCTATTTCAATAAAGAAATTCTTGCTCAACAGGTCTTTAAGTAGTATTTTATAAACTGGTCCCTACCTGAGGTCTGTCACTTTCTTCCACAGACAGCTGGCTAAGATCAGGTGCCAATTGCTGCTGGAAAAGGGGGGGAAAAAAAACGTATTTACTATTTTTATTACTTTTGGGGTCATTCTACACTCACACATGCTACACATACCTAATTGGGGACAGTCATCTATGTATGATGTCAAAACACCAGTATGTCAGTCTAAAAGTACTTTTGGGGTCATTCTACACTCACACACACGCTACTCATACCTAATTGGGGACATTCATCTATGTATGATGTCAAAACAACAGTATGTAAGTCTGTCAGTACTTTAGGAGACATTCCAAACAAAGATCATTGTCCTTGTAGTCCATTACTACTTGGGCTGTCATATGAGAAACACTGGGCAGTAATACATACTAATATAAAAGGATTCAGCAGGGGTTTAGGTGGCAGGCATAGACCCCCAACACCAAGAAATAAGAAAATACAGGCGGAAGGCAGGCTCTCTGTGGACACACACACTGTCACACAGGAATGAATGAGTAGGACCATTTTTAGAGAAATTTTCTGCTATTTCAATAAAGAAATTCTTGCTGAACAGGTCTTTAAGTAGTATTTTATAAACTGGTCCCTACCTGAGGTCTGTCACTTTCTTCCACAGACAGCTGGCTAAGATCAGGTGCCAATTGCTGCTGGAAAAGGGGGGAAAAAAAACGTATTTACTATTTTTATTACTTTTGGGGTCATTCTACACTCACACATGCTACACATACCTAATTGGGGACAGTCATCTATGTATGATGTCAAAACACCAGTATGTCAGTCTAAAAGTACTTTTGGGGTCATTCTACACTCACACACACGCTACTCATACCTAATTGGGGACATTCATCTATGTATGATGTCAAAACAACAGTATGTAAGTCTGTCAGTACTTTAGGAGACATTCCAAACAAAGATCATTGTCCTTGTAGTCCATTACTACTTGGGCTGTCATATGAGAAACACTGGGCAGTAATACATACTAATATAAAAGGATTCAGCAGGGGTTTAGGTGGCAGGCATAGACCCCCAACACCAAGAAATAAGAAAATACAGGCGGAAGGCAGGCTCTCTGTGGACACACACACTGTCACACAGGAATGAATGAGTAGGACCATTTTTAGAGAAATTTTCTGCTATTTCAATAAAGAAATTCTTGCTCAACAGGTCTTTAAGTAGTATTTTATAAACTGGTCCCTACCTGAGGTCTGTCACTTTCTTCCACAGACAGCTGGCTAAGATCAGGTGCCAATTGCTGCTGGAAAAGGGGGGAAAAAAAACGTATTTACTATTTTTATTACTTTTGGGGTCATTCTACACTCACACATGCTACACATACCTAATTGGGGACAGTCATCTATGTATGATGTCAAAACACCAGTATGTCAGTCTAAAAGTACTTTTGGGGTCATTCTACACTCACACACACGCTACTCATACCTAATTGGGGACATTCATCTATGTATGATGTCAAAACAACAGTATGTAAGTCTGTCAGTACTTTAGGAGACATTCCAAACAAAGATCATTGTCCTTGTAGTCCATTACTACTTGGGCTGTCATATGAGAAACACTGGGCAGTAATACATACTAATATAAAAGGATTCAGCAGGGGTTTAGGTGGCAGGCATAGACCCCCAACACCAAGAAATAAGAAAATACAGGCGGAAGGCAGGCTCTCTGTGGACACACACACACTGTCACACAGGAATGAATGAGTAGGACCATTTTTAGAGAAATTTTCTGCTATTTCAATAAAGAAATTCTTGCTCAACAGGTCTTTAAGTAGTATTTTATAAACTGGTCCCTACCTGAGGTCTGTCACTTTCTTCCACAGACAGCTGGCTAAGATCAGGTGCCAATTGCTGCTGGAAAAGGGGGGGAAAAAAACGTATTTACTATTTTTATTACTTTTGGGGTCATTCTACACTCACACATGCTACACATACCTAATTGGGGACAGTCATCTATGTATGATGTCAAAACACCAGTATGTCAGTCTAAAAGTACTTTTGGGGTCATTCTACACTCACACACACGCTACTCATACCTAATTGGGGACATTCATCTATGTATGATGTCAAAACAACAGTATGTAAGTCTGTCAGTACTTTAGGAGACATTCCAAACAAAGATCATTGTCCTTGTAGTCCATTACTACTTGGGCTGTCATATGAGAAACACTGGGCAGTAATACATACTAATATAAAAGGATTCAGCAGGGGTTTAGGTGGCAGGCATAGACCCCCAACACCAAGAAATAAGAAAATACAGGAGGAAGGCAGGCTCTCTGTGGACACACACACTGTCACACAGGAATGAATGAGTAGGACCATTTTTGGAGAAATTTTCTGCTATTTCAGTAAAGAAGTTCTTGCTCAACTTGTCTTTAAGTAGTATTTTATAAACTGGTCCCTACCTGAGGTCTGTTGCTTTCTTCCTCAATTGTCTGGCTAACATCAATTGCTGCTGTAAAAGAAAAAAAAAATATTTTTATACATTTTGCGTCATTCCAAACACACACACATGCTACTCATACCTAATTGGGGACATTCATCTATGTATAATGTCAAAACACCAGTATGTAAATCCGTCAGTACTTTAGGACATGTTCCAAACACACATCATTATCCTTAGTGTCCATTACTACTTGGGCTGTCATAAGAGAAACACTGGACAGTAATACCAACTCTGAAACCCACTGAGTACTACACTGAAAACAAATACCTTACAAAGTATAAGAGATTAAGTAGTACTTTATAAACTGGCCCCTACCTGAGGTCTGTCCCTGATATCAGGTGTCAGCTGCTCGCTAACATCAGGTGTCAGCTGTTCACTGACATCAGGTATCAGCTGTCCGTTGACATCAGGTGCCATTTTCTGCTGGAAACCAGAAAAAAATTAAAACAATCATAATATAGGTAAAATCTCAAGACACATTGAGATCAGCTTCATCTGAAAATGACAAAAACAACTATTATCAACATTAAACAAATTGTACCTGTCTGCGCCAAGGTCAGTCTGAATCCCCATAATTGTAAGTTATTTCTTCACCTGGGGCGATGTCTCTTAGGGCAAACAGGCAAAGATGTAGAATCCCACCAACATCAATAGCTTTTACCACGGTATTCAAGCACAAAATCTCCTTGGTTGAAAATTAGAAAAAAAAAACATCACGTGCCTTACATTCTAAAACCAGCTGTTGTAGACTTGACAAACTGAGTTGCAGGCAACAACATCAGCTGGTTTGAGTCAGATGAAGCGGGCCAGATCACACCACTGCAATGTTTACCTGCAGTGTTCTAAAATGGTTTCGTTTTGTTGCAAATCTTTGGTCTGAACTGGGCTTAAAACACCAAAGTCACACAAGAACACTAACTAATCGCTTGAGGCAGTGGCAAACTAGCGACTCCCATGTTCTGCAAGGTAAAAGACTTTAACTAAATATAACCATAATGGCTCTAAAAAGTTGTCTAACCCAGCTTTAAAATGTTAAAAGCAAATCCACACTGCCAGTATGAAGTAGCCTTGTGTAATTGAGATACGCATAGGAAGCAGTGATGAATTTTGAATTTACATTGTGTAATTCAACATTATTATTAACAGGCTCTGTACAACTGACACAAACACTACTTGCAAAATGTAAGAACTTACCTTTGTATGGGTTGATAAAATGCTCTGTGAGACCAGCCTTGTCAGTTTTCAGTTTAATGTGTTGTTCGGCATCCTGTTGAGGACCGACCCGTCTCAACCAGCCATATCATCTGTTTGACAGAATATTTCACGTATAATTAACATATGTGAGCCACCCAGTTAAGCCAACATACATTTTTTAGTTTCCTTTATACCAGGATGTAATTTTTATACTGATAGCTTAGTCACAAACTAATGCAGGCTTTTTACCCTCATAATCAAATCTCTTAAGTAGCAAATGCAGTGGATTTACCTGGAGGAAACCTGTTGTGATCCTAAGTGTGTAGCTCAAGGTGTTTACCCTTCCCTCACACACACTTGTTATTTTATTATGCACACAATAATAAATCTGTATATATAATAAATCATATTCCTAGCATCAAAATACTGAGTGAAGTTTAGAAAGAATTTAGAATGCTGACATCAGTCAGTATTTGTCAAATTTTAAGATACTGGCACAATAAGTTAAACAGTTAAATGACTGGGGACAGAGCAGATTGAAATATCGCTTTCTACATATTTACATATCTATTCACGTTGAACAGGTATATTGATAAAGCACTGGCATTTTTCTCCTGAAGATGTATTGCACTTACAGCATAGTATGAGGAGATCCTCTCCTCTCTGTGTCTGAACTGTCAGCCCTGACAGAGAGGAGCAGAGAGGATGTAGCTTAAGGAACTACACCAAAACAATAAAAAAGTACATATAAAAGAACCAATTGTGTCAGAGGTTATAATTACTACTGTCTTTAATAACTTGGCCCAGGTGACCATTTAATATCATGTTAAGGTGTCCATCCTACCACTCCCTGCTAACTAATCTCAGGACAAGCAATTCCTGAAATTTAGCAACCCAGCTAATTTTACCTTGAAATGACAGTCTTGTTGGTGGGTTGCTGCAGTCCAGTTATTCTCATGTTTGATAAGGCTATCCATCACCAGAACAACTTGCTAAGGCTTGTTTTCTACCCAGCTTACTTTGCAAGAGTGTAACTAGCTAGCTAACGCTAGTTAGCTCTGTGGATAAATAACAATTTATCTCCACCAACTCCACAGAAAATGGTCAGTTTAACGCTTTTCTATAAGTTCACTGTCATAACATGACTGGATGAACCACATGGCATAAAAACCTGATACATTTTCAAAAACGTAAAGTTTGCTTACCTTAAAGGCAGCTCCTCATGGCATCTTCCTGCTGTCCATCTGCAGCATGCAGCTCATGCATCCACCTAATGGGGGGGCGGGGCTCGTGCACCTCATGTAGGAGGTGGGGGTTGGGATAAACTTCACTTTTATCTTTCTATCATGACCACTTTCTTTTAGTTGATTTTGGATTGATCAATTTATTGAATGAGTTTGTAATTTGTGTTTAGTTTATAAATATTCAACAGTGACTATAAGATATGAATGAATGAATGAATGAATGAATGAATAAATGAATAAATAAATAAATAAATAAATAGTATATTACATAGGTACACCTTGTGTGTCCATTGTGATGGCAAAACTGGGTAGGGAACAGCAAGTGTGCCCTAGTGAGTCCTATCTCCTTAATGACAGATCTTCCTCTTGCTGACTGATCACTGATGATTCCCCCATTGGAGGCCTGGATGCTAATCCCATATGTTAATATCATGCACATGTGCACTGATGAAATGATGATGATGATTTTACCTGTACCTACTTTCACATAGCACATAGCCTACTGTATGTATACTGACTAGCTATTCAAATTTGCCATGTACAATTTCTAATCAATTTTTCGAATCAATTCAATTCAAATTAAAGCATTTATTGTTATATGCACAGTTAAAACCAAGTTTTAAACCCTGTGCAGTTAAATTCTTACTTTGCCTTTCACTCTGAATGCCATTCAAAATACAATAAAATAAATGAAAATATTTGGAGAGATAAAGAAAGAAAAGTATCCAAAGAACACTATAGTCTGTGTACAATATATACTTTACAATATCTATATACATTATACAGTAACAGCAACTAATATCTGTGCAAAGTCTGTCCTGGCAAAATCTGTCTGTGATTGTGCAGTACGTGTGGAATTGTTTGCAAAGTGAAGCTTCCTGTATGGTGAGGTGGGTTAAAGGGACAGTGGATTATAGCTACTGATCAGTCTGATGGCCTGAGGATAAAACCTGTCCCTCAGCCTAGAGGTCCTGCATCTTTTGTACCTTCTGTCAGAGGGCATACACGTGAAAAGGTTGTGTTGTGGTTTGGTGGAGTCCGTGATGATGATGTCCTGCAGAGATGGTAGGGGCACCCTGACAATCCTCTCAGCAGTTTTCACCTCTCTGCAAGCAGTTGCGGTCCATGTCGATGCAGTTCCCATACCGCACAGGTATGCAGCTGGTCAGCTCTCTGATGCAACTGTATAAGCTGCTGTTCTTCTTCTCTAACTATCAATACATAGTTTCTAATACACCTGTTGAATCACCTTACAGTATATATCTGATCATGGTAACAGCCAACAGTCTCTGTGTTGTGTTTTGATGTTGATGTGGGACTAATGGCTCACAGTTGGCGAGTTAACTCAAACAAAGAAGCACAATGTCCAATTGTGCTCCAATCAACAGCTCCAATGTCGATGTCCAATTACACAAAGACACTACTGATACAGATGGATAAGTACACATAGATAATTGCTCTGGATGTCAGTACAGCTACTGTCTATCTCAGATAGGTTATGAATATTTACAGGTTTTCATTTAACATTATAAAGTGGAGAGCTCATACCAAGCAATCTAACTGGTTGTTAGCCTTGATATAACACCTGTATATCATGGCAATAACATCTAATTCCTTTACACAATTCAGTATCACTCCATGTTGTTTAACCCTGTCTGCAGTGTTGGAGGAGGCTCCTGGGTGGCGGGCCAACAGGACTAACAACGGTGCTAGCAGGGTTGATAAAGTCAGGTGTTGTGTGGAGCAACACAACCAGAGCTTGCCGTCATGAGCCTTCTCATGCTGCTGGACAGGGACAAACTCTGCTGCAGTTGCTGAGACTATGCTAGTCTGCAGCTAAAGTTATCTGGAGTGGCCGTGATATCTTATGTATCTTAGTGGCAACACCTCTCTAGAGACACCCTGTCTGTAACAGCAGAACAGTCAACACAAGCCATTGTGCTTTATATAATTACTAGTGACAAATACACTTGATTGATTGACTGATAACACAGGTTATGAGGTTGGGTTGACTGCAGGGATAATGTTAAACTGGCAGGCTAGGCTAGGATAAGCTAGTTTAAATAGGAATCTGTCCATCATTTTAATATTGCAATACTTGGTAACCATTTGTTAAAGCAACAGCTGTCTTCAGGCCGTCATAAATTGGGATTATATCCCAGCTAAGGGGGGTTGTTCGACCTAATGCAAAAATTTTGCTGTAAGGAATAGTAACCATTTAAAAATCAAATGATGTATTTAATGTAACTTGCAAGAGGCAAATGTTACACTGAGAATCTTCATGACATGCCAAACCTCCTCAGTCTCCTTAGAAAGTATAACCACTGTGGTGTTTTCCTGACCAGCTGGGTGATGTCATCTGTCCAGGTTAGGTCATCAGTGATGTGTGACAGTGACAATCCAGCCAGTGACTGTGGTGTTGTTAGCCAATTTCAGGATAATGTTGTCCTTGTGTGAGGCAACAATGTCATAGGTGAGCAGTGTGTAGAGCTTTGGCTGAGTCCTTGTGGGGTGTCAGTATTCATCATCACATTGTTTGAGGTTAGATTTCCTCACTGGCAATTTCAGAGAGTGTGGGTTTTATGCCAAAGTTGTAGAGTTGGTTTGTGAGTTTGTGGGGGAAGAGGTAGATACTGTAGGGGGTCCAGTGACTCAGGTATATTACTCTGAATGTGGGTAAGAACCACTCCCTCCAAACACTTCATTATGATTGAAGTGAGTGCAACCGGCCTGTTGTCATTCACACAAGGGACTGGGCTCCTGTTGGGGACTGGGATGGTGGTGGTGCTTTTAAAGCAGGTTAGGTCTGTGGCCGGTGCAAGGGACAGGTTAAAAACGGAGGTGAATACTGATACCCCAAGGTTCATCCACATCCGTATTGCTAAACACATACCCTATAGGCTTAAAAACATATTTCAAGCTTGAGAACTGCATCTGCCATATAAAGATTCATATACCATTTGTATCTATTCATGTACATCTAGTGTAGTTATTATGACATTGAATTTATCTCTTTTGCTTCACATACATTTTTTTGTTAAATCTATAACAAACCATTATATGAATTACTATTTGTCCTAGAGCATCTGGGTCCATGTGAGAACCTTTAAAAACACAGCTAACTAACTGTGATTTATGAATGATTTACCGTCAGTGCCATTTATGCATACCAGCTGCAATGCTTGGTAGGTTTTGGAGAAGTAGGCTGACCATGGTAATGGTAGACACATGCTGCCGATACCTTGCAATGCATAGGAATATACAGTTACTCAACTAATTATGCTAACATTGGGTACGCAGAAGTGTGTGACAAGGATTAGGAATTCTAATTTCCTAAGTAGCTCCACAATTCCACTGAACATGAGCAAAGGTTACATACATGCTATTGTAGACACAAAAGGGGCTGAAATGGACATGTTCATTTATAGTATAACTATAACTCTCTCTCTCTACATATATATATATATATATATATATATATATATATATATATATATATATATATTATATATGCGTGTGTGTATCATATATACATATATATACATATGTGTATATATTTATATATATATATATATATATATATATATATATATGTATATATATGTATATATATATATAGATATATATCATAAATGTATAAATCTTTAATCATGCAAATACAGGCTACCTATAGCTCTTGACTTTCATCTATCTATCTATCTATCTATCTATCTATCTATCTATCTATCTATCTATCTCTTTATTATCAGGCAAAATACAAGCCACCTATTAGCTCTCTATATGCCAATTCACATAGTGTTAGCATGTAGCGCTAGCATTAGCATGCTAGCGAACTCATTTTAACAGATTGTATCTATCTATCTATCTTATCAGGCAAAATGCAGGCTACCTATAGCGCTTGGCTGGCTTATCTATCTATCTATCTATCTATCTATCTATCTATCTATCTATCTATCCATATATCTTTATGATCGGGCAAAATGTGGACCGCCTATAGGGTCCTAGACAATTCCACACACTTCCACTAGGGGCAATGTAGAGGGATACACAGATTGGGTGGGGGGGTGGAGGGGGGGGCACACACACACACAGAAAATCTGAAATAAATCACTTTTAGGGACTAAGGAGATTTTTTGAAAAAAACACATTTTGGAGCGTGCTGAATGCAACTGAATTGAAATCTAATTGGGGACGGTGGTTTTGGTCCCCAAAGGCAAAGGCGTCCCCAAACAACTGGTGTGTGTGCTGGTGAAAGTCCCCAATCTAGACTTAAGTAAGAGCACACACACACACACACACACACACACACACACACACACACACACACGCACACACACGCACACACACACAAACCAAACAAACAAACAAAAAACTGCAGAAAGTTCCATAAAATACCCACAGAAAACCATCACGGAACGTTCCCTGAGGGTTACTTGTTTGGCGTAATTTACTTCCACCTTGTGTGATCAGGTGTTTCACCACAGGGGACATAATGTTGCACTCTAAGTGTATTGATTGGTGATTCAATCAGTGGTTCAGCACTGCTGATGGACAGTGACAGTCTGACAGACTGACAGGAGTCAAACAGTCTGCAGTTATACCAGCCAGTGCTAAACACCGACTATGCATCTATTTTATTGTCAAAATAATAAAGATGCTTTGTAAATTGAAATCCTACTTTGTGTCTTTTTTTTGTTTTGTTTTTTTTGTTTTTTTTCTGCTGCATTTCTTTACAAATTATTTTGATCTAAGGGGCAGGCTCATTAATAGTTGAGTCTAACAGGTAGCTTACTGCTGTGTTGGATAATGCTGTTCCTCCACCCAGGTACAGCAGACCTTCCTAGGAAATAGTTCCAATGTCCTGGACTGTGAACATTTGTGCCTGAGCTATGTTAGATGTCCGAATGAATAGCAACTTGTGTTGTAAAGCACTCTGAGTAGTCAATAAGCATATGTGCACCGCTGTCGGAGCACACCAGGGCACCACTTGAATGAAAAAATGTGACAGTGTTGAATTTCTAAACTACTTAGTTGTATGGAATGTTTTGAACAAAGGTTGGCATCTTCTCATCAGTAAAGTTGAACAGCTTTCGCACAGAACTTGTAACATTATGTGACAGTGTGTGAGTGTAGCAACTGCATTAAGGACCTTTACCAACAAACTACCTGTATGGTAGCTGTATGGTACCTGTAAACTACCTGTCCAGACTTTGTGCGCAGACTCAATTACGACTTCTGCTCTGACGTTTTCAGTGGCAAAATATTCACATGGGGACAATCATTATTAGAAAAGTTACAGTGTATAGCAGCGGCTTTGAAAAAAAAGCTGATCTTCTGCATTCACACTGTCTGTTGTCAACCGTTCAAAAAGCGTCCTGTGCCAGGCTTTGCGCGAGGTTCACAGTGACAAATGTGGGGGATCATTACCGCCAGCTAAAGACAAAGAAAAGATGAAAACTCGGCTTCATTAATTAATTTTCCCATGGTTAGTCATAATTATGACATAAAAAGTCGGAATTATGAGAAACAGTGAGAGGAAATTATGAGATGAAAGTCATGTATGGGTTAAAGCTATAATAATTAGATTTTAAAAAAGTCAAAATTGATATAGAAATAGATAGATAGGTATCAAGGTTAAGTTTCTATCAAGGGTGTCCTTTTTTGTCTTTAACTGGGTCACTGTGCTGCTAAATATTTATTTAATAACAAGACTTTTTAATTACTTCTTAGCGCTGCTTGCGGCTACACCGGTCTAATTAAATAATGGCTGTGATTCATACAGATGTCTTTTGAAGATTTATTCAGTCTCTCTTTCTATGTTGCAGCAGACGCCGTGAAAACTACAACAAAAATAAACAACATAAAAGTCTCACACATCACATGCAGCTCCCACTCACTGCCAAAGTCCAGAACATATTAGCATAACTGAAATGTACATTTGGTTTGATGGTCAGTTTAAACAAGGACACAGTTTTGCAATTACTAATTTACGCTGCAGAATAGCCTCTGGTGTATTATCACATGTGCTAACAGAAGTAGGTAGCCTCATATTTGGGCTACAAAGCAATAAAGTAATACAAAGTCATAAATCCTAACAGTC
Organism: Acanthopagrus latus; assembly: GCF_904848185.1. Lineage (NCBI taxonomy): Eukaryota > Metazoa > Chordata > Actinopteri > Spariformes > Sparidae > Acanthopagrus > Acanthopagrus latus. The sequence goes on along the minus strand of NC_051039.1, from coordinate 29,570,250 downwards.
CAAAGGTCTGATTACAAAGGATACCTAACATTGAAATATAACTTAATCTATAAATATGTGACATACAGCATGAAGAGAGTTCTGGCCATTCACAATGAAAAGAAAACCTCACACTGTGTTGGACTGTGTTTTGATCCATTTCAATCTGAGTTGAAAATCAGGTGACAGAGAGGATAAAAATGGACACTAGAGATGAATGGCAGCTTGAGAGGGGTAGAGGGTAAAGTCACTCAAGGATTTTCAGTGGGGAGGGTGAAGTGGGCTAACCTTCCACGTGTGAGGTTGTCAAAGCGTTTGGAATTTCAGTCTTAAATGCCTGTGGCTCCCCATCACTATCTTGTCTGACATCCCCATCTCCTCAAGGGTAAATTCCCATGACTGTGACTGTGATGCCCCTCCCTGCAGCCTCAGCAGCAGAGGCCTGAACAACACAAATAGAGGGCACTCGTGTCAGTATCACATCCTCCCCACTGCAGTGAAAAAAGTGTTCCATGCATTTCTGCTCAGCTAATCTTCGATCACCTCGATGCCTTCGATCGTTTGCCCCTTCGCTTTTTCTTTGCTCTTTATCCGTTTGTCTGAGAAGTGGTTCAAGTATGAGTGGAACTTTGAATGTAGTCTCTTGGTGGTCCTGTGCACAAACTGTGCATTCACCCGAAACATAGCGTGTCTTTTAGAAATGTCTTTTTGTTCCTTTTCTTTCATAGGGTCTAATTAGATTACTGATCCAGAGTTGAGATTGGGTTTTTATCTGTTATTATGGCCTGAGCTCACCCTGAACAGAGGCTTCACAGTTGTACATGTTTTCAGTCACACTATATGTAAAGTCACAATTTGTGGAAGTTAAACTAGCCAAGAGTCCATCTGTCATGAACTCCCGTCATGGGCCTCGGCTCTATGGTTGTCTACTTTTCCATACACTCCTTGCACTCCCACCCACACACACTTTTTACACATCAGACTTCAGTCTCTAATAGACACCCCCCCTATTTTCAAAACAACTGTACCTTACTCACTTTCAAAACATATTCAATATCCGATTACCAATTCAATTCCTATTTTGCTGTTTGCACATTGGTAACCACGTGAAACCAAGCATGTGAATGTATGAAGTTGTTTACTGTCTCACTGGGAAAGCTCTCTCTCAATAAATGTAAAAAGAAAAAAAAAATGCAAACACAGCTTGCACATCACTCTCAAGCTACGTCATTTGCACTTCAGCGGGGACAGATTGTGTACAAGTTCTAGATCCATATTTGAGCACGCTATAATAATCCCACTGTGTTTCATTTTTTAACTGTAAAGTTTTGAACACCATCTGCAGCGTTCTCTGAAAATAAGCCCGAAATGATGAATGCATACACGTCTTGGATTCAGCAGCACAGATACCATGCTGAGCAAAATGTCTGTTCCTTCAGACAATCTGGCACTCAGTTACAGCGAGGCTCTGCTGAAAGTGTACGTTTCTCAACCCAACTCACACGTGGACTCCAATAACACGTGACCTCACTTTCATTTGGTATGTATTTTAGAGGCAGTGTTTATTCTGTATAATTTATTGATTCATACCATTCAAGATGAAATTTCCACAGAGCTGATGGACCTTTACAATGATGATCTTCATAGCAATCTGAACTGGGTGATAAAGGAGGTGGGCACAGGGAGGAGGAAATGATACCGAGGGCCTGAGTGAAACCAGCACTTGTGGGATCTGTTCCAGTTGTAAGAAAACGTCCAAATAATATAAATGACACTTGAACATTTTTAACATTGATAGAAAAATCTGAGGGCTCTTTGTCATTATGACCCTTGGTCTACACTGTCTGCTTGTTTTGTGGGTGACGGCTGCATTGCTGAGCTTCACTTGCTTCTGTGTGTCCACACAGGCTGGGCTCCTGCCAGCCCTCTCTTCTACATGGAGTTTGCCTTCGATAATTATCCACGTTCAAGTATCCTGTCGAAAGAGCGATAAAGTGGGAATGAGAAAGAGAGGGAGGGAGGTAGGGAGAGAAACAAAAAAAAGTGCAGAGGGGAAAAAAAAATATTCTACAGATACGGACATAAAAACTGTGCCTGAACCGTGCCTGTGTCACAGTAAAAATAGGAGAGACTGCACCTGGAGCACAAGGAGCGAGTGCTGTGAGATTTCCTCCCAGTGAGTAGAGTGCTTGCAGCATCAATTTCAAAACTCTGGCTAAAGTGGCTCTGGTAATTCCAGTCTCCAGTGTGGCAACATAGTACAGGATGTAGTGCTCGAGTGCTAATGACAATTGCCTGTGCAGCGTTCTTCGTTGATGTATTGATCACGTTCAAGCGAGCAACTATCTGCATTAGGTAACCGCAGGTCAGCTGAGTTCAATATAATTTATTGTAAATAGTTTTATTGTACTTGTCTTACTGTCTAAATTTGCATCATTCATATTTGCCTATTTAGGCACAATGGCCACAGTGGCTGACTGCCTTCCACTTCCGCGCTGAAAAAAATCATTCATCTGCTTTGTGTGATGCTGACGCGAAAAGTGACCACACAGTTCGGTCTTTGTTCATCGTTTTTCTTCATGCGCTGATAACTTCACAATCTGAATGTTCTATATAGTAAATGTTATTATGATTAATTTTCAATTTAATATGCTTTTAAATAGGCTATGTCACATTATTATAAAAATATTCATATCCAAATATCAGATATTAGTAGAAAATGATGGAATTTTCACGTCCAACAATGACCAACTCCAACACATCCTCTGGTCTTACATAAGCCTGCCTCTAATATAGGGCTGTCAGTGGATGACACCAGGGAGGTGGGTAGAGAGATGGAGACACAAGATTGATTTATACATTTTTATTTATTTACTACCAATGTCTAATCTGTAGCCATTTTCACAGAGAGACTCTATTTGTCCGCCTTTGTTTGTTCACACTGAACCAAGCAGCGCCGGTGACTGGGGATCCAAAAGAGGCAAGACAGTACACATCATGGCAGTGAGATCTGTGTGGTTTGTTTCAATGTGTTTCCCCCGGTGTCCACCTGTTAATCTAAACATGTATCAGCCGACTGTTCAAAATTGTATGGATGCTGTTATAATGTGTTGTGGTTGAGATCCTGACCAACCAAAGTTACATTTTCTGCTCTAAATTACATATTTGCATAATCGCCATCAGTAAGGGAAGCTGTTTTCTGGGGGAAAGTTCAGTGACGTCTCGGTCAGAAAGGCTGACCATCACAGTGAGTTTTTTCAAGATAGTAATAACAACAACACAAGGGTGGATGGTGTTAAACACATCTTGAGTTAAAGTTCTTTGATCATCACATATTCACTACCATTCAACTGTGACTAAGGACAGACAGGATGACAGAGCCTTTTCCATGTATGGGTGTAGTTTTCTTTTCCTTCACCTGCTCCTCCCCTGTGTTTCTGTGGGCATTGCTGCAACAGAGTGGCACACCTGAATCAGATCAACTCATCACCCACCTGCTTCATCTACCTGGTCACTCCACCACTTTGGCGCTAGATTATTATGTCCCAGAGGGTGACCGATATTTAGTGTTTTCTTGAAACTCTTTTTTTTTTTCATATTTCTGTGTTTTTTGCCTCTGCTCTAACTCCCTTGTCTCTGTTGGCTCGAGCAGAAATCTTCAGCGTTGCCTGCCTGCCTGCCTGCAAACCTGGTCCTCTCACCCACATTACCCTCCGGAGAGCACTCGTTTGTACAAATACATCCTAACTTCACTACTTCCTGTCTCCTTCCACTCCATTTGGGTCCTAGAAATACACCCCCACTGTAAGAGAATAATCTAGCCATAATGGGCCCAGCAGGCTACAGCGGACAGTTTTTCGACACTGGGGACAAATTGTTGTTCCAGATGGCAAGGTGGACATGATTGAGATGCTACAGGCCATAGCAGATTTTGACAGAAAACCATTTTATAGGCCTTGGTCGAAGGCAGCTTCCCTGTTGGCGGTTTGGCCAACGTCCACGAGTGTTTCTACTCCACCAGCTCATCCTCCAGAGGGTCTCGCCTTCACTTTTGCCACTGGGCTCCAGTGGGTCCCAGCCTTTGCCTTCACCGCTGGGCTCCAGTGGGTCACAGGCTTCACCACCAGGCTCCAGTGGGTCACAGACCTGCTGATCAGCCACTGCCCCAAGCCTGACCTCCTGGTCTCCCCTTGAACATACAGGGACATAGTGATGGAAATTTCAGAGCCGCTCTTATAGCTCAGCTCGCTAAAAAGAGCCGAGCTCTTTCAGCTCCCAAGTGGCTCCTCAGATTTTGTTTTGGTGCTCAAATTCACCATTGTAATAGACTAACTGGCATTTTCATTAGTTGCAGGTTCACTTGCTCTTCTTTTTCCTTCCAACTGCACTGATGACTGTACAGTTCTGATGTGCCTATGCAGGTTATTTGTACAGTAGTACTGTCTCTGTCTCTCTCTCCATTTTGTTTGCGATCGACACATCGCTAACAGGACAGTGAATTTTGTAAATTCAGGAGTCCATATTTTTGAGCTTTTATTGACTTTATTACATTTAAAATGAAATACAAATTAACTTTCTCTGAAGAGGTAGACATCTTGCCCTTTTGTTCATGCACAGTCTCACCAAGGTCTATGCAGCAAGCACTATCTACTCTCTGGAAAATCTCCAAAAGAACCTGAAAAGTGATTACAAAGTGATTTGAGGGATACAAGGGGCTTGTGGATTTGAAGAAAATGCTTGAATTCATGAAACATGAGCTTGACTATAAAGAGCAAAAGTTGCTCTTTGAGCGAGTGAAAAAAAAATATTTTTAAAATGAGTAGGGTTACTCTTTGTATAATTTTTAAATATACATATGAGTCTATGAGAGGCCCCAACCCAGGGTAAAAAGTAGGTTATGAGATAAGACCAGACTGCAATCCAAACTTCATAAAAGTGACTTTGAGTTTGATGCAGAAGTGGAGCCTGAGCATTCATGAATGTAACTTGTTTGCTCATAAGCCGAGGAACTTTGGGTTAACGCTTTCTGATCTCAAAAGGTTTGAATGATCGAGGAATAAGGTCTTTGCTGATAATGAATAAGTGGGGTCCCCCACTAGAAAAAGGGAGGCATGCTGGCCAGGCCATGGAGGGTTCAAAGTTCAGTGTGCAACCCTGAAAACCCAATTTGCAATCTGCGTGAGTGGGTTTAACTTCTTCACTGGGAAACTGTATGATAACTGTTATATCATTTGGAGGAGTAGGGAGGACACTTGTGGAAGTGAGGAGAAAATTTAAAAAAGAGCTAATATAGAACTAAACTCAGTTCGGAATTTCAGTGTTTTTTTTTTTTTATTGTGTATTTTATTTCTGAAACCTACACTGTGAAAAACAAATGTTGAATCTACACTTCTTGTGAAGTCTATCTTGAAAAATTAAATTTAGTGATGCATGTATTGTGATTCTTGAACTATAATGCTAAAAGTGCTTTAAATACTTCAATATAGTGCAGAGCTGTATGGTATTGAGTGTTAAGGTTAGGAAACTATGTTTGTGGGTGAAAGCTTGTGTGTGTGTGTGTGTGTGTGTGTGTGTGTGTGTGTGTGTGTGTGTGTGTGTGAGGAAAACTGAAGAAAAAAGAGAAGAGAAAACCGACTCTGAGCAGATCTAAAACCAAGTAAAAGTAAATTATTAATATGAGAGAGAATAACCCTAGCCAACAAACCAGAACATTACAATTAGCACTAGTCAACTATAAATCAGAAAAGCGAAAAAATGCATATGATTACTTCAAATTATTGCTGTACAATTAAAAGTTGATGTCTGGGTGTTCCTTCTGGTGATACAATTAACTTATTATTAATGCGCTACATATTGCCATGCCAAGTACTATAATATGAGTGCATTGTGAGTTTTGTCAAAGTGCGCTGTGCTGTTTTTATGAAGTTTTGTGATGTTTAAGTCTTTCTCAATAGCGTTTAGCTTTTGCTAAAAGTGTTTTTGATATTGCTGTCACTTGGTCAAATGAAGTCATTTGCTGTAGTCTGTGTAGTGCATTGTGAGATCACTAAGTCCATTTACATTGCTGTGTCAAGAGGAGATGGGGTCACTCAAAGAGCTGCTCAGAGAAGGAGGAGTGACTTAGACAGAACTTCATGCCCACACATAGAAGCACACAGGTCAGGCGCTTCTTTCTCATCCTTTCAGTTAAACCATCAGTATATTTATTACTGATTTACTGAACTACAAACATGTACATTTGTTTGATTTTCTCAGTTGTGTAATTAAAACAGATCGCTTCAGTGATTCTGGTTAACATTGCCTCTACCTTTGGATCGTATTGTATTTATTGTGTATTTGCAAACTGTCGGATTGACTGACTGTGCTGCTCAAGTGCTCAGTTCAAAACTGGGTTATGAAGAAGTTAATTAGATCTCAACATAATACCAAAACATTTGTATGCCTTTATATTTGCTGCCTGATTAAGATGTTGAGCCTTGAGCTACTACATTTTCAGTTAAAAAACATATCCATCTAAACATAACTCACTTAATCTACTTTTAACTTGGCATACATTGCATATTAGTTTAAAGTACTGTTGACTTTGGATCATGATTTATTGCATTTGTATATAGTAAACGGATGTTGATGCAAACAGTAATAAGAATAAGAATATAACACCAGTGTATCAAAGCTAAGTACCAAGACAAATCACTGTATTACAGATTCAATAGCCATTTTAAGACCAGTCACCAGTCTGTCCAGTCGGGCAGCGTCCCTCTTCTTGCTGCTTCCTCTCCAGCAAACCACAGCGTAGAAGAGGACGCTGGCCACTACAGACTGGTAAAACATCTGCAGCAGTTTTTTGCATATGTTGAAGGACCCCAGCCTTCTCAGGAAGTACAGACGGCTCTGTCCTTTCCTGTGTACAGCGTCCATGTTTGCTGTCCAGTCCAACCTGTCATCCAGCTGCAGCCCCAGATATTTGTAGGTCCTGACCACCTCCACATCGACCCCCTCGATGGACACAGGTTGGCGCTGCGGTTTCTTCCCTCTGAAGTCCACAACCATCTCCTTGGTCTTGCTCCCCCAGTTCAGCAGAGCAGGCCTTGAGCATCCTTGGACACACTTTGTCCGGGCCCGCTACTTTGGGCGCAGTCTCCTCAGCTCTTTGCTCACCTGCTCCTTGGTGATGGTGAAGGGGAGGGGGATTGAAATGTCCGTGGGGGTAGGGAGGGGGGGTTGAACTGTCTATGGTAGGGGTGGGGGGGAGGGTTGAACTGTCCATGGGTGTGGCGGGTGGGGGTGCCCTGTAGTCCGAGATTGTAGTAACCAAACTAAGCAGGACATTTGACTTCAAAGTTCAGTTTAAAATAAAGGATACACACTGCAACATGTTTGCCAGTAGTTATCCTAGGAATTAAATATCTTTCAGACAAGAAAGACTATCTGAAAATGGGAGAAACAAACTAAACGGTTGGATCCAAGTTGGCCAAAAGGAGCAACATTTGATGTGAGCATGTGTGAGGATTCAGGGACACATCAAAAAGAGTCAACAAAAGAGGGAAACAGAACAAGAAATAATGAAGCTACTCAAGCATGAAGGTGTCAAATACAGAAACCTTTCAAGGAAAATCCATGAAGATCTCAAAAACAAAAAAGACAAAACGAAGCAAGCAGACAGTTAATCCCAACAGGGGTGGCTAGATTATATCCTGCATGTTTGGAACTGTTCAGATCTCAAAGTCATTCTTCTTCCAAAATATTGCAGTCCTGAAAGTGGAAAGGTAAATCCAAAGAAGTCGAGAGGCACTGAAGGATGAGCCCCGTTTCTGACACCAAGCAGCATACTTCAGCCATTAACTACAAAGGTGGAAAAGCAAGAGATTGAGGAGGAAACTGAAGCAGACACACCTGCAATGCCATAAAAGTGGGGCCAAGGGGGACTCAGTGTGTGGATGAGCTGTTGATTTGTTTGCTAATAGATGGTGCTCCAATCAGTAATCTTAAACAAAATGCTGATCTCATCTCAGAAATGATGCAAATTAAAAACTTGGCCGAATCAATTCTCAAGCACATAGGAAAGTTAATGGTGACATTGTGAGAGGAAATATTGTAGCGGATGAGGGAGCAAAACTTGCATCCTAACGCCAAATGTAAGCCAAATCTATTGTGGTGCTGCTAGTGTCACTAGTGCCAGATACCACCCCAGAAAACATCATTCTAATGCAGCACGGCCTGTGTAAAATCTGTGCCCAAAACAAAGTGAGAAAATAAATAATGCAAAATCAGCCAGATCCTGGAACTAGATGGACCCCAGACATCTAGTCAGAGACGATGTAGACACCATAAAATCAGTACATGGGACGCATTATATGCTAGTGATAACTGAGCCCTGAACACTGATACAAAGGAACAAAAGTAAAACCAAAATCTGTGCTAGCACTAAACCGAATTGGGTGGATGCCTTACTGCCTGCGCTAATGAGATTTTGCATGCAAACTAACAGAACCCCTCACTTAACCCTGCATGAAATTCTCATGGGTCGATCCATGCCTGCTTCACACTTGAGAGGACCTCATAAGGGCACTCCAATTGAGCAGCTACAGACAGAAATGGAGGAATGTTTGCTATCTAGCTATAGGAAAAGAGCAGGGTCCCTGATTCCAGGCCAGTGACAGATAAGCCAGTGGTGCCAGGAGACCAGGTCTACATAAAGTCGGTTAATCACTAACTTAGTAAATTTGGTGAAAATTTAGTTTAGTAATATTCAACACTTGGGTGTCAAGTCCCTAGTTAGAAATGTGTTTCTTGTCTTAATGCAACCGTAATTTCTGGAGCTTCTCCAATGTCTCAGAAAGGGTGGGGTGAGCGAGTGTCTCCAACTAGAACCTTACCGCTACATGCCATTTAATACTCCAGTGTGTATAACTACACACTGGTCCTTTAAATCCATCCAATAGAAATTTGCTCTTGAAGTGGACTAAAGCACTGTATCAGTTTAAGGTGCTGGGCTGCTGCCATGGTTCAATGACAACTGACCCTCAGGAAAATAAGGTCGGGTCTTTTAATCACGGCGTTTAGATGCCACTTCTAATGATTACCTGTTACTTCTGCCAATATGAGATGAATTGAGTTGGCCCCAGAGATCCTAGAGTTGTGTCATTCTGAAATTTGCATTTCAAGTCACAGAGTCCTACTAAGTGCCAAGTAGACGAGTTTTTGAGGTTACACATATGTAGCTAGAAGTGGTGGGGACCAGCATTGCCTTAAGAATACTAACTTATTTAATCTGTAAATGCATGAAGGCAATCCTCAGAAATCTATGTTTTTTGTTTTGACCATTGATATATATTGAGGTCAATGATGCGAACACTTACAAAAGCTGGCTTTTCCCTTACTGCTGCTTGATAATATTTTTTACATTATGATCATGTCAAATCTCAATGTCATACAGCTCTTTTAGTTACTGTAAGGAAGCTGGGGCTTAAATGGTTTATGGTGAAAATGGTAAATGGCCACCAAGGAATTTGGTTACACTTCTTCTGATTGGCTGAGCTAGTGTACTACAGTTTTAAGCCTATTGTCAGTTGTCCTTCAGAGCCTCTCTAACTGTTACATGGTACATTTCAATTTCTTACCTACTTAGTCATCAACTCTATAAACAAGCTCCAAATGCATTAGAGATTTTACCCCCTGTTCAGGGTGGTCTCATCCTTACATGGGAGATAATGAATAGTTAAAGGAAGCAACTATGTGCTGCTTTATAATAGAGATGGGGGGAGTTAACCAGACATACATTGGCCAAAACAACCGGTTGGTATTCATCTTTGATGTCATTTCTCTTGTAAATCAGGAAATGCTATTTGAAAGTGTATATGTATTTATGTGTGCATATATATGTATATGTGTGTGTGTGTGTGTATGTATAAGTGTATATGTGTGTGTGTGTGTGTGTATATTCATATATACAGTATGTATATGTGTATATACAGTGTGATATGTACATGTGTACATGTCAAACAAAGAGCTGCTATCTGTGTGGAAGTGAGCGTGGTCGAGGGGTGGCTCCAAGGGAGAGAGAGGTAGAGAGCACTCAGGAAAGCAGAGCCAGGTTAGTGTTTGACAGAGCTGGCACCCAGTTACTAATCACTCTCTCCCTTTAAATGCAGTAGCGGGCTGGACCTCGGCTGGAGGAGGCATGAGAAACACCCTGGAGAGCAATACGAGAGGAGGAGAGCAGGAGAATAGCACAAGATGCACGAGCCATGTTTGGCCCCCGTGTTTGCAGCATTGTATTTGATGGGTTAAGGCAGTGGTCCTCAATAGGCGGCCCCCGGGCCACATCTTGCCTGCCGGCCTCCTATTTGTGGCTCCCGAACTGTTATTCCTTCATTATGTGTTTTGGTTGGGTCAGCACGTGTTGGGTCACTCACTGCTGCGAGTGCAATTTTTAACTTTCACTTTTGTTTTTGGAGCAGATTGTATCTTGACATTTTGCCAGCTATAGGGGCCTAGATTGCACAAAAATGGCATGTTCCAAGTTCACTGCTAAAAAAAAAAGTGTATCAACAATTCAAAGAAGAATGGACTGAAAATTTTGCATTCATTCTCCCTCCAACGAGCACAAAACCCATGTGCTTAATATGCCAGGAGACTAGAATTTGAAACAGCATTATGAGACAAAGCATAGGAATTTTGTAGAGACATTTCCTCAAAATTCAGAGGTAAGAACAACAAAAATAAATGCACTGAAATTGTCATATCAAGCTGCAAGCAGGATTCTTGTCACATCTATGACACAACAACAAAAGCAAGATTAAAAGCAACGGAGTGCTCACTTAGAGTGGTGTGGATTTTGGGTAAGCACAAGAAGCCATTCTCAGATGCAGAAATAATAAAAAAAAAAAAAAATGCATGACTGAAGTGATGGACACAATGTTTGAAGGCAAACAAAAAGAGGAAATATTCAACTATGTATTTTGATTTGTGTCAAAATGGAAATTTTGATGGACATTTTTATTTTAGTTCGTAATGTTGTTGTTGTTTTGAATGAAAAGGACATTTTGTTTCAGATATTACAGTATAATTGCATGTGGCTTGACTGACCTCAATACATGGACCTTGTCATTGAAAAAAAATCTGTGTGGCCCTTTAAGATTTGTATTTGAGTACCCCTGGGTTAAGGCAATAAAAGAAACCTAATTCCCAGTACAGTGTGTGTGGTTCGTACAAGAGAGAACTCACAGTAGCTTGGAAAAGGGCTACACTGTGTTTTGTTGTTTTGGAATAAAAACAAACATCTATTCTAAATGGCAAGTATGTCATCAGCCTTACTAAAGCTCTGACACAAAGCTACTTTATTAGCATAAATTAAATTGACCAATGTACACAAAAAAAAAAAAAAAAAAAAAAAAAATATATATATATATATATATATATATATATATATATATATATATATATATATATATATATATATATACATATATATATATTTATATATGCAAATCTACTACAATAGTTTCCTTGGTAAGTTTCAGTTTGTGCTGTGTCAATATACAACTTGTCCAACTTTTCTGTTCTCATTATGATTTTATTGTCCTTGTCACAAATGAAAACTTACTTGTAATCATCATCAGTCTTGCTTCTATGGGTACCACCTGCTGGTGGAATAACATAAATGAGGTGTTTGTCCCAACCGAAACCAGCCTGCTCAATGATGTGTGGTTAGAGTACAAGATAATACCAACTGATTTATGTCACATATTAATTGTTACTAATTACTAACACAAAGCACTGTAAAATCTAGTTTCAGGTAATGTGGTGTGCTTCAGAGATAATTAGTATTTCCCATGGATGGAGGAACAAAAGTCAGTGTTGTCAGTAACACTTGTCATGAAATGAAAGCTCTTACCACACAAACTATTATACAAATGGTTATTATACAGACCTGCACAAGAACACTTAAAAGCACCCACACACAAACAACAACCAATTCACAACGTGCAGTTTCTCATGCAGTTTTTTGATCTTTTTTTTTTTTTTTTTCATTATTATTCCACGCCATCATGTATAGCAATATCATATACACACACCCTGTGTGTACAAAGTTGTGCTGGTACAACATGTACAGCTTTTGACTGGTGTAAGAACTTGAAGGATTGTATCATCATCATCATCATCACCACCACCAGCTTCATCATCACCATCATTTTCCAAAATACATGTTTGTTTTAACTAAAAATTATTTCAATTCATTCATCAAATTTTCTGAGTGTGACTACTCGTCTCTCACTGGGAATTGCACCAAAACCGGCTGTAAACAGGGCTTTCTTGAAGTAAAGGAAGTTTTTTTTTGCAAGAGTGCTTACATGACAGCTTTATATGATGAACATCCAAAAAGATGTTATTTCTAAGATAAAGATCATTTCAGTGTTGTCCATGAGACAGAATATCAGACATCAGACAACAAAGTGTGTTTACTCTGGGCACGCCAATACTAAGTTTTCCATTTAAATCCTTGTTCTGTGAGCACAGACAGAGCCTTCTGAGTGTGTGTTTTTTTTGTTTTTTTTGTTTTTTTTGGAATGCTGGCAAAATGATTGTCGCCACTGCTGATTTATTGTCCCACACAGTTTGTGTAGCACAAAGCAAGGATGAGGAGCTCACAAACTAAATGAAGTAACACATTTGACAAGTGTTTGTTGTATCATCTGACAATCGATACAACTACTTCATCAATGTGCTGATTCTTCGCATAATGAGTGACTAGAAGAACTCTGTTAGATTGAGATTAATGATTTTGCTCTTTCAGTAAATATTACTCAACAGATAAAATGTGTTATTTTCATTACCACCAAGGAGGTTTACCTACATACCAAAAGAGTAATTGGCAAACATTATTTGACCCACATCTGATTGATGTGGTTATAGTTGTTTAAATAATACAACACATCAGATGGTGATGGGGGTCTAGAGGAAGTGGCAAAGAAAGCTAAGCTTCTCCAGACCTGCTGGCTTCCCGACAAATTAACAAATCTCCTTTCCCACTCTCATCACCTGTGGCTGCTTTTTAATATTTAGCAGGAAATGGAAAACATGGCCTACGGTATTCACATATCAGCATGGTTGGAGCTTCAATCTGGATCTCCCCATCAGACTGCAGAACAAGGTTAATTAGATATACATAATTTACTGGCATATATCTAATATATTGCATAGTCACACAAATGCAGCAGATATAATGCTGTATAATTAATGTTCAACACCATACAACTGTGTATCTTTAAAGATTCTTTTTGAATTCCTATCATACTGTAGCCATCACATGACACCTTCTCAAGTCAGATTCTGTTCATATGCTGCAGTCTTCGTTGCCAATAACACTTTCCTGCTGTGTTCAAGCCTGATTTTGGCCATATTAGAGGCATGGTAAGATGGCAGTGTTGGTCAGCGAATTACTGAGTTCACCACTCAGGTATGGTTTGGAATATCTCAACTATTTGATGGATTTATAGAGACAGTCATGGTCCCCAGAATCCCCTGTCTTTTGCTCTAATGCAACCTTGTTTTGCTTAATATATATCGACAATTGTTTGAATATAGTTGCATGAAATATGTTGTAGGTCCAGCCCCCAGACTATGCATTTAAACACAGTCTTCAACAGAAAAATGACCATACAGGGGAAAGCAGCTTATTACAACTCATATTAACATTTCTTGTTAAGCAGCGACCTAAAGTGGCCATAGTAATGATAATGGCAGTGAAGGAGATTTTAAGCTAATCAAATAGTTAAAGTCACATGCATGCATAACTTAGGTGACATGAGTAACATAGTTATTTCAACCCCCAATCACCTAAACACTGCATGAGAAGTGCGATTTTTGTCCGAGGAAACGCCCGTAAACCTCCCAAATTTTCGGCAGATAATGACAATTTACAGCCTGTGAACGTCGCGTTCGTCTGTGCCACATATTGACGGAAGCGAACCATGACAATTGTGGAGCTCGCGTAGATGCTAATTGCTCTAAGAAGCATATGAATAGCAGCAAAACCAAAGCTGGCTAGAGAATGTCTGGAGAGGACCAGGATAGCCGGCATGATCTCCTGGAACATTATGTCATGGACTGTTCAAGATGGCAGACATCATCACATCACATCAAGGGCTGGTCCACTGTCTGTGGCTCCACCCAGTGGCTGTAATTTGATTTGCAAGGATCCACCACTCCCAGGTCAATACAACAATCAGAGCCAAGGGGAGTTTCTGAGGAGTGTCAATCACTCTCCTGCATATGCTGCTGGCAGCCCCCCTCCCTCATGCAGTGCGTACTGGGCAGTGCCCCTCTCCCGCACAGACGCAGTGTCTTTTCAGATATGTTCAAGCTCAAACTGTAAACAATGGTGGAGAACAGACAACAACAACAGAGCAGAAAAATGCCCCAACATTGCCCACGTCAAAGAGAAAAAATAAGACTAACGTAGAAAAGCAGTGTAAAAAGAATTGGACCAAGCCAGAGAGAAAACATGGATTAATATTGGAGCATCATTTCAGAGTCGGAGCGGTGGGATTTGTAAGGACTCAAGAGCGACGCAGAGTTGGCTGCTTTTCTGCTGGACAAGTAAGGACACCTACTTGATATGTTTCATTCTATGTTTTAACCACAAGGCTATGGTGGTGGCGGTTACAGTAATACTCGCAATAGCACATATTATTTTACGATATTGCAGTCCAGCTATGTAGTTGTTGCTAAATCTGGCTTGTTAGCTTGTATGCTGACTCTGGTATTAAGCTTTGTGTTTATGGCTACTGGTTAGCAGAAGTGTCTTTCAAGTGACGGGGCAGTTATAAATTTTGTGTTCAGTATGCTCTGAAGTGGTTGAATTGGTTTAAATAGATAATGTTACTCATGCTTAGGAAAGGCAGCATGGCAAAAATGTTGCACCGGGTAATGATTACCTGGTAACTTTGTCTATCACGACATGATGAATATTGTTTGTTACTTAGGATATCTACCGTGATCTGCATGAGGCACTCGTCATTGTAATTTAGTTATATTGGTCAGAAACAGAATAAACAGGGTTTATGTTGTTGTTGTTATTATGAATGCGCTGTCTTATCTGGCGTCCTCTGTTACCATGGTTACAAGCCTGCTTGTGGGCCCCCCTCTGTGGGGAGGGGCTTTGGAGGCAGGGCTGCAGCACAGCAGATATAGTATAATATTATCATTTATATATATTATGACCTCTTTTTTCTCAAAACTTCAGACTGCAGCTTTAATATGAGCATTCTTCAAGACACCGACTGACTAGGTGGAGTAGCAGCTATATACACTACCAGTCAAAAGTCTGGGCACACCTTCTCATTTAATGTTTTTTTCTTTATTTTCTCGACTATTACATTTGTCAAATGTCTTGCCTTGTTAATGGGGTTAGGACCTTCAGTTGTGCTGTGCAGAAGTCAGGTTGGTACACAGCAGACAGCCCTATTTGACAACTGTTAGAATTCATATTATGGCAAGAACCAATCAGCTAACTAAAGAGAAACCACAGTTCATCATTACTTTAAGAACTGTCAGTCCAGAAAATTGCAAAAACTTTGAATGTGTCCCCCAGTGCATTCGCAAAAACCATCAAGCACTACAACGAAACTGGCTCACATGAGGATGCCCCAGGAAAGGGAGACCAAGAGTCACCTCTGCTGCTGAGGATGAAGTTCATTCAAGTCACCAACCTCAGAAATCGCAAGTTAACAGCACCTCAGATTAGAGCCCCGATGAATGACACTCAGAGTTCTAGTAGCAGACACAATCTTTTTTTCAAAATAGAAGGCACACTGAACCAGCATGGCTACCACAGCATCCTGCAGCAACATGCCATCCCATCCAATTTGCATTTAGTTGGACCATCATTTATTTTCCAACAGGACAATGACCCCAAACACACCTCCAGGCTGTGTAAGGGCTATCTGACCAAGAACAAGACTGATGGAGGGAACCCTGACCCTGTGCCAGATGACCTGGCCTCCACAGTCATCTGACCTAAACCCAACTGAGATGGTTTGAGATGAGATGGACTGCAGAGTGAAGGCAATGGGCCGACAAGTTCCCTATGAGTTCATTCATAGTTGTGATGCCTTCAGTGAGAATCTACAATGCAAACAGTCATGACAAAAAGAAAAAAACATTAAATGAGAAGGTGTGTCCAAACCTATGACTGGTAGTGTATGTCTCAAGCCTTTTAAACAGTTCTAAACCAAAATTTGACTACAACTTGTTCGAAAGCCTTTCTCTTCATCTCTCTCACCCAGGAAAACAATACAGCAAGTACAGTCTGTTAAAGTTTATTGCACTCCTGGTCCTCATTCTGAATTTGATTATATCAAGTTAAGTCCTCAAAACAGATAAAGTAATTACATTTTGTGATTTTAATACCCACATGGACATTGATTATGATAGTCTTGGTACTGCATTCACCACATTTTTAGACACAATAGACTTCCTTCAGTGTGTAAATGAACCAACTCACATTAATCACACACTTGACCATGTTCTGGCATATGGCATTGAAACTGAACATATTATAGTTTTCCCACAGAATGCTTTTTTATCAGACAAGGCAAACATTTCTGTTCTAGATGTCTGTTTGACAGTGTTGTACTTCAGTTCAAGGAATGTATTCAGTCATCGTATGATTTAATATCAGAACAGTTGCCTCTTGCAAAAGCTAATCCTAGTCCCATCTAGATTGATCATTGTGTTGATAATGTTACTGTACTCTGCCAATGACACTTAACTCTAATGTGACATCACAAAAATTTGAGAGGAAATGGCTCTCTACCAAACTGAAAGAAGTGATTAGTCTGGTTGGAAAGCTTTGAAATGTTTAAGACTGCTCTCTGTAATGCCAGAGCAGTTTCTTTTTCAACACTGATGGAGGAAAATAAGAACAACCCCAGGTTTCTTTTCAGCACTGTAGCCAAGTTGACCTTGACCCTGACCCTGATCCTTGATCCTTGTATTCCTATAACACAGAGCAGTAAAGACTGTATGGACTTCTTTTATGAAAAAAATTCTACTTCTGACCTCAGATGGTACCAGTTTAGAGTCTAAACAAAGAAACCTCAGAAACTGTAGCTGTTAAAACAGATATATTTCAACTGCTTTTCTACCACTGACCCACAAGTTAACATCAATGATTTCTTCATCTAAACCATCAACACGTTTCTTAGACACCAATCCCAACTAAATTGCTTTGAGAAGTTATACCTGTCCATAGCACTTATACACTTGACATGACCAATGTGTCCATGTTAACAGTTTATGTAACACAGTCCATTAAAGTAGCTGTAATTAAACAACTTCTGAAAAAAACAACACTAGATCCAGAGGTTTTAGCCAACTTCAGACCCATGTCTAACGCCCTTTCTATCTAATCCTTGAGAAAACAGTTGCCAATGAGCAAGGTGACTTTATACATAAGATAGAGTATATGAGAATTTCCAGTGAGGATTTCAGATGCAGCAGAGCACTGAAACAGCATTGCATAACGTTGCAAATGATTTCTTAATTGCATCTGAAGGACGTCTTGTCTCTGGGCTAGTCTTGTTAGATCTTAGTGCATTTTTTGACACTACTGACCATCACATCATTATTAAAAAGACTGGAACATGTAATTGGTATCAAACAAACCGCACTGAGCTGGTACAGGTTCTATTTATCAGACTGATCTCTGCTTGTACACTGAGAACTCCATTCCATAACACTAATCTGTTAGCTGAAGTTCAGGCATGTATTAAGGGCATAAAAACCTGGTTGACCTGCATTTTATGCTTCTAATCTCAGACAAAACCAAAGTTATTGTGCTGGACCCTAAACATCGTTGAGACACATTATCTAATAATATAGCTAATCTGCATTACTTTAGCCTCCAGCACCATGATAAGGAATCTGGAAGTAAGCTTTGATCAGGATTTGGCCCACATAAGACATTTAAAGGACTGCCTTCTACTACCTACGGAACATTGCAAAAATCAAGAACATCTTAACACAAAAAGGTTTTTTTTGTTTGTTTGTTTGTTTGTTTTTTTCAAATTATTCCATGCTTTTGTTACGCCAAGGCTCAATATAGGAATTCCCTAATATCAGGCTGCTCCAATAAGTCTCTGAAGACTCTCCAGCTGATCCGGCTGACAAGAACTCATATTAGAGAAGCAGAGAATTAGAAAGATTTTTTTTTATGTTTTTTTTTCCCTTATTAGCCTCTCTGCAGTGGCTACCTGTAAAATCCAGAACTCAAATTAAAATCCTACTCCTCACAAAATAAAAAAAATTAAAAAAAACCCTTAAATACCAGGTACCTGCATGTTTTAGTACCCTGTTACCACATTACCTGCAGATCTCCAAAAGTAGAATGGGAGTCAAAGCCTTCAGCCATCAAGCTTCTCTCTTATGGAACCATCTTCCAGTGTCGATTCAGGAGGCAGACACCCTCTCTACATTTAAGAGTAGACTTAAAACTTTCTTTTTTTGATGAAGCTCATAGTTAGGACCTACACAGACTATGCTGCCATAGGCCTTGACTGCCAGGGGATTTCCTACGATGCACCAAGGGGCTCTCTATTTCTGTCTATCTGTACACATTCATGTCACATTAATATATGTGACTGACTTGGTTTCTCCCCAAGAGTCTCTATGCCCCCTTGTCCAGCAGGTTCTCATGGATGGTGTTTGGCTGTGCTGCTGTGGTAATGCCTGCTTGACTGCTCAATTCAATCAATCAAAGAAAGTGTCATGAGATTACTTTTGTTGTAAATTGGCACTATGCAAGTAAAGATTGATTGCTTGATTGATAAAGACACATCACAAATAGTATATTTATTTATAGAACTAAGGCAGTTCCCTATTTTGGTCAATAGATGGCACTGTTGTATTATGTGTGCCCTCAGGTGTAAGCGTTTGTTGCTGTTTGTCTTTTACCGGACACCGTGTTTTCAGTTATTAGCTCTGTGGGGCCGCCATTTTGATTCAGTGCTTGTTTATGGTTTGCAAGGTGGAGCTGCAAGCATCGACACTCAATATACCATGCGGTCTCAGCCACGATCTTGACCATCCCTGTGTCCGACTTGTCCCTCATATTGCACCCAACAATAACAACATCAACACAACGCAGTGTCTCTGGGTGCAGAGAGGTGCAATATCAAATGGGCTGGGTTACATCTTTGGTTCCGTGACCCAGATTGTGACTCTTCAAGACCGAAGAGAAAGTGCAGCTGTCGGCTGTCAGACTCGGCAGCATCCTCCACTTTGCCGATATTTGGAATTGTTATTATCCAACTGTATCGTGTGATGAACTGAGCTATTAGTGTGGAGATGCATTGCCAGGAATTTCATCCTCTCCAACATATCCTTTGAAAGTTGAAGTGCATCTTGCTGTGTTATTCATTTGAGGTCTTTTAATGATATCCTTAAGGAAAGAAAAATTAAAGGAAAATTTAAAGCTACTTGAATGTAAATGAGTATATTATGTGTGGAACATTTCCAGAAGGATAATCTGTGATTAATATTAACCAAGTGTTGCTGGTTTATCTCATTCACATTCTCTATACTAAACACAGAGCTGTGCAATGATGTTTTGAGTTAAATTTAAGTTTAATGTGAGTTTTTGGGGTATCAAGTGATAATTGTCATGTCATGTCATTATCCTGAACCGCTTATCCCTTTCCATGGGGTCACGGGGTGTTGCTGCTGGAGCCAATCCCAGCCTTGTCTCAGGGCGAAGGCAGGGTACTCCCTGGACAAGTCGCCAGCTCATCGCAGGGCCCTCACTGATGAGCAATGTGGGGTTCAGTATCTTGCTCAAAGACACTTCGACATGCAGCTCAGCCTTGCCCTGAGCCGGGATTTGAATCTAAATATAGAGAACACTGAAGATGATGAGTGAATATGCAGACTCTCCACTGAAGAAGGGTCCCTCTGCAGCAACATCAGGCCACCCACCTGACTCTGGGGCCGGTAACAAGCCACAGCTATGAGTCTCCAAGGGGGACACATCCTCACCTCTCCAGTGAAGGAGCTGGCACCAGCAACCAACAGTCATCTCTGAGGTTAAAGCTAACCACACAGTTCTCCAGGTCCCCTAGTCAGCAGCTGCAGTACCACACTCCAGTCCAGCAGCCCACAGACTCAGCACTGGGCCCACAGTGCACCCCAGCTCCCCCAATGCTGCCACCCTATACCAATGCCCGTGCAGCTCCAGCTCAAGTGTCCACATTACCAGCACTTGTAAACCCAAGTGCAACCCCTCCAGTGTTTCAGGCAACTGTGCAGACCACCATTGCCTCTGCCGTCCTGCCCCAGACCAGCGTGCACAGGCCTATGGCCACCCTGCCACCTCAAAGTCTCCCACATCCCAACTTCCCAGAGACACAAGTCATACAGCAGCCCACCATATCTCCCCTTACACAGGTTTAAACACAGGTTTATCCGCCTAGACCCTAGGTCCCCACCATAAATGCTGATCCCTGACCTGCGCCCCAAGCCCACATGTCAAGTTTTCCAACACCACACACAATGAATATCATGAGGAACCCCTCTACAGCTGAGCTGACCCCCCAAGGCACAGAGTATGGACAAATCCCCCAGCTGCACATGTTACAAGCCACTGCTGACCACTTTCAGGTTCCCCTGCACTGCCACCAGTGGATGGGGTCCCACTATAGCTGCACCCACCTCTCTGAATGTTAACAATGCAGCTTTTGACTGCACACCTTCTTCCCACACTCAAGCCCCAGTACATCTACAGCCCCCTTCTTCAGCTCTTCATGTCAGCATTTATCCTGATACAGTCCCCCAACCCACCCTCCTGCCTCCACCCTCCATCCAGCACATGCATGCATCACTAAATGCCCCTGTCAGAGCCATAGCCACCTCAAGCCTTCCACCAGCAGCCTATGGCAGTGTCCTGTAAACTTACCAGGTGAAGAATGTCTAAGTCTTCCCTGGTAATGCTGATAGCAAGATGCTTGTGGAGGACTGGATTTGTGACATGCAATACCCCCTAGAGGCAATAGAGCTCCCCCTTCACCTTCGCTTCTTCACGATGGTGTGTCACCTAAGTGGTGAGGCCAGAAAGCTGATCCTGAATCTGCCTCCCCATGACCAAACCCCTGAAAAGGCATCTGCAGAACTGAGGGTGGATTACGGTGACACACAGGGCTTCTTGGACCCGCTAGCTGACTTCTACAAGCGTGGCCAGAGGCTAAGGGAGTGCTGCTCTTATGCTATTGCACTGGAGGCAACATTGTGAGCTGTAGAAGAAACCCCAAGAGGTGGCAGGCCTTTCCCTGACCGTGACTGTAAACTCACCCGGCAGGTCTACATGAGGTGTACATGAGTATTGCTCCAATGAAACCATGGCTTCAGAGCTTCCGGGAGCAACAAGCTGAGCTCAGAACTCTGGCAAAAGTAACAAAAAAGTTCTAGCCACTAAACAAATCCAAGAAGACCTACACTCAGGTCCAGATTGCATCAAAGGGTAATTTAAATGTGAGGACAGAGAAAGATAAACGTACATCAGAGTGGTCAGAGCTAACAGAGCTGGTCAAGAAATAAGCCCCTTGCCAAGAGGAGCAGATGACTAAGCTGACTCACCTTGAATCAAGGATTGCTGCTGCCTTCTCTGCCCCTGCATTCTTCACCTGTAGTGGTTGTGACCAAGAAGGACGGCTCACTAAGGTTATGTATTGACTACCTAAAGCTAATCTCTTAGAGCACGAGAGACGCCTTCCTCCTGTCCAGAATAGAGGAGGCCCTGAATGCCCTGGGGCAGGCAAAATTCTTCTCTACACTTGACCTCACATCAGGTTATAAGCAGGTGGAGGTGTCGGAGCATGACTAACACAAGACAGCATTCAGCGTCCCAATGGGGCTGTTTGAGGCCAACCGAATGCCCTTTGGACTGCAGAACCACCTTCACCTTTCAAAGACTCATGACCTGTTGCTTTAGAGATCTGTACTTCACTCACCTCTTGATTTATCTTGATGACCTCATCATAGTCTCTAAAACCTTTGATGAGCATCTGGAGAGACTGCAGTTGGTGTTCAATTGGTTTCAGGAGCATGGCTTGAAGTTGAAACCCTCCAAATGCCAGCTGATGAGACAGGAAGTGCAGTATCTGGGTCACCTGGTGTCTGCTGAGGGAGTCTGGACAGATCCAGAGAAGATCAGCAGGGTGAAGGACTAGGTTAGGCCCACAAACTGCAAGGAAGTGCTGCAACTCCTGGGGTTCGGTGGATATTACAATTTGAAAGTGCTGTTGTGAAGGAGCTGTGTAAGTGTAGGGGCATCAGTTAGACCCACACGACTCCCTATCACCCCCAGGGCAACGGAAACACTGAAAGGTTTAACCGCACCCTCATGAACATGCTTGGGACACTGGAGCCTCATCTGAAACCCCAGTTGCATGAGTATGTGGATGCAATGAAACACGCCTACAATTGCACACACCACTATTCTACAGGATATACGCCATACTTCCTGATGTCTGGCAGGCATCCCAAGCTCCCTGTCGATCTGATCTTCGGGCTCCAGACCACTAATGAGCCATGTGAATATAGTGAGTATGTCCAGACTCTGCATGACTGTCTGTCACAGGCCTATGCCCAGGCTAATAAGACCTCTCACAAAGCCAAGGGACAACAGAAAAAAATACTACGTTCAGAGTGAAAAGAGTCAAGTCTTTGAGGATTTGGAGGTGGACAACATGGAGGAAAATGTGGAGAAGTGTTTACCTGAGACAGCAGATGAGCAGTTTGAACACACAGAAACGGAGGAAGTGGATGTGGAGGCAGAACAAGTGAGTGAAGGAGGGGAGGAACATGTAACAGCCAGGGGCACCAACCTGCCTCCCAGACCAAGGAGGAACTCGCCGAGAAATCGACGTCCCACCAAGAAACTGTCCTATGAGTCACAAGCCGTGGGATCAGAGGAGGATCAACAGAGGATAGAAAGAGGATGGAAATTGTGGCAGAGAGCCAAAGTGAGAAAAGCAGCAGGACACATGTAGCTTGACACAATAGGGGGACACTGGAAGAGCACATGGCAGTTAAAGATGCTGTCAATGTTCTAGCGCAGTCAGCAGGCATGGCACTGGGTTCTGTAATGAATAAACTTAAACATTGTGGTAATTTGTTTCCATACTTATACAAAACTCTACAATATATGTGTGTCTCATGTCCAATTATGCCTCTGGTTTTTGGGGTTCCCATGAACATACAAACTGTAATACTGTACATCACAGAGCTATTTGATCTTTTCTGGAAGTTCACAAATTTACTCCAGTTTTTGCCATTAATGGATATGGGATTGGAACATCCAATCATCAGACATAAATGTTGATGGTATAGACTTGTAAAGATGTCTGATCACAGACTCACTGAAAATAATTTAATTGGGACATCCTGCATAGTCATCCCTGGACAAATGAGTTGACTACTGTTTCATGAAGGACAGTTGTACTGTAGGACCTTCTGTGAAGTAAGTATCATTTAAACAAAAGGCAAAAGTCATTATGTGCACAGTCATGCTCAGAAATGTCACAAATAGCCTTGGAGACCAGCAGGTTTAGTGTCATGCCAGAGGAGGACTTTGTTTGTTGTGTATGGGTGACTGTGGCTCAGGGGGTAGAGCCAGTGTCTTGTTATCGGAAGGAAGCTGGTTCAGTTTCCCTGACCAGCATGTGGAAGTGTCCTAAGTTACTTTGGACAAAAGCATCTGCTAAATGCTCTAAATGTAAATGTGTAAGCTAGGTGAGAATGAGGTTATTTTTTTGTTTTGTTGTCCTGTCTGTGATGATGTATTGAATGTACTTTTTGCTATGTCTGTAAACATGCTTGTTTCTGCTGTAAAGTTGGACATTTTACATTGGGTGCTGGGAGATGACTCACTTTTGGAGTGGCCATTCAAGGAACTGCAGTTTCTGGCACTCCCCCAGTGGCATATGATGGGTGTACGTACACTGGGTGTAAGTCAACCACATTTCGGCACTGTAGTTAAGCATGTCAAGTGTGAGTGAAACAGGAGCCATTACATAGCCTGTGTAGAATTCTAGATTGATTTCAAAAATGTAGTGAATCTGTTCAGTATGATGTGCCTGAAAAAATAAATAAATAAACTGATGAGACTTGGAGATGTCATTAGTCTTCTTAGCACATCTGTTATCACCATAGAGATTCTGAGATTTAGGGTTGTTAGCCAGACAGCCAGATTTGTAGTTACACAGTCATCATTATGATCAGCTTCAATTCACAGGACAAGTTGGTCTCTGGAAAGCCTCTATTATATATATACCCTCTATATATTATATCTCTCAGATGCACAGTCTAGGAAATACACATTAGACTGTTAGCCCAGGTCACTGTGGCAGCATGTCTTTTTATTATACTCACTGTGAATACAGCCAGGCTCCTTTGCCTTAGAACTGCAAAATAGTTGCAGGCATTTTTACTCACTTCTTTTCAAAATCAAAGCAAAAGATGTCCTGGCAGTGTACTGACAATGCTTTAATGAGGCAAAAGGGAGAATTGTGGTGTTTATGTGCGGTAGTGTGAGAATCGTCGCCTTTTTAGTGTAAATTATGTATGTACAAAGCTGTTTTTCCACATATTTCAGCATGAATATAATCTGAGCAGCCACCACATGTAAATGCAGTTGCATGTACATTTATTTGCATGTATAGTTTGTGAAAAAAAGATTAAGATATAAATAGACTTAGAGCCTATCCCTCTTGGAGACATTTTGATATATTGGCTCAAGGCCATAACATGCACGTCAAGCAATTAATCTTGTGTGTTATTATTGTTTGGACTTTCAATTTATCCCAAAGGATACTGATAAAAGGCAACAAAACACACGGTGCACAGGAGCATATGGAAGAGCTGACATCCAAATAGAGACTTCGTAGTGCAGCAGAACACCCCTGACAGCATTTAGCAACAAGGAACTGAATCAACATTTGGTTGCAGTTGTTTTTTTGTTTTGTTTTGTTTTTTAATTTCTGTTTTTTGATGTCTTAATTTCACTGGTGGTCTCTGTTGGTCTTAGTCATTTAAAAAACTGAACAATGAACAGGGGAAACCAGTCAAATAACTAAATATGGTAGACATAACATTTTTAGTATGGTAATAAAATCTTTTTATACGATTTTTGAAGAAGCTGTATTAAGAACATTTCATATTTTTTTATGATAAAAGATTTTTTTTTTTTTTTAAACTCAGCTGAATATGATTTTTTTTCTTTCTGACAGATGTGAACAATTATGTATTACTAAAGTCTATACACATATGTTTTCTTGAACCCTCATACATTATTGCTTCAAAGGAATTGGAAGAGAAAAACTTCTGATACGGACTGTCAACACGTTCAAACTGCTGCACAAACTTGTTTGGAAAGGCTTTGTTAAGCTGCCCACTCCACTGATAATGTGTGTGCAGAGCGGTTGCACAGACAGATGGAGCCACTGATATGTGGATGAACCCTGATTTTGAGCATATGAAGTCTGGAGTGATATCAAAGATGTATTGAACAAGAAGCCACTACTTTCTTATCCTCAATATAAGTATCCAATGGCATTGTTGAACTCACATCATCAGTCGTCAGTGCTTTGAAAAGTATACTTTATTCGACCTCTGAATGCTGAAAGCAGTTCCATCTCGAGCTTTATTCACGAGTGTGTGACCACAGGCTCTGGCTACTTGACAGATCTTGTTCAGAGAGCGCAATGGAGATCAATCTTTCCGTGACTGTGTGTCATTTTACTGAACTCAGATTTTGTGGTGCATCTTTGCATGTTTTCTTCTTTTGCCATAGCTGAAGGTATGTTCAGTACATCCAGCAGCCGCAAATGTATTTATTGGTGTTTTGAGTAGTGAAAAATGGTATTTAAAGGGGCTGATTTACACATAAAGATTGATTTACCCATCATAAGGAGCTGTGACAAGAAAGGTTTATATTTAACTGTGTCTAAAGTCTGAGAAAATAACCCTGATGATCTTTTAATAAAGTCGTGGTTATGCCTTTGTAAAAGTGGGGGGGAACACATGCATAAGCTACATTTGTCCATAAACAATTATACTCAAACAGATGCAGAGTAGACAGGTCCTTAAACATTTGTTTGGATATCGTGCCCACTCCACCTCTTTAAAGACCTAGAAAAACAGAAAATAAGAAGCAAATTTTAATTAAATTTAGTCACCTGTCATTATGTTATGCACCACTGTGGCTATTTCATAGTGCTTGTACCATTAATTAATCTCATGTACCTGTAAACAATTATGGCGGTAATATCTAATTGTAATTGTTAAATGTGAAAATAATAATTATGGAGCTCATATTGAAACACAGTGCCTCACAATTTACAATCAAATGATAACATAAAGGAAAGTAATCTTTCCAATATGAATAAATAAATAATCACTTGAAATGCAGTTAATAAATGCTCCTCTCTGTGTTATTTAACTGCACACTGCATAGCGTGCACAATAGTAAGTCCCTCAACTTCATGGAAATACAATACTAAATCACCAGAGTACCTGCCTGAACAGCAATGTGTCTTTATGAAAACAATGTCCTCTTGACTCTGTTTTCCGGCTCTATTTCTTTTGCAGAAAGTAAAAACTGTTCAACGCTGTAGGGTGCTTTTCTAGTGCTGTGGGGATCACAAACACCCCAGCTGTAAAATTGTGGCAGCAAAAAAGAGGAATCTATTGAAAGACATGAGCTCTTTAAGCACTAGTGGCTATACTTAACATTACATGGTGCAGTCCATCTGTTGTTGCTTACAGGAGTAACTGTTTTTTTTTTTTTTATTTTTTTTTTTTTCTATTAAGTTCTACTACTTCTGGGTGAATGCTGCACATGTCTATGACTAGAGCCATAAATAAACCAAAACAGAAACAGTGCAGAAAACATACTTGTTGAAATTGAATTAGAATGGTAATAAATAAATAGATAAATAAATACACAAAAATGGAATACTCAAACTAAGACTAAGACTAGGAGAGCGCAGATGTGAATGGGTGTTGAGCTGTCTTGGGAGGCAACTCAGTAAAGAATTGTAGGCGGGTGATAAGAAATGTCGTAGACCACCTCCTCATTTCAAAGACAGTTGTTTCAGTTTGACATAGATGGATCCTCTTTCAGACCATCTGTTTTCTCTAGCCAAGTCATTGCATTGTTGTCCTCAAAGGAATGTTTTTTGTTATCAGATGTAAGTGGACAGCAGAGTCTTGACCCGAGAAGTTGGCCTTCCTATGTTGTGCCATTCGTTCATGGAGAGGTTGTTTTGTCCTGGCTGCATTGATCCAGATAAACTACATTACTCGGCTTATGCCTAGGTGTTTTGGCCTTGGGATGGACAAGTTTCAGTGTATTGGTAGGTAACCCCCAGTTTCCACTGGATACGTCGTTGCTGCATTGCATCTCCGCCACGGCTGCGGGGCTGATACGTTTCACTTTAGTCAATGTGCCAATCCCCACCAGGTCTGCTGTGCTACGTATCTGCTCCGTCCCAGCTCCAGCAGTCCGGAGCCCTCTGGACCAGATATGCAGGACTTCAATTCAGCTGAATTTAGCACTGAGCAGACAGAAAGTCAAGCGCCGAAAATAACAAACTACATCCGGTTACTTTTCAAAATAAAACACTCCGAGTTGACACCAGTGCACAAATCTCAAAAAAGAGACAAACACAAGCTCTTCTGCTGATCCTTCAGTTGGGAACACTTTGTGTTGTTTTTAATAACACAGACCAATTACTGCGGTCACGAGTGATTATGTGATTATCACGGGAGTTCCTTGGCCTCGTGGCGCCAGCTGTCTACCGTACCGTGGACTCAAACCGCAACCGGTGGGGATTGCCGGATGGTGGAGCAAAACCAGATCAGAGCCGCAATGCAGCGGACCGTATCCAGTGGAAATTGGGGGTAAGTCTCCTCTGATTGCTTCCCATGTGAACTCAATGTTGTTGTCCACAGCATTTATATGTTCTGTGAAGGATTCCACTTCCCCTGCTCTGATTCTAACCCAGGTGTCATCCACATATCTGAACCAGTGCATAGGACCATTTCCTGTGAAGGTGATCAAGGCTCTGCCCTCCACTTCTTCCATGTAGAGGTTGGCCAAGATTGGGCACACTGGTGAAGCCATGGCACAGCCATGCTTTGCATCAGTGTACTGGAAGTAGTTGATCGTCAGACAGAAGTCAAGTACAGCCTGCCAACTTAACCTCAATATATGGAATGTCCTGAAAGCAACCTGTAACTGCTGCCTATTGTAGCTACCAGTTAGCTACCAGTCACCAAAAACTGTGAGGTAAAAGACCAAAGAAGATGATGATGTAGGAAAGTAGGAAGTGAAAGAGACAGTGACTCGGGTGTAGGCAAGAGATTAAGAGTCTTTAGGCTTTTTGGTCCTTGGCAACAGCTTCGCTAAATAAAAGACAGCAGATGCCACTGACAGATGCTGAGCTGGACTTGCTGTTGCTGTTGAATAGTGACGTCAGCTGGTTTCCCTGTTCTATGTCTTGATGTTTGGCTGTGTTATCAAAGTTGCCAACTATTTGCTATTATACATTTGCTATCAAGCTATTCACATTACATCTGACAAATTGTTATGAAACCTGGAATTTGTATTTAAAACAGTAGAGAAACAGGAGACAGATGCCAAATCGTACAAAATGCAGATCACTTAATAGTTTTGCAATTAACATGACTTTATATGCAACTTTCAGAAAGCACCTTATGGCGTTGCCATTGGTGGGAGTCTTTTTTATCATTACATCAGATGTAATCTTGATTTTAAATAATAATGTATTGAGTTGGTTTCGATGAAGACTTCTTCTAATTTGTCTACGCTGAACGTCGTTATGGAATGTTTGTATCCTTTAACTATATTGTTAACAGTAAAGTCACAACATTATTAGCTGTATTTCGGTGTCATAAAAACTAGGAACTTGAGATGATCATCATTCATGTTTGTTTACATTCACTCTTAAAAAAGACTCAAGGAGGAATGAAGAGTTGTCATACCAATACTTACTCTCAAAGATAAAAGTCACATACTAGACAGCTGCTGCTTAAGATTATTGACATGTTTTTGGGGCTCTGATTACAAAGTAATTGAAAAATATTTTCTTATGTGTTCTTATATATATGTATATATATATGTGTGTGTGTGTGTTATATGTATATGTTTATGTATTGTTTAAACAGACCACTTAAAGCCATTAAAGATGCGCTATCTCAGTCTGAATGGACATGGAGCTGCTGTCCCTGCTGTGCTGCACAGGACTTAAGCAGCCCTCCTGTTGCGTTAGAACAGTTTGCTGAGCACGTCCAGTCAGGCTGACATTTTATTCTACTGCTGGATTACCTGGCCAGCACAGTGTTCAGGTAAGACTTTTAAGGCTTTAACAGGATGTAAGTTTCCAAGACTTGACTTTTATTGCCTGGCTGTAAGCAAACAAGGGCTAACAGCTCAGCACCTGGCCCTGGCAGGGACCTCTTGCTAATTCACTCTCAGTGTAGTGTCATCTTCAGTGACCTTTGCTGACTCAACTCAGCTGCTGTATGCATTAGAGTGACTCACCTTAGAAATGCTAGATAGGGAGTAAATTACACCCGGTGGCTCTGTGCAGCCCATTTTAGACCTGTTCCCACGGCAACAGAGCCAGCCTGATGGGTAGAAGTCTTAATAAAAAACACAGTGTCAATTACTGATCATAACTGATGTTTGTGTGCTTTGATCCACTCACAGTATTCAGGAGTGTTCTCACAGCCATGTGCACAGTGCCATCTAGTGCAGAAAACATTAGCACCTTTGCGAGGGAAAAAATGTGAACGGGTTTGTATGAGAGACTGAAAAAAGAAAACATGAAAACATGGTCCTACACATATTTCACACACAAATCTTCATTAGTAGTGCATAAGAAAACAGGCAATTATAATTACATGTGGGAAGGAGTAGAAAGAATAGAAAGAAGTGTGACTTTATCTAAGCCCACCCCATATATATATATATATATATATATTTTATATAATATGAATGTAGTATTAGTTATTTCCATAAGATCAGTGAATTGAAATGTTATTGACTTATTTTTAGGATAATTAGTTAGTGTGATTCCAATATCCAACATCATGAACTAACCTAATGGCTGATTGCAGTGAACTCTTTATATGTGTTGCCCCAAGAAATGTGTACTCTTAAACTCTCTCGTTGTTGACACCATCAATTTGTATCTGTCCTTGAGTTTTTGCGTTATAATTACCAAATTAAATTATGTTTTGTTTTATTCAAATGTAATGACGATTTATTTATATCAAACCATCCTTTTTAATTTTGCCATTTCTTAGTGATCACCTCAAATTGTTGTAGATTCCCATCCAAGCAAATATATCTGTATCATCAGCAAAGAATACCAGCTTACTTTACATACTTTCATTAATGTACAGTATAAAGTGTATAGGACCCAACACTGACCCCTCACGGACGCCACGAGCAATGTCCAAACTCTTTGAAGAGAATTTTTTCCAACTTTACAAATTGTTGCCTGCTGCTTAGATAACTTACCCACTTCAAAACTATGGCCTTGATGCCATATTGATCCAGTTACACTGTTACACAGTATTTCATGATACATTTTGAGGTCCAGAAAATAACTTAGCTATACGTTTTTTTTGTATGATCTGAGTTTGTTAGTTCCTCAGTTGGTTCTGTTAATGCTAAAGGTGTAATTGTTTAGCCTGAATCCCTACTGACTGTCAGTTAATAATGTGTGTTTATTAATTAATTTCTCCAGTCTGTCATTAAAAACTTTTTTTCTAAAATTTAGGAGAATTGTGGAAGTAAAAAAAGAGGTCTGTAATTTGTGAGGTACAGTGGCTTTAGCTATTTTCATTTTGTTTGGAAATGTTTGTCTGAAATTCAATCAATAATCCTTTTCACTACTACTACCACTACTACTACTACTACATGTCTGTTTCATTAAAGTCAGTAGACGCCTTTTTTAAAAAACATTTATTAACAATATCTATACTTTCTTTCTCTTCCACTGCTGTCGGAAACATAGATCTGGGATTCCTTTCAGTAGAATGATCAGTAATCTCTTCAGTTGTCAAGGGTGGATCAACACTCACAAAAAATATATATTAAAGCGATTTTCCACATCTTCCATATTATAATTTAATTATCATTATCAGTAAAATACTGAGGATAACTTACATTCTATTATTATATTATACTATTTAATATATTCCATATTCCTTTAACATTATTTTTTATTATCTAATATTTTACTGTGGTAGTCCTTCCTACATCTCCTTATAATATTAGTTGACTTATTCATATGTTCTTCACTGTCAATATCCTTTTCCTTATATGAGGAAATTCCAAAGTTTGTGCCAGTTAATTGGGGTTTTAATGTGTTCACTAACTTCTTTGTCCTCATTCATTGTCTGTGTTATGGGTTCTTATCCAAATTGTGTTTGATGTCATAGACTGTAAAAACTGGTAGACGGTCACTGATATCGCTGATTGATAGTTGCCTCATTGTATGGTTTTCTATGTAATTAGCAAATATGTTATCTGTTATCTGGCACAGTGGGATGTTATTCTACTGGGTCTGATCATTTTTGGAACTACGCGCATAATGTACATCGTGTTTGATTAACTCTTCACTCTTTTTTTGTTTATTTGGATTTAACAGATTGACACTGAACTCCCCACAAAAGAAAAATACTTTCTGACAGATGTTTGAAAACATCACCTCGATCCAGTCCCTGAATGATTCAGTACTAAACCCTGGTACCCTGTATGTACACACACCTAATTATTATATTGTTATTTTTCTATATGCAGATTTCACTTGTTATTCTTTCTAATAAGTTGTCAACCACAGTTGTTGTACATCCAAATACTTTATAATTTAGGTTTTTTATCTATTTTATATAACTGAATGACCAACACCTTGGCTTCCTCTGATGTTCCGTGTAGCTTG
Organism: Acanthopagrus latus; assembly: GCF_904848185.1. Taxonomy (NCBI): domain Eukaryota; kingdom Metazoa; phylum Chordata; class Actinopteri; order Spariformes; family Sparidae; genus Acanthopagrus; species Acanthopagrus latus. The sequence continues at coordinate 29,538,241 of NC_051039.1, read as the reverse complement.
ATGACCATCTTATTTTTTATTTATCTATTTGTTTTTTTGTGCAGCGTGCTTTTCCACGTTTCATTTTATGGCAGGTTTGTTGTTCCTTGATCCCTATGGATTTTTGTCTTTTCAATAAAAGCTTGTTTTTAGTTCCCAATCCTGCTTCCATCATTGGTGTTTCTGCATTAGCCTGACATAACACCTCCACCTTGTCCAGGATATTCTTCCTCTGCCACAAAGTCTACTGACTTTTCCATGTCCACGTTAGCTGTTTTCACCTCAGCAGCTGTTTGCTTCCAGGCCACTAGTTTGTGCACTTTTAGTCCAAAAATCATAGTCTTAAGTCAGGCAGGGGTCAAACTGGTGATCTCAGCAAATAGTCCAGTGTACGAAAACCCAAAAATATTCACTAATCCAAGCACCAAAACATACAGCACACAGGAAGCCCCACATCTCCAAACTGCCACCTCAAAACCATTTTCCTATGATTTCATGCTTAAAGTTAGTTCAAGACCAGTCACTACCTGTGATTGCAGTGGTGTTTTTGGTCCTTTTTGCCTTTCCAAACTCTGGATGAATCTAAATGTTGTCCCCATCATTACTAAAACTCTCAGGGCAGCGTCAAAACAGCAGGTAAAAATGAACACTTGTTTTAACACACAAGCCATCGATCTGTTGTCATCATCTAGCTCCATTTTGGGATACCAAACAGTTAGCACATAACCCTTGAGATAGCAGGAGGAGGAGATGAGACATAGACGAGGGGTTGGGTGGGGGTGGAGCCCTGTGGTTGCTTCCTCTGCCAGGGTCCTGTTTGGAACAGATGAAAGTCCTGAACATCACTGAAGCCATCTTTTTTCTTCTTCTCCTCACTGCACTTTTTCCATGTAACATCCGGAACACTATAAGAGATTTTCTGTGGCTGTTCGAAGCAGTTTATCATACAGCAGTGTAAACTGTACACAGGCACAGAATGGTGCTCCCTGTGATGAGTAATGCATCCCTTTCAGTGTTCCACATCTGTAATGCAGTTAACATGTTTATGAGGCTGCTTGCGTAGATGCACAGCCAGACAATTTGAATTCTGATCATTTGAATGTTTGGTTGTGTTCTATATTTTGGGATGCTTTCACTTGTACACAAAGGACATGACTGGGAGCAAGGTTCACTGCTGTAGTGATGACAAGCGGGCATTTAGGGCTTTATTATCATTAAACATTTCAATGTATTCTATTATAACTTTGATCCTAGACTTTAGACTTTATTATCCAAAGGGGAAATCCTTTTTCATAGCATTGTACCTGTCAGATAGACAATCCATATGACAGACAATATCTAAAAAGCAGTACATTCAACAACACATCGTAAAAAACACACATTACCAAACGGCACTTACAAAACCGCACTCGGGTCTGTTCAGCCAGGCTTATGATTAAGACCAATTATGGCTAAGGGAATAAGGCTTTTCCCAAAGTGAGCTCCCCTGCACCTCTGTGCTCTGTACTTCCGCCCTGAAGGCAGTGACTACTACACAGCATTTGAGAAGTTGCTGTCATCAAACAGTTAGAAATTGGAACTGAAAATACACTCTCCCCAACCCTTCTTCCTTCACATCTTCTCTCCAAATTGAGGTTTTCAAAAATGGAAGGCAGATTAAAACAGGCTGAACAGACTGCAGGTGCAATTCTAAAAAATGGATGGATGACACTATGTGGATGTTAGTAGCCTATAGTCTGCAATTCCATGCAACTAAAAAGTCTCGATCCTCATCTGTTGGATGGTGTGGATTGATATTCAAAACCTAGACAGTTCTAAATGAATGTGCCTTTATTGAAACGTATGTAAATATAGCAAAGGTTACGTTTAACTAAAGATCTTAGAGCTTATTTGTATAAGAACCGCAACCCACAACCAAAAAAGTATAATTTTACTAAATGGGTCAATCTGGAAGTCCAAATGCACTAACTGAAGGATGAGGAAAGGTGATCAAATACAATTTTCACACCAAAATTGTAGTTTTGTGGGTTTAAACATGGGTTATCCTTAAAATAGGTTACCTTTCTGTTTCTTTGGGAGCAGGGAGCAGTAGAAAGCAGTGCATCATATACCTAGACTGCATCCAGAAGATGCTGGAACTTGCTTTTAACAGGAATGTGCTATCTGAGGGCAGGGTAAAGTGGTGAAGGTATTCTAAATATAGCAGATACTTAATGATAACATACATTTCCTGATGTATATTGCAAGCTTATACCACACATCTGCTTCTCCATACTGGGGACATGCTCGCCTTCTACTGTATGAAATATACTGACTATGGATACTTACCTCTTGCAACCTCACTTAAAACAATCCTAAGTATCCCCAAACATTTGCCCCTTCTAATGCAGGGCCGAAAGCCCACTAACTCCTCACCTTGCAGCAGATTTGGAGAGGTGTACTCCAGGATGTCTCAGTATACTGTGACATCACCTGTGTTATTGCAAAAGCACTTTTTTTTTTCTTTTTTACTTCTTGTCAGTCTTTTTTTTTTTTTCAAGACATTTAGGACCATTTTGATACCACTGCCGTCATCCACTGAGAGGTAGTAACCTAGACACTCTCCAGAGCCACCTTTCAAGTCAGCAGGGGGTGAGTGTTCGGTGCTTAAACAGGTTTCCAATCAAGTATTCCTTTTAAGAAGCAGAATTTTGCACCAGTCTGGGTTGGCACAGAGTACTTTTTTGTGCCCATGAACTGTTCAAAATGAGACAAGAATGAATAAGGCATGAATAGACTTATAGTGATGCCATCAGTGGAGGTAAATGTGAGGGGCAGGTGAGTCAAGTGTTTCTGAGACACACACATTAAGTCTGCAGTGACAACATTTAAATATTATATGAATTAAATCTTTGTCCTATGTGTTTTTTATGAGGGTTGCGAGGAACTAAAATGGTTACTGATGACCATGTGCTCTCCATTTCTCTGGCCACTGTGGCTCTTAAGTAAGAGTGTCCTGATGAACAAGTCTGATGTAGATTCAAGTTGTGTCATCTTAATTTGCAAAAAGGTTCAAATACATTTTCCCATGGTGGTCTCATACAAGTATCTGCTCTGTGTGGCTGAATGTTTAATTCAGCCTTAATGCTAAAACGTCAGATAATCTGTTGCTAACAGCTACAGCGAACAATTAATCATGCTGTTTGTTAAACTGTGACCTAGCATATCATGCAAGAACGGTATCTTTATATCCCTCATATGTTCACCCAGACTTCCCAGGCTAATGCTGCTCAATCCATATTACTACCAGTGTCCGTATTGCTTTTCTCTGCAATATAAAATTCAATAATCCACACAGAATCTGATTTCTCCTGTTTGGAAAACCATGATGAACTCCCTGCCATGTCATAGCATATGTATGCACTTAGTCAGTGAAAGTGACAGACAGCAGGGAGTGACACATTGCGATGAAATCCTATTAAATAATATAAAAAACAGAGAGTTCAATCCAGGTCAGCAGCCTCCAGGTTGTGTGGCAGGACTGCACCTCTCATCACTGTCTCGGAGCAGAGGAGCCTCGGCAAGGTGCACATCACTGACGGAGGTGTGAGGTGAACATGACAGAGCCACATCTCCCCCTGTTGAGGGAAAAGTATACTGCTTGTCAGATCCCTGCATGCAACGTCTCGAGCTCTGGCTGATGCAGGGGAAACTTGACGACTGGTGCGTCGGCTCAGAGCGAATGCAGGGATGTCACTGTGTGTGATGTCATGTGTTTAAAACTTCCCACAGTGGTGTGGTGTGACATGTCGGAACTCCAACAACATGTAAGGTACGGGTTGTGGTATGGATTGCCTTATTAATCATCCAGTGATAACATACTGGGATTTAAAAGGTCACAATATTTTAAAATAATACAAAAATGTATTTAAAGAAAATAAGTAAAGAATGACATGTGTATGGGCGATACAATGAGAATGAATAACACTCTCAAATTATTTTCTTTATATGTTAATGAGCAGTTCTACTTTCACAGTCACAGTTTTATTGAAACTAAGCAATTAATACCTAACATAGGGAAATCATACAAATACTCAATGGGATATACATTCTATATACTGTATGGGTGGAACATATTTCAAACAGTGATTGGTGGCTGTCAAAATAATGTAATTTTTCCTATGAAACCGCCACACTGAACTGAGGAATCAGATACGATGTCCTCATCATCCTTAGCTCATTCTCCAACAGATAAGACTGTCGGCACAGCTGAAGGGGAATTTAATGAAATACTGTCTGTCTGAGAAAGTTCTGTTTGCATCTCCAATAATGTCCACAAGGAAAACAAACATGGCATGACTAAAGTGTTGCAAATGAAATAGTCTGACGCATGCATTTCTGCAGTTATGACAGAATTTGGTTGAAGCCGTCAGGAAATGATAACTTCATCAGCTAGTGTTCTGTGCAGGCAGATAATCTAGTAAGTAAAGTAAATCCATCTCTCTCCAGAGTTAGCTGAGTGGCTGTGAGTTTTATTTGAAGAGGACCATTAAGATAAACCTGCCAGAATCCTGGATACCCTATCCTAACGTCATTGAGTGGAGGTCAAGAGAGGACATTATAAAATATTTGTTTCCACATAATCTGATCTGACTAGATGCAGATTTTTTTATTTTTTTTTTATTTTTATTTTCTGCTGCATGTTACAGTTTAGCTCCTCATCTGCTTCATAACAACCCTGAGTCACACTCCAGCACACTGTACACACATATATTTTTGCACAGACGCACAGTTATGCAAATCAGCCTTTGGTAATACAATGGCACTGATTCTTCTCATTCTCAGTCAATGGTAAGTTCTCCTGCAGGCTATATTTTATTGTCAGCTCCTGTTTATGCTAAGGCCAAGGGACAAATACACCCTTCGCAGTCAAAACAAAATATACATAAAGGAAAAAAAGTACAGAAAACCTTTCCTATGAATTAAGTAGTGATCAGCAGAATGCAAATGCACATCTGATCCAGTGTGCATATCCTGCGGTTCTATATCAAACATTTGCTACATGCATGTGAGCATTTCTTCAATATTTTAATCCACTGAAAATTCTAATGGCGTTTACTGGATACATATAATTTGTCAAACATGAGTATGCTTGAGCGATTGTGTGTGTTTTGATCTAAATAAATGTACAAAAGCTTTTTTCCTATAATTTTTTCATATGCGTCAACTATTGTGTCATAGATCTCGTAAAAAAAAAAAAAAAAAAAAAAAAAAAAACACATGTAGAAATGTGCAAACACACTCCAGAGACGGAACTGGTGCATGTTGTTTGCATTATTGACTCAGTACGAGCTGCCTTTCAGCATAACAAGGTTAGGAGCAAAGGCGCCACTCCCTTCTCCTCAGCTGCAGTAAGAGCTCCCCGCTGGGACTCCCCCCTTAATCAAATCAAACATTTCCAATAGCAATTAATATTAGAGCATGTAAATTGCCCAGGAGAGCAAAATGACATTCCCTCATTGGGATGCCCAGGCTCCAGCTGTACGTCTTCTCCATGTGCCCCTTTTCCTCAGGGGACTGAGATTGGAGAGCTGGCTTGTTAGCTGTGGCCTTTCTCTATAACTCTGCTTTTGCCATAAATAAAGACTGGATGATCCCTGTTTGCCCTTGCAGCGCTGTAAAGCTAAAAGGGCTCTGCAGACATCTGTGTAACTCATTTTACTTAACTCTAGCTTTTGCTTATCATTAATACATTACTGTGTATAAAATGGGCTTGGAATTGATTTTTTATTTTTTTTTGATTTTAGTATTAGAAAAGACATACAACTATCTATCAGTAACAAAGCTTTTTTTTTTTTTTTTTTTTTTTTTTTTTTTTTTTTTTACAGGAACCTGTAATTGGTCCAAACAGTTTTTAATAATGATCCCTTAAATGTGGTTATTTAAAGGGACAGTTTGTAATTTATAAGCACATTTAGTTTTGAAACATTCAAAAGATTGGCACTCAGAAGAGTTCATACACTGCCAAGGTATGTATAGTCCTGTATAACCTCCAAATCACTGATAACTGTTTAAGCATAATTTACGATCACCAGATCTAGGATTAGCATCAAATTGTACTCACTCACCAGCCACCGAGAAGCCTGATTTATTTGATTTGCACCAAATGTTGATGGGGTTTATTCTGGGTCAAGACCCATCCTAACCCTAACCTGTCCACCCTAACCCAGCCTTCTAACTGACCAACCAACCAAAGGACAAGGGTGAAAACATACCTCCTTGGGGGATGTAGCAATATCAAGAAACAACAGCATTGCCATTATGTCACAGTCTATATGTTGTGCTGAAAATGTGTCTAGTGAAGTTAGCATGCCAACTAGCTAGCCCCAGCCCATCCTTTCTCCTACTACCACTTTGTACTGACAAGAGGTGATTTTCCCAACTGGCAAATGTAAAAACTGCAAGTTTGTGTAATGGTGAGAAATGGACTCTATTATGAGTGTAGTGTGCCTGTCTTATTGATGGCCTGTACTGAACAAACGCTACGGAGCACACAAGCATAGGTGACTGTGTCGATGCCTGTCAGAAAAAAGCAAATGTTCACGCTGAGCAAGGCGGATGCAGTGGGGAGACCACTGTTAGCTGTGGAGTCGTGTGTGCAGCATCAAGGTTCACTTGTGACACAACATGTTACCATCGATTATTTCTTTCATTCCACACTCAGTTCAAACAGTTACTAGAGGCAATCGTTCCCAGCTGTATACATCATTACTAAGCTGACACCAAGTTGACATGAAAATTGTGTACACTGTCATACAACCTGCTGGTGATACAGAGTCTGCAGAGTATGGTGACATCCAGCAGGAACTCATCGTGAGATCAACTTGTGATACAAACATCTGTATGGACTGTCAATCATGGTTCATAGCAAAGTCAAGACATGTATCTCACACATCTTAACCACATCCAACAAAAGTCAACACACTGCCATCCAAAGTACACACAACAGTCACCTGTAGTGCGATCAGGGAAAGACACTGGTTCATTGTTGCTCATAGGTGTAGAGAGGAACATCAGTAAGGAGAGTCACAGCCTGCTGTAACGTGGCAACCCATTCACAAGTGTAGACATTCAAACCAATATGGGGGTTGGGGGGGTTGCCTATATAACACATACATATCACATCTTTGCGTGAGCAGGTTGGAGAGACAAGATAGAGATAAGACAGTGATAGCGTGCGACTAGCCCCCATTCACACTGAACGTTCAGTGCGGGAATCATGCGACAATCCTCCGCATCGCTGCCTGTGTGAAAGTTTCAGATCGGAGAGAGTCGACAGGTTCACTGCTGCTCTGATCCACCTCCAGAGGTAGTATCAGAGGCGAGTTGGTGTCTTTGTGAATTAATAAGCCGGAGGCATGCAGCGGGGGTGTGTCGATCTGATGTCTGACTGTCACAGTCTGACAACTGAACATGTCCTTCACCCATCAAATACATACCAGAGTTATACGTGAAAAAGCCGCTTTCATCCTGTCTGTCCTACCGACGCTCACATTTCTGCCCGAAAAACAGCGTCTGTCACCGCCAGCAGAGCCAGGCAGCCCTCGCGGTTGAATAGCAATGGTGATTATGTGACATGATTCAGAGCAAAAAACTTCAGTTCACAATGTCTTTGTAACGTTCCACTGTTGTGTTGTTGTAGTTACTATCTCTGGAAACTTGTATTGAATAAAACCACTGCGACAGTCATCCCTCCCTACTGAGACTTCAGTGAACTTTTTTTTTTTCTGTTGGAAAAACTTTTTTACACATCATAGAAAAGAAGTTATGTTTTACACATCATGGAAAGTGTAAAACATAACTTTTACACTTTCCATGATACATGGTGAGTCAGGATCTCAACCACAACACATTATAACTGAATCGATATGATTAGAAAAAGTCAGCCGATACATTTAGATTTACATTTTAGATTTACAGGGAGACACCGGAGGACACATGTTGAAACAAACCACAGCGATCTCAACATCATGACATGTACCATCCCGCCTCCATTGGATCCGCAGTGCTGTATGAGTTTACACACTGGAGCGGCTGTTTGGTTCAGGGTGAGCAAACAAAGGTAGAGAAGTGGCGAGCCTTTGCTGCTGGAATAATGCAGAGTCTCAGTGTGAAAAGGGCTACTGAGTGGTTGTCCTATTAAGTGACAGCACTTGTGTAACTGAATTGTGTGTGTAAGACAGTCCATTGTGTCTGTTTGTTTGTGGCAGTCTGTTTTATGCTTATTTGTCTACTTGTACATTTTTTCATTAACTTTGTGTTTGTGTGAGAAGAGGCAAGGGCAGGCTGGTGGAGAGGGCAGTAGGAGAGGAGGATGTGAGATAGTTGGTGGTAGCTGGGGAGGGTTAGGGAATTCTGAAATGGATCCAAAAATAGTTCAGGAGGTCTTCCTTAAGCTCCATAAGAGAAGGTTTGACCATCAAGGAGGGATTCATACTATGGAGAAGAACTGACAATTTAAGGATAAAGGGTAAGGGTGTGCGCACATTCATCCCTAGAATATAATGATCATCTGCTATGGTTCATCTCCCTAGAAATCTAACACTTTACCACTGAAACGTCAGTTTGGGAGCTGCGCTACATATGCAGGTGCATAAAAACAAAAAAAACAAAAAAAACAAAAACAAACACCTGACGAAAGTGGTCTTGAATGCAGCAGATTCTAACTCCATCTTCAAGGAATTCCACTGCAGCTGTTTTGGTGGACATTGCAGAGTGGAGAACACACAGTGCCATTATCTGCAGGTACTATGTTGTTGAATGTTGGAAAACAACATTTGCAAGTGGGTGAGTTGGCGTCCTCAAACTCTTCTGTTGACACATGTTCTGTTGATGCTCAATTCATTATTGATAACCTGTGGTTCATCCACCTACCAGTCCTGTCCTGGTGCACTGGGGAGTGTAATGTGTATTCTTGCAAATGTACTAGGGCGGTCTATGGATGTAACACTGAACTAATGTGTCCGTTCATCGCAAATTTGTCAATTGGTCTAATACTACTCCAGGTCTTTTCTAGGTTGATCAGTGTCCTCGGTGCCAGTCCAAGAGGGTGATTATAAAGAAAGAGGAAAGAGGCAGTACAAACTAATGGAGGTGGAGGCAGCGGTCGCAGACAGTCAGCTTTCAAACACTTCACACATTCTCATGTCCTATTTATTCATTTTCCTTTCAGTTAACTGAGCCTCTTGGTAGGTAAACTCACACTGACAGGTGGTGGCAGCCAATACATATGTGTCATAGTTGATTATTACACTAAATGGGCAGATGCCTACCCAACAAAGAGCAAGACAACAGTCGAGGTGACAAATTACATACTTGATTTCTTTTTCAGTATGGTGCACCTAAAAGACAGACCAGGACACCTACCATTAGGTTGTACTCACAATCGCTGTACTACCTGATGTTTGGATCGGAAGTGAGGTACCCCTCAGCGGTGTCGCAACAACAGTAAGTTTGTTGAATGTTCTTACCATTAGATGTGTGTATATTACAGTATGCACATTTGTTTGTGTGTTTATATAGAACTACTACATATGACTTGTGGTCGGTCAAGGAAGTGGAGTCACCTGCCTGCTTCCGAGGGAGGATACATGTGACGGCATTCAGAGGTGGGACACCATGTGTATATGAAAGAGTACAGGACTCTGTATGTGGACCCATCTGGGGCCACAAAAAAATAACTTGACCACTGCTGGGATGTCACAAGGTGTGTGAAGCGTCAACTCTAATAATAATGTATTCCTGTACCTTGGGTGATGTTTGGCAGCAACACAACACATTACATAATTTCCTGTGTGACCAGTGCTTCACTTAGCTTCCATTAGCTTGTCCTTTTGAAGTTGTTTTAACATCAGTTAACTGACATTGATCTGGTGAAGATCTTAAATGGCCTGAGGCTAGAATTAATGAGCTGTGATCAGTGGCTTGTCAGTGTAGAGCATTGGTCCGCAGACATGCGAAGAGTCCATTGTTTGGAAAAGTAAATCTTCTGATCCCGAGCAGTCACTTTTTAGCTTGCAGGGCAGATCCTGCAGGGGGAAGCAATCAGCTACCCAGCAGATCAGCAGGGTGTGGACTGCACGAGGCTGGACATGGCAAAGGCCTTGATAAGTGCATGTCCTACTCCACCAGATATACTGAAACATTATGTCTGTATTTACAGATGAGCTGTTGTAGCTGTGACACAGTGTGGGGAGGAGAGCTCAGGGGCTGATGTGGATGAGTGGGTAAGAAAGTGAATTGTAATATTGACCTACGTTAGGATGGAAGACTGGGATCCACCCTGGATAGCTTCCATCCATATCACTGGGTGAACTCTCTCAATCACATGGCTGTTGAAAATGCATAGTTTCATTATACTCAATTGCCTGTCTTTGCACTTCCCGAGGACTGATGCAGCTGAAGGAGCACGACTCCATACTGACAGGATCGAAACTAGGATTTATACCCAGAATCTAGCACACATTGTCACAATATCATCTGTATTGATATACAGCACTGATGTGTCAGAATTTGGGCAGGATGTCAACTTGCCTATCCAATTATTGGGGAGAGAAACTGGGTGAAACGCTTTGCCTTAACATCAAGCTACCTTCTCTGATGTAGGGCTATTTCACCTACTTCTCTAATGTTGCATAGGAGGGATATACAAGGTAGGTTATAGTGCCTCACCTGCTCATTTTAACTCCAGATGGTCACTGTGATCCACATTCGATCCTTGGGTCCATTTTATGCTACCTGTTAGCAGTACATGTTTTTAAGGGGCAAATTAGGTCAGGAAGGGCAAAAACTGTATCATCCTGTGGTTCATCCACCTACCTCATCCTCAAACAAACCAAATCCAAACTTTACAAACAAAATAAAGATCCCCAAACCAGTCTTGATTTGTCTTTCCACAATCTCTTATGGTTTGGTGACAATAAAACCTCAATTTGCAGTGTAAGATGTGAAAATATTCCAGCTTTACACAGTGTACTTTAGTGCTCTCCTCTGCTCCTTCATGCCCTTCCATTCTCAACAGTCATAGTCCTGGATCCAGTCTGGTATCCAGCCGTGTTCACTGGGAGGCAGCTGAGCCCGGTTAAAGTGATCCCTATTGACCACAGAGAATCCCCCATGATCTGAGTTTGTGGTGCAGGCAGACTCCTGTCAGCTAATTGGGTTGCTTAGCTCCACAGATAACTGAGCTACTTGTTAAAGGCAGTTCGTCAGTGCAGCCAAAGATAGCTACAGCATGAAGTATAGAGAGCAGCAGGCTGGCCATTTCTTACAAATAACACCTTTAAAGCAAAGCAGTATTATCCATAAATAAAATGTGGGGACCTTTGGGAAAGACAGATTCACAATGGTCAATACTGAAGCAGAAGACATTATATACTCACATTTCCTGACACAAAATATGTCAAAGCAACAAAAAAAAAAAAACAATCCAACTCCTTCTATAATCTAGGCTTTTGCTGATCCCATGGTAAATGATAGATGGACTGCATTCATACAGTAAAGTGGTTTTATCCAAAGCAAATTCCCCCATATTCACCCACTATTACACACACACACACACACACACACACACACACACACACACACACACACACACACACACACACACACACACACACACACACACACACACGACAATGACAGCTTGCTACCATGCCCATCGGGAGCAATTTGGGGTTCAGTCTCTTGCCTGTGGACAGTGTCTAACATGTGGACCAAAGCATAAAACTGCCAACGTTGTGATAAGTGGACGACTGGCTTTGTCTCCTGAGCCACAGCTGCCCCATTCCATGATATCCCTCCTGACTGGCAAATACCAAATCTAAGCTCTTTCCCAAATGCAGCAATGGGTGCACTACTTACTCGTGCTTGTTAAGCTCGTTGCTGTTGTGCATGGTTATAATAAATAGAGAGGTCTTGGTATCTGGACACTGCCTCTATGCCTTTCTAACATTCCCTGTCTGTAATGCAGGCCAATTTGTTCTCAGTGTTAACGTAAAACTCCCTATGACAAGTAAATTGACTGAACTCAGTGGACTGCCCATAAAGAGTTGTGACCAAGATAAACACTAAGCAGAATGTATTACAGCTGGAAACCTAGATTTCCAGTCTAAAAATCAGTGTATTTACATTACGAGGAAAGGTAAAGACTTTCTTGATGTTGTAGCTTTGAGAAGATGCAGGTGAGAACAGCAAGGCTAGTGTATTTGTATAGCACATTTCATACACAGGGGCAGTTCAAAGCATCATACATAATACATTAAAACTGAATAAACTCATCAAGAAGGCAGGGTCTGTTGTTAGCTCTGATCTTGTCACCCTGGAGGAGGTGGCAGAGGACAGGATGCTGGCCAAACTGCTGGTGATCATGGACACTGTCTCTCAACCCCTCCACAAAACTCTGCACAGGCTTAAGAGCAGCTTCAGCAACAGACTCATTCAACCCTGCTGCCTAAAGTAACGGCACAGGAAATCATTCCTACCTGGTGACATCAGACTCTATAACGCTCACTCAAAAACACACACATCATTTATTACGCTTTAAATTATTACTTCTGTTAACAAAACTGCACCTTATTTCTCTTGAACCTTAAGTTCGACTTAGCTCAGCATTTTATTTTATCTACCTCAGTATTTTATCTTATTTTGTAACTGCCCAAGCATTTTATTGCATATAGTACTTTATTGTTGTTTACAGAATGTATAGTACTTCATTGTTTTTATATTTGCCCTTACATTTTGATTGTATTTGTATTTGTACCTGCTGCTATGATGACCTAATTTCCCCTTGGGGATCAGTAAAGTTATCTATCTATCCATCCATCTATCTATCTATCTATCTATCTATCTATCTATCTATCTATCTATCTATCTATCTATCTATCTATCTATCTATCTATCTAAAACAATAAAAGAAAGACCGCACATAAAACCATTCAAATGCAAATGTGTAAAGTGCACAGTAAAGTAATACATTATTCAGGCAAGCTCCACAAACAGCCTCCAACATGTCCATGAAGTACCTGTCTAAAAAAGTTGAAACAAAAACTAAACATTATAACCTTGCTGAAGGTAGGATTTATTGCAGTAATTGAATAGACTGCAGTAGTTTTGCACAGAGCTGTTGAATATGAGAGTTGCAGCACTCTCTGATCTTGTAGCCTTGTGGTGACATGGTTTATGTAGCTCTCATTAGTTCCAATCAGCGCTGTTGACCAAAAACATGGGGACCCTTTCTAAATACTATGGATTTGTAGATGTTATGTTTAATTGAATCATCTTGTGGGAATGATTAGTTAAACTTAATGTGAAGTGTGCCCCGACCCCCAGGTAACAGCTTTTAACATAATGAAACAATGAGAATGTTTCAGTACTCTAGCAGTATTCAGAACTGGACCCATAATTCAGACAGGAGTCAGATGAAAACTGTTTCAATGAAAACAATCAAGGAGTTCAAAATGAGGCAGCAGAAGTTCCTAGGAGGTCCAAAGCTAAAAGTCCAGAGCAGGGGTTCAGGTGAGAAAACAGGCAGAGCTGGGCATGACTGGATGGGCTGGTGAGTGTGGCAGGTCTGCAGCACAGAGGAAAAGAGGGCAGGTTAAGGCAGATGAAAAAACTGAACACAATTGCAAAAAAGCTACTCAGGTTGTCTAACAGGAGTCTATGGGATTGTTGCAACTCTCATATTCAATGGTTTTAACTAGCTGGAAACAGTTTGTCTGTCTCAGTCCCTCTGAACATTACACAGGTGTTTCTTAAAGGATAGATTGCTGACTGTTTGGCCTTTTCTAAACACATAAAATGTGTTTTAGATTGCTGAAAAGGAACCTTTTGGAAAACAAAGGAACATTCAGAAAGTCTGTTGTCAGTGTTAAGGTCTAGACAGGCTGAAACAAGGTTTTGGAACCACTGATGGAGACAAACATGTTTGCGTCCTGATAAACATCTTATTAGTGTAGCATCATATTAAATAAAGACAAAGTGATTACAATTACAGTTTGTCCCAGTTACATCCACAAACCCCCCGGTCTAGTTTAAACGGTTTAGAAATGACACTTTCTCTTCAATTGAGGCCTGAAAAGTGCTGCAAACCCAGATGGCACCATCACACACGGACACTTGCAGACTGATGCACACTGAACAAAAGTCACAGGCCTGTCAGTTGTCTCCACATTCAGATGCACACCACAGTCACACACACATGCACACACACACACACACACACACACACACACACACACACACACACACACACTCTGAGCCTGTCCTCCTCCTGCCCTTCCTTCTCAGAGTTTTCCCTCTTGAAGCAATTAGGTCTGCTTCCTGCAGAGCTCAGGCCCTCGTCATCATGTTCAGCTTTTAATTGAACATGACGTCATGGGCCATTGAATCTGTCATTACTAGAGCTGGCCTAGGCAATGTGACTTAGTGTTCATTATAAGCTGAAGGCAACTACCTGTCCACTATCCAGGTTAGAGCTATTTTAATGCCGGGCCCCCTCACTGTGGCTTATGAGCACGGGTTTTGATTTGGGAAAACTAACCATTACCAAACGGTTATTCAATATACATATGTGCATATGAAGCTTTCTAAAAGGCATCAAGTGTGTTACATATAGACAGTTTAACTAATGTCATTTGATCTAAAAGGAGAAATGGGCCCACAGTACACCACTTGGCATTCATTGTGGTATTCTTGCAGCAAAGTCTAACGATAATGTAACTACTTGAAGCATTTTAAGACAAATGGAGGGGAAATGCTTCACCCTGATGTGACACCGATCTACCTAAAATGTGGAAGAAGGACATAATACTCAGGAACATTAGCTAGAGAACATTTTCCCCTTCTAACCTTAGAATGATTTCATACACAGTTTTGAAATCAAACACTCCGATAAGCCAGGCATCGCAGGTGCACAGACCCATGCAGGAGGGAACAGTTATGTAATGTAAAGTAGTTTGAGGTGAAAGGGATGGTTTTCATTTTGGGCGTTTGGACATTTTTTTTTTCCCTCTTACCCTGAAACAAATCCCTTTTGTTACTGTGTCCCCCCCGCAGTCTCATTATGTTCTACATTGAGCTATTCAGGTCAGGCGCTAGTGAAAGCATTCCTTGTGCTCTCTTGAAAATTGTATTCTTTATGAAAATATTTTTTTGACTTGAAGATACTAGAGAAAATCTTGCAATGGGATTGCACTAGCCGCAACACCCGTCAACATGTCGATGTTCCTACCAGTGGCTACGCAGTGCTGATGAACTGTGGTGAATGTGTCAGTCATGGAGCAAGTCAACAATTTCTAATATGTGTTTTTTTTTTTTTTTTTCCTCCAGTTTTTTCAGTATTTCAGTTTGACATTCTTGAACTTGAAACACAGTTTGACAATCAATATTCACGGTGCAGCTATTAGTTTTTGTCAAAGCTCTCATAACCACATGTCACTATAGTCATCAGGAGTTGGCATGAATATCATCATTCATAGTTGTCTTGTGTCTTTAAAAATGAGCCAACCCCACAACTGTTGAACCAGGATCGCTGATAAAGATCGAGAATCTGGTTGAAAGCTTTCAAAAAAACACTCTAAGTGGATTGTCGTATAAGATTATTTCCTCATTTAAAAAAAATGAAACACTTAATGAAATATTTTTACCAAACCAATCATCAGAATAAATGTTGCCAATCTCAATCATAGATATTTTGAGACTTTACATTTCTGTATGTTGCAACTTATGTATCTTTGGGTTCAATTTTGTATTTTATGTTGTTATCCTGTTTTAGCCTACAGTATTGGTTTTGGTTGCTGCAAACTCAGCTTGAACTTGTCCCGAGATCTCTTTTAAAAAAGCCAGTGGTTTAATGTTTATAAATGTTGTAATGCAGTCTCAAAATGCGGTCTCTGACTTGACAGCCTTCTCACCTGCAGCTTCACCATCATCCCCTCAGTATCTTAACATAGAATTCAGATCATAAACATACACGTCCCATAAATGAAATATGTAATGTAATATGATAGATGTACTGTAAAAATATGAATATGGAAGGTATCCTACGACATGTACAAATGTGAACCTGTTAGTGGTTTGCAAGCTTCTTAACTGCAAACACTTCATTCTGGTGACTGGGCTGAATTTTACTCAAGGCAACAGTGCCTTTCATTTTGTCGCCTGTGGCAGTAACTTTCAGGGAAACATTTGTTGATATGCCTGAGAGTGAAGAAGCTGCCAATCATTACCTCCTCTGTGAACATCAGTCATGTCAGGCAGATTTTTCCGTGTGATAGTGGTTGTTTAACATTGAAGAAAAGAACTCTTATAATCCACCACTACAGTGTTTCCCACACATGAATTTATTTGTGGCGGTCCGCGACAATATCAACGTTGGATCATATCGATCTCCTATTTTTGGAGCTGCGTGTCCCGTTCTCACTCACTAAAGACAGTGCACCTGTCAGTGAATACCATGTTATATACTCCGATACAGTGGATGGCACTGCACTTCTACACAGTGAAGCTTTCTTCTTTATTTCATAGGCTCTTTAATTTGACCTCTTTACATCTTGAGTGTCAAGAAGTTTTAATGCATCATGTCCAGACCTAGGTGGCGGCTGTAGCTCAGCGGGTAGAGCAGGTCGACTAGTGATCACTGGTTCAAATCCCAGCTCCGGGCAGGGCTGAGCTGCATGTCGAAGTGTCCTTGAGCGACACTGAACCCCACATTGCTCACTAGTAAGGGCTCTGCAATGAGCTGGCGACTTATCCAGGGAGTACCCTGCCCTCGCCCTGAGACAAGGCTGGGATTGGCTCCAGCAGAAACACCCCGCAACCCCAAGGAAAGGGATAAGCGGTTCGGACAATGACATGACATGACATGTCCAGACCTCAATTATTTGCATTTCATTTCTGCTGCAGCCTTATTGGGTGATGTCATGTTTTTTTTTAATTTTGTTTTTTATTTATTTATTTATTTTCTCCCTGGTGCTGCTGTAACCTAGTCTTAAAGTCTCACCCTTGCTAACACTGCAACGCTTTATGTAATCATCCTGCTATTTACTTCAACCAAAAGCCTCTCATCGTCTCTATCTAACTCTCCTTCACACTACATCCTCAGTAATACCAGCCTGTATTGGCAGCCGTTCCCGTGGGGCCATGGCAGTGCACTACCTTGAGATGTCAGCAGAGCCAGCCCTGTTTTGGAATTGATCCCTTGGTAATCTTCCCTCTCCCTGGGGCGCAAAAGTGTCTTCTGGCTAAGAACGATTAAGAGTCCGTCAATCCCTCCTTCCCCTCCCTGCAATCGGATCCCGGCCGCTCTGTCTGGGCCTCCTCAACTCTCGTCAGCAGCAATAGCATCAGTACACATCAGTAATGATGCCGCCCTGTGGCCTTTCTCTTGTCTCTTTCTTTAAGGACAATGGCGGCCTGTGGATATGTTTTGAATATGATGATTCTTGCCCATGAGTAACACACTCATCATTATTGTTAGTTGGATGATATGTGTTCCCTGAATGCCTCTGCTGAGATATGCACCGGCAACATCCGTATGAATCAGTGGAACATTCAGTCCGTGTTAGTTTTGCCATTGCTGCGGCCATCATCATTATCACCACTGCCGCTGCAACCACAGCTATTTTAAGAACCGCATAAATAAGCTTAGAAGAGCCAGCTGTAATTACTGCTATCCTTTATGCACTATCACTTACTGCAGCATCATTATAATCTGCACTGTAACTTGTTAAGGTTATATTCATGCTGAAATTAACATTTTCATCTTTAATGACTGCATCTTAGCTACTCATGCCTATTCATGAGAGTGTCCTCTTTGCTTGACAAACGGGTCTAAACTGCCCTCAGCAGCGAAGGGAAAGTGAGCATAGAACTTTTTCTTTTGTTTAAAGTCAAGTTATGGTTAGGTTGCTGAGGTTTCTCCAAAGTAAGCTGCTTGGGAATAATTTAGAGGGAAATATTTGAAAAGCCCATATAAATTGTTTGAGTACTTCCAGAGAACATCCAAACTTTGTGAGCTCCTATTTCACCAGCTTCCAATACTATCACCTGAAAGTAGGAAAGTAGGAGGCAGTCAGAGTGAAACATTTGTGACACACAAGGCGATGTCGTTGATCAAACATATGGAAGTATATTGATGACAAAGTATACAAAAAAAAAGTTCAAACACAACTCAGTCAGATGATTTTAGCAGTAGAGGGCTTGTGTAATAGCATGTGAGTCAGCAGGGATTATCAAACTGGTGATGATCAAAGCTGCTGGGGCTAACGGCAGTCTGAGTCCCCTGAGCACAAACTCAAACTGTGAGCGGCGCATCACCCGTTCTGTTCGACCTGGAAGTGAATCCTGTTAGACCATTTCCTCTACTTTGACAGTAAAAGTCGGACAGTGGCAGCTATCTCTGTCTGCCTGTCATTTGCATGTCTCGAGAACCGTTTATCTACCTCAAACCTGGCAGGTTTGTTGCTGAGGACTCAAGGAAGTGCGCAGTTTTGAATAAACAGCTACACCACTCTGTGCAGCAGCGTGGCTGCAGTGCTTTGGCTTCATGGTTCTGCAGGCTGAAGCTGGACTCAAATGTGATCCCTATCACGTGAGCTTGTGGCGAAGCAGAGGTTAACGAAATGTTGATTAGCATAGTGCAGCGACTTGCTGGGAGGAAAATGACCTAGAGCAGAAGGTTTAAAGAGTCTAGATGAGTGGAGAGATGCAGTCCACACAGGCTGTCTGTTCTTCAGTGACAACTGTGTATGTCCATATTTTGGCATACTTGGCAGCACAGTCAGCTTCTCCAGGAGGCCTTTCTCATTGGTTGTTGTGGTCCTGCTTGGAGTGTACCAATGTAATCACTCTGATTTTAAATCCCAAATACCAAACGCTGTTGATATTATTGGGGCAGCACAATGACTCTGAACAGTTCAGGGGGCTTAAGACTGAATCTGTACACCCCTCACATGGTCAGATAATCTTTGCCAGTATTTGCCAGTACCAGTATTACAATTGGGCAGCCAACATGAACAGTGCCATTGGAACTCAAATTCCAATTCCAGCTCAAATGGAACATTTACATACAGTATTTCATGCGGTGCACTTGACTCACCATTAGGTCCCTGTCGGTACATTTAGTCTTTGTCGTACAAAGCGATGATGATTTCAGAGTTTAAGACGTGTGCCTGAATACAAGTGTGTGTCAAACTCTGGCACAGACAGCAGAGGAGAGAAGCATATGTAAATCTGTGGAGATAAATGACACCAAAATGCAGCAGATGCTCAGCAGAGTTTTTTTTTTTATTACAGTACAAAATGCAGCTGCAGCATTTGATTTTATTTGATTGTCAAATTGGATTTAAAATAGAAATGCTAACAGATTTCAAAAACTGAATGTTTTGCAGGATGGCTGCTTTAGGTGTTTTGTAACTTTCTTGGTGAGCACTGTCTGTTCTCTTGTGTTGAGATCAGCCTTGAAAAGGTTTCATGTAAATCTTAATCCCAAAGTTACCTCTTTGCAATAAGCGGTAATTCCAGTCACAAACGAAGGCTTGTTACTTGTTCCAGTCACAACGTTTGAGTAGTTGCAGTGCGGAATCAACTTTGGAGGAGATAATTATAAGGAATTTGGTTTCAGCACAAGGAGAGATCTGTGCAAGATTAAAATGCAAAATGACACTTAAACACGTGATGTTGCAATTGTTTGTTACATTATATAGTTGTGTTAACAGTGACATATTGTGGAAGATAAATCAATGTTTCCTAGGATTTGGAGAGCACTGTCTCCCATGGGCATCTATGGGCACTCGTTGTAAAGCCACTGGGAATTCTGACAGAAAAATATACATAGTACAGTACTGGTTCTCTGTCACAACATAATCTGAGGTTTTACTTTCAGTTACATTTAATTAAAGCGCAACAAACAGATTAGACATCTGAGATTACTTATTTTGCCATAAAGAAGTTCCCTCCCCTGATCCAGTTCATATCAGCTCTGTCTAGAAGACAGTAAATAAACAGATGCGTCTGTCGAAGAAAAATACCAACACATGGTTGCTTTGGTTTTTTTTTTTCTTTTTTTATATAGGTATAATATTACTTCAGCAAATACATAGTATTTCTTTACAAATATTGTAAGAAAATGAGAACACAGTTAACAGACTCCTTTCTATTTAATAAATATGATTATAAATGCATAAAACAATTACACACAGCACAGTTGAGGTCAAACAAAAACACTGTAACACCGTACCGTCTGTTCTTATACAAAAGCTGTACAGTAATAAAACTCTTTTTTTTGAATTATTATTATTAATATTTCTCTACAAAAATAATAATCTTGCTGATTCTGCAGAGAAGTGGACATGGAGAGAAAGAGAGAGAGGGAGAGAGAGAGAGAGGGGAAGAAAGTGTAGCTCAGAGCTCGCCTACAACTTGATACTCTTCCCCACACCTTTGGAAACTGTCACATCGCAGCTCGTCCTACCCACAAGGCCCTTGGATCGCTTGTGTTAACCGGACTTCCCGTCCGTTCAACCTGTCCTCCTCCCTGTGAAACTGAAAGGAGATGGACCTCCTGATCCTGTCTGGCCAGTCATTTCCTATTCCCTCAGGCGGAGGTTACTATTAGTACTCTGGTGTTTCTGACCGTAGTTCTGGAGTTACGTCTACTGTCTCCCTCAGGCTGTTAGGACAAGAGCCAATACACCTAAATCTGAGTGTGAGCTAAATCTTTTCAGTATACAACTTTACATCCTTACTTTGCAAAACCTAAGCATAGAAAATCCAATTATTACTATATTGCTGCATTCCTTGACATTTCATTGATGTTGCTGATTTACAAAAACCCAACCACCACTGTGTAAAAATACCCTTATACACCATGCAGTGGAACAAGATAAATCACCTAAGAGCTCAGTGCAAAATCTTTCCTGCAACCTCAGATGGAACACAGACAGCGACACTCGAAATGAATATAGACGCAGAATTGTTATCAAAATCATCTTAGCATGCAGCAACCAAATGTGCTTGTTTAGATATCCTCTTTTACTAGAAGCACAGGGTTGTCTTTTACTCCACTCTAATACAAAAAAGCTTAAAACAAAATGGAGGAAAATCTGCTCGGCATGGTCACAGGCTTCCCAATTCTCTACAACAGAATGTTATTTATATCTAGTTGCATCTTGTGGTGAAGGTACAGATTGCAAAAAGCGGAATACTCCTTTCCTCACCCTACCCTGCGGTGGCATCAAAAGACACCAAGACTCTCTCCGCAGCCAGTGTTTGATTTGTCAGTCCTGGGCTACCATAGGGCTGCCTGCCCACATCAGAAAAAACATGACCGACCACGCTGACATTTGCTGTGGGGCAGCAACCTCTAATGATCATAGTAATTATTACTGAAGCAAGTCAGGTTATGTAGTATACAGTAGGATGCATAGGCAGGAGATTTTGGTAGACAGTTCAGTTAAACAACCATAGGACTTCCACCCAGGATGGTCATGGCCATTGGGAAACCAAAAATGTCAACAGTGAGTTATTTTGCCACATAGTTAAGTCACGTCCATAATGTGACTAACCTTATGTGTAATACACAATTGATTTAACTGCTGTTATACATAGGTAACATGCTATCTTTAACCCAATCCACAATGTTTTCTCAAAGCTTACCAAGTAATTTTAATGCCTAACCAAACCAAACTGCCAGCATATGAAGACGGTCCAGGACATCCTGTCACTGGAACGTTGCAGTTCCAGTCATGGTCTTTTAGTGTGTTGCAACATAGTGGATTCCCCCTAACCCTATAAACTGCACCTTTAACAAGCAACAGGAGCTTGAATAAGAGAAACATTGCATGGCTGCTTGTCATGAGAACAAAAGAAAATACCTGAACATGTTGACCTAAATATGTGACTAATGAGCTTCAGGCTCTTTGTATTTCCATGTGCGAATAGATGAGAAGTAGGCCTATATGTATCCATTCTTTGTTAGCATTGTTGCATACAGACAATGCTAGTCATCAAAACTGATGATCAACAATTTTATAAAATTCCCTCCTTGGACTGGCACAGCTCCACCTTCTTTACCTTGACTGCATGTTTTCGCTGTACAGCACATCTGATGTGTGTGCTACAGTGGAGAGCCACTAGAAGCAGAACTAATTAGAAACACTGCCTATGCAACTGTTTGCTACTTACTGTGATCAAGAACTTGCAAATGTTGCACAGCTTTTGGTTGTTAGCTAGAGTAAATAAGGTAAATAAGCAACCATGGATGGAGGAACCAACTCAGGGGCCCTGGGCCAAAAATGAGATATGAGCCCCTCATAACCCTTCCATTGTCTCAACCTTGGTAAACAGCGTATGTGGCTTGTAATTAGTTTGTGCTAACTTCAAAATGTACCATGTATTATAATATGAACTGAAATCATAATGTAAAGGGTGGACGAGATATTTTCACAGGGCCTCAAAATTAGGTAATGATCTAATATTGGCTATGGCCCTCATTATTTTGATTTACAATACATTTATACATACAGCACTCCAAACACATATGCAGTTAATTGGATTCCTACAAACATATTTATCCACAGTGAATCAGGTGCCTTTGGGTCCTCTGAGGCTCTATGGGCCAAATTACCCTGTTGGTAGTGCAGTACCTTCAACAACTGTGCCAAAAGCATCGCTTCATTTCCATTTATTGGTACCTGTAATCTTAAAGGCAAGAGTCCGACAAAAGAGCAATCCCAGGGTTTGGAATTCTCCCACAGCAGGTACATTAAAAACAAAGCTCACCACTAAATCCCTTTTTCTTCACTCCATTCTCATTTGGATCAAGTTTTCCACTTCCCTTGATATGCTGCAATGGAACCAGAAGCACTTTACTCGCGTTATATTTAAAATGACAACTCCTCCTTACTTGGCATAGTGTGCAGAGGGTCTTCTTTGTTAAGGATGTCAAACGAATCAACACTACACTGAGCCGCCGGTGTGTGGTGCATGCCCATGTCGAACTGTCACTCTTCTAAATTGCCCATGTCAGTCTTGACTAACTGGGTTTCAGGTGTATCTACTGTGGCAATTTGTAGAAAATGTCATCCAAATCCAACAAAACCACTCATCCTCTGCATTTCCAAAGATCTGCAAAGTGAAAAGAGGCTGAGCAAATCTGGCAAAGTTGCCTATGAAGATTTGAAAGGCATCAATCAGGCATTTACATCTGTCAGATTTCACACGCAATGTACCACAGGGCTCAACAGCCCTCTGAGCAAGCTAACTGTCTGTGTAGCCTAGTAGCATGTGCGCTCTAGTTCTCCTGCCTCTGCAGCGCCTTCTAATGAGCTGGGATGAAGACTCGAGAGCGGGTCAGGACAATAGCCTAAATGTGTCACCAACCTTGGCCGGCCTTGAGCTTGACTGGCCACATTAAGTATTCAACAAGTCAACCTCTTGTTATTCTATCCAACAAGAACCCTCTTACAACCCTGAAAAGCACTCTTCCATCTCTCTGTCTCTCTCTTTCATGCAGCCATGCTCTTTGGATTCCCCCACAAAGTAGTTGTATCTCATCCCAACTGCCTCGGTAAATCTGAGCCTTGACAAATTATATTCTGCCTCTAGTAGGGATGTTGGCTGTGACCAGGGTATGACTTTTAACAACTTTGGATTACTTTTCTCTGTGGGGTATTCCTCCTGTTTCCTCCTCTTTAACTCCTTAAAGGTGTGATGTCTGGTGATATTTGGGGGTCGCTTGCGGTCAGAGGGTGCACTGTAACACCTCAGCTATTGAGTGGTCTTAACCTGAAGCACAGAACATTTTTACAAACTGGTATGTATCATTATAGTAGCAGAAGCTTAAGATTAACAGCGAAGGTTAAATTTATCCAGAAAACCAAACCCTGTATTTCTGTTAATAAATAAAAATCAGAAAAAAAAAAAAAAAAAACCAAAAAAACATTTCAGTAGAAAATGCGTATTGTGCCATCAATCAGCTTTCCAAGAGACAATGGGCCAAAAGCTTTGAAGTACCCTATTCATATTTTATAACAGCGTTTCTGTTTAGTATGACATTTGTTATTAAAATACACAAATTTACAACAGACATTCATGATTTACAAAATGAATGTGTAATTTACTTCAATAACATACTTCATAAAAGTATATTCATATGAATAAATAATACTCTACTGCTGTTAGGTTTATAGAACAGCAAAACAATCTCAGAGATGTCAGCGAAACCAAGACAGCGTTGCTCATTTCTTTTTTCCCCCTTCTCTATTTCATGCGAGCACTCCCTCTAAATTATGCATCTGACTTGTATAAATAAATAGAATTCTTAAAATGTTGAATTTATCCGACATAAAGCATGTTAAAAGAAAACTTAAAACCTGTACACAGTTTCTTCTGGTTTGAACAGAGCACAGTATGTGTAAGCAGGGTCCAACATGCACAGGTATAAAGCTCAAAACCATTGTGTCCCAAATGGTAAAAAATATCCATGATACACCTGGAGTGGGAATCCAGTCCAAGAATTTAGACGATGTACGTGGGGAGTTCTGTGGAGAATTTCACATGTACATGAGGTTTTACACATCCTGTGGGGCAAACAAGACAGGGAGAGAGACAAGTGTTAGGATATTCGGTGAAAGTAGTGAATCTAGAAAAATCTAACTGGTTCAATTATAGTTAGCGATACTTTAAAAGGGCCAGTGTGTAGGATGTAGTGGCATCTTCTGGACAATTGCTGATTTGCAACCAACTGAACATCTCCATCCCACCCTCGCCCCTCAGTTCCAACTAAAAGGCAAAATATGCAAAAGGCCCTCTCAAGAGCCACTGTTTGGTTTGTCCATGGCGGACTCTGTGGAAGTCAAGCTCCTGCTATAGATATACAACACTCATTTAAAGGTAATAAAATGATTCTTAGTTTCACTGATTAAAAACACAATTGTAAATTCTATTTTTCCATTCCTGCCAAAAGATTCTCCTAGATCCTACACACTTCACTTTAAAAAAAAAGGTTAATTCATCGCTTTTTTTGTGGAACAAGCAGAAAACACAACATCTGCCATACTGATGAATCACCAGTATGACCCACTTCTGAAAACAATATTTGGCCCTTTAGCCTTAGTTAGATGTAAACAACCATGACTCAAATGCAGACACAAGAAGCAGGCAGATTCACCACAAACACAAGCTTTGGTAAACGCTGATAGGGAGTCCAGACAATCTAAAATCCCAAAGAAGATAAGCAACAAAAAAAGAAAAACAAACAAACAAACAAAAAAAAAAACAGTAAAACAGAAATGGCTAACAACACACACAGACACATAGAGAGCACATGAGGACAGGGGAAAAGACAGGAATGCAGGACAGAGGCAAGATGACATCAGGAGTGACGTGAAGATGAGCACTGACCAGACGCACACAGGCCTAAATAAAAAACAAACTAACAAGGGGATGAGGTGCAGGTGGAGTGAGCTGGAGAAACACAGGTGAGGGAAACACTGGGAGGAGGGAAAGGCTAATGAAGGAGATGCAGTGTAGTTGTGGAGGGAACGCAGACTGGGGAAGAACTCAGGTAACAGGGCTGGGCTAATTGATTCGATTCAAGATGTGGAGGAAAAATAGAATAAGGGTAAAAGGCACCACTGTTCTGACCAGGTCACGGCTAACTTGTCTCATTTGCGTCCTGATGCTGTAAGGTAGCAGTAATGTCTGTTGCAAAGTAATATAAATTCAAATGTTGCTACCATGAGCTGATATTAGGTGCCACAGGCCATTGTTCATATGAGACCAAGTGAGGCTGTCTTGTAATTTTCAGTGTTGGGAAATCAAAGAACCAAAGCTCAAGTTTATTGCAATATCCCATAACCTGATGAAGGCCCTCAGACCCACAGATCTGGCCTATTCATGCATTCACATGCTGTGGTTACCTGGTGTATTAAAGTGGATTACTTACATTACAATAGAATGATGATATTGTAAACCAATTAAATAGCCTTGAGCTTTTTAAAGAAATGAATAGCCCAGGATACGGGGACAGGCCAGCAGACCTTTTCTCTAATAAACTTAAAGTAATGGCAACCGTTTTGAAAATGTACAGTCTGATGCTGTCTGTCAAGTCTTAATGGGTCAAGTAGACATAGAAACTGTAATAATATTACCATTTACCATATTAACACTTTTAATTGAAATAAAATACTGGCTCCAACCAAACTTACTCAAATTAAACTATGAACCAAAACCCAATGTCTGCTAAACGTAATGCTGATGTACGGACTACGGACATTTAGTTGTGAGGTGTGGGAACCAAAAATCTGCTAAATGACATTAAGTTAACACTAGATAGATAGATAGATAGTTAGACACTGATATTTTGTTGGTTTTAAGTCACGGTGTTAAGAAAGGGCGGCTGTTAGTATTGTAGGATTTAATATTGAAAATTCAATTTGATGCAACACCATATTTTTTAACAAAGAAAGTGTCATATAAAGTAGTCGAACATGCTTGCACATATACTGTGTGATAAACATGGTGATAGACAGTAGTACAGTGAAGACGTAGGAGGCTGCGTGACCTCACGAGAGTCATGTGTACGGTGTGCTGATGTGCTGCCTGAACCTCTGACACAGTTATTTAGAGAAAGTGCTTCAATACCGTTATAAAACCAAGCATCTCTCTTTTCATAAAATAAAGCGCTTCACATCTGAGTGTCACGCTCGGGCAACGTTCCTCCTTATTCACAACGTTTGACCAGAAACGGTACATTTTTTTTCCAACTAAATGTCTGACTGTCATGGAGCCTTCAGGGGACTTGCATCTTGCCTTTGCCAACACGGTTGTACTTCTGAGAGAAAGCTGTGTTTGTTAGCTGAAGCAGGAAAGGTTATAACCTTTTAATAGCCCCGCCCACCCGGTCTGTTGTGAGAGCCAACCTACCCCGCCCCCTGAAATATATGCTAGTCAACAACTCATACCCAGCCCCAAACGCAAACAACATGATTGCACCAGACTGATAAACGAGACAGAGGACAAGACCGAGAGCAGCCGCTGTCCGTGTTGCAGAGCGTGCTGCTGGGAGCAGAGGAGATCAGAGCTGTCTCTCTTTGCTCTTTTCCTCTTTGTCACCCACTCTCAGAAGAGAGAGGATCTAAGCTAAAAAAGAAAATGTAAAAAAAAAAAAAAAAAGTAAATTAAAAATTTAAAGAATAAAGTATTTATTCCAGACTTTGGTATTCATTGTTGAATAAAGCAGCAAAAGAGGTCGGAACATTTCAACAAGTTTAAACTTTGAACATGAACTTTTTTTATTCTCTCGCTCACGAATGAACAAAGCATTTGTCAAATTGTAACAGTGAACTGTTACAAAAAAGTTGTCTGATGTGTCGAACTACTCAGTGTTTTAGCTGTACTCTACAAAAAAAAAAAACAATAGAGGCCACAGTCTGAGGATTTAATCTGTTCTGACGTGCTTCCAGTACACGACCAGTGGAACTGACGGTGCAGTCACTGGATGTGCTTGTCACTGGAGTGCACACCAGTGCTCAGACCAGCATGGACGGGAGTGGGTACGCACAAAGGTGATCCTTGACATTCCCGGGTCCCGCGTATTACCGGTCAACCTGCACATCACTATTAACTATGAAAAAAGGGGGGAAATGCCTCACCTGGAATAATGCTAAACAGGAGACTCAGTTCATCTCTGAGGACCTGAGCTGTCACCCAGCACGTGTTGGCATCGCAGCACGTATCGACGTGCCCAAGCTTGATGCCCCTTTTACCTCACTGGAGTCACCCTTCTCCAAAAAATCTAACCAAAGTGAAGTCGGTTATACCCCTTTTTCCTCTGGTCAAAAATCCCACTTAAACCCACTAAAATCAGACTTCCGTGTGCAACGGGAATGTGTGAAGTCGGCATTTACACCTGTCAATTGACTTTGCAGTACACACAGGATTTTATCACCTCAGCTCAGTTTTGATCTAAACGTAAGACATGGATGGGTGAAGGCGCTAAATTCGATGGTGCAAAGTCATTACTCGTTATCAATGCCCAGTGGTGGTGCGTCAATAAGGCTGGAATTTTGGATGTAGTCTATTAAGGATGTGCACAGCGTTGGAGGTGGAGCCCTGTTGATTCCTGTGAAAGTTGCTCAGTGATGTGTTGAAGCCAAAGAAGTTTGACCTCCCGGCTATGAAAATACCTGAATTGCCAACCAAACTGTCTAACTTCCAGTTTAGTGCCTGGCTAACTTCAATGGGGATAAAGTAATTTAATCGTGCGGCTCCTCTAGACTGTCCATATGTCATTGTACTGAATGGTTATAATCGTGACCGTGAATTTAACCACCGTTATACAGACACTTTCACAACGGGTCTATTGTTGTTCTCTCTTCTGTTACAACTGTTTCCGGTACATTAGTGATGTGTCTTTAAAACAAAGAGAGCTACTCGCTTTCAACCATTCAATTCTTTTTCAGCCATCATATTCTATATGCCCCATACATTTACAGTTTCAAATATTCCTTACATAGTGTCCAGAGGACTAACGTGGAATCTGAGGCAAACACTGCGCCAGCGGTCACAGAGTGGGCAGAGATGGCAGGAAATAATAACTTTTCTGAAAAGCAAAACTTCTCTTAAATTTAAATGTTTTATACCAAAAGCAGGGTCTGAGTTCTAGTCAGTTAGAATTTTGTTATCCAAAAAAAAAAAAAATGAAAAGGTTTTGTGAATACACATAAGCAGGGAAAGATTTACACAAAAGAGGTTATTTTAACTAATTTCAAAGCGTCGTCAAAGTTCGATACAGTTCCTTGGATTCTGAGAACAATTTTTTTTCAGACATTTTGGGTTTTCATGAATAAACCCTTATAACAAAAACAACATTAGCAGGTAGAGTTTTTTCAAACTCATGGCATGTCTTTGTCATTTATCCAATAGAAGTTTACCACATCATCCCTGGCCTTCATAACCTCACCTGGCTCCCCATATCAGCGCATATCCACTTCAAACTACTTATCATCACCTACAAAACTATACCTACCTATCTGAGCTGGCACACTCCCACCCACACTCCATTGTCACTTCTAACCTCTGGAGCTCACTCCCAAAAACCCCCCCTCAGACGCCACCCTCAAGAAATCCCTAATATCACACCTCTTCAAGACGGCCTACAACCACTAACAAACCCTGTTGTCATCCGTTTTCTCTGCTTTGTTCTCTTTCTCATCTCATCTCATCTTCTTCAGCTTGTCCATGTGTTCTCTTTGTCATGGACTATTTTATTTTTGTATTGTTTTCTTTGTTTTGTTGTTGTGCTTTGTCTTTGAGCATTCGCTATATAAGTCAATTGTATTATCATCAAAAAAAAAAAAATGTTAGAAAGTCTCATTTCAAAAGTAATTAAAGAAACACAAATAGTGAATATGTACTAAAAACAACAGGTACAGGCATTAATCACTGTCAAATCACATTCGTAGAGTGATAGCAATTGAGCAGAAATTCTCTACTCCTGAAAGAAGAATTGCACAATAAATTAGTTGACAACAGACATTATGTTAGGCCATCGCAGACAACAGTCCTGTCAGAATCTACAGATGGATGACAATTTACAGCAAAAACACAACTGAATGAATGGAGACCATAGATATATGTATATATATAAATATATGTATACATATATAATATATATTAAAACCAACATATCCTGGACTGGAGTGCTTCCATCTTGTGCTGGTGACACCCTATGGATGCTGAGGAGCTGGAGTATTGAGTTCCCGTCATACATCCGCCTGTCTCAATCACAAGTGGGGCTCAGCTGTCAATCATGACGTTTCACCCTATTCAATAGCATCACATAACAAATGAAATATAAACTAAGTTTGGATGGGGCGGGGCTATAACCGGTAACTGCAGCCAGCCACCAAAGAGAGATCATGTTTTGGCTTCATTTTGGATATACAGTCAATGGTGGAGCCACAACATGCAGGGTTTCCTCAGTGGAACTGAAGCCGTAAGCTTGGAAAGGAACGGGACCATAGAAAGATTTTTCTGTCTTTTGTCACCCATCTGTATTCACAGGTGGTTAAAAGGTCGACATTAGGAAGAGATCAGTGTGTTATTGCACTACTGAGAAGCAGCTGGACTCTATTTTGTATCATACATGTCTTTGTTTAGCTCTCGTCCCCCCCTCGACTGGACCATTTCACCTCTGAGAAACAAACAAAGAGCACAGGATGAGTCTCATGAAACCATGCACAATGGAATGAAATACGCAATGAGGAAAAGCAAATTAAAACGCAAGCTGAAGGTAAGAGTCAGTAAGAGTAGATATTCACCGATGGGCCGTGAGTTAAACTCTGTGTCCAGAATCTCCAAAGAATGCACCAAGTCCCGCTGCGAGCTGGACGGGGCCTCTGTTGGATTAGCTGGACTCATCATTTCTTGTTCTTTTTCGTTCTGCATCTGCGCATAGACGTTGAGGCCTGGGATCTTCCTTGAGGAAAGATTTACAGTGAGGCAAAGGGATAAAGACAAAAGCCTACAGAAACAACCAGGGAATTGGGAGTACATTATGTATAACCATCTGCAGCCAGACAACTTCTCTTGTTTACTCGACTTCTTTGTAACTTTTATATGCGATTAAGCACATTTGCATGTAAATGCTAATTCAAGGGCCTAAAAGTAATAAGGTCTGTAAAAGTGAAGTTTTATTCCGTCTCTGCTTGTCTGCACATCTTCACAATCGTTTGTGCCCTTTTCCCTCGAAACTGCACCTTGGCGAGGAGACATAATTTAACATTTCAGAAAGGTCAAATGCCTTCGCTCAAAGGGCTTAATATTGATAGCGGCTGATGGCTGACTGACATTTCTTTTGCAAAGAATGGCCTGACAAAAGAATTTGCACCGGATCCCTACAGATGTGTGAGGGGAAAAGCAAATTCTCCACCAAGGAGCGCTGCCGAGTGCCTGTGAAGACGTTTGACAGGCAGCTATCAACCTCCTCTGTAGCCTCACAGCCAGCTTTTGTTTACAAAGCTGTCAAGACACCGTGACACCTTTCAGCACCTCCCTATCATGCACGGCGAGATGACTATATAGACATGACATTTCATGAACACTTTACCTCTTGAATTTGTAGATGACAAACACAGCTAAACCCACAACCACTACCGATAGCAGCATTAGCATGGCAGAGCCACTGTGGTTTTCGCTTGTGTCCACTAGGGGTGCTGCAGAGACAAGGAGACAAAGAGCCACAGAGTGTCAGCAGGTAACAACTCACACAAGCTGTATTTCCACCCAGCTGAATCATGCACTGAGCACTTAACAGGATTATAGACACCTATGTTAATTATAGATGATCAATATACAATATACAGTAGTATGGACTTCTCTTACTCTTTATCTTATAAGACCTTTTAGGACAGTAGCAGCATCCCCAATAGGAAGAGGCACACAAACTTGTAACGATGCTCACTCTCTGAATGTCTCTGTGTAGCTACATGGTGGGAGCCAATCAGACACAGGGGTGGGGTTATTAGATGAGATGGGGAGCAAAAATAATAAAAGTATACCTGAGTGTCCTGTATCTAGGTGTCCTGATAGTCTACATGCTTTGTGTTCTGTCCCACTAACTGCAGAAGTACAAAGGCCCTCCTGGGCTGCTCGAAACATATTCATGCAGCTGTGTTGGTTTACCTGCTGACAGGTGCGCTGCATACACGGTGACTTGGACCCCTGGCCGCAACGTGAACTGGACAAGGTTTTGATTTAAGGCGCCAAGCAGAACCTCGGAGAGCTGTCGGCACACAGAGGGAGACGTGACTTTGATAACCAATTTATTTTTGTAAAAAAAAAAAAAATTGTTTATACATCGAGAGAGGTCGTCGCCAAGATCATCAGACCTCAGCCTCATCCATCCCAGGTATTCACACCTCATTTGTTACCACTGTTCTGACATTTAAGAGCAAATTTGTTTGTTGTCATGATCAAACTTTCCACAGATTAATTCATTTTTTTTTTTTTTATGTCGGACAGGAAAATAATTGGAAACCAAACACCACTTGCCCTTGACAACACTTCTGAAGGTGTTATGGTTTAAACATCTGCCTAGGCAGTCTGTGAGTGATTGCCAGGGTAGAGGCCCGTCATGAAAAAAAAAAAAAAAAAAAATGTTAGTTTAAATCAAGGTAACAGAGGAGGCTAGGAAGCAGGGATGGGTCCATTAACTCTGCCCTTGCAAATATCATTAAATTGAACATGTATATTTTGAATGTGCCAAAATGCATTAGCGCTTTATCTTTTGTGATGATGCCAAATAAACAAGTGGATGTGAGTAATCTGTCCTCCCTGACACGGATGTTTGAGATGTGCCTCTCTCTCATGTCTTTTGGAAATCACTCTTGCTTATGCTTGTTGCTAAAAACTTAAAGTGAGTGACATTTACTACTGTTAACAACATGCTAACAGGTGAAATAAGGATGAAAAGGCACTCACATCAATCAGGCTGGAGACGTGAAATGTTGCTGTAGCCTCCATGCAGGAGGTAATTACATGTGCAGTTTGTAAAACCGATATATGTCACACTACAGTGGGCAAGTAGTGAATGGAACACAACATGAGAGAAGTAAGCAGGTGAACTGAACCATGTTTAATGGCAATTTCTTGCATCAAACAATGGAATGTTTCTGCAAAACACACAGTAACACGTTGGTTAAAAGGATGGTTGAATATATATCTGGCACAGTTCACTTGATTTGGTCTCTTGTTTTTTTGTGAACTGATTTTTTTTTTCTTACACAGCTCAGATTAAAGCAGGTTTGTTTTTTGGCCACTTGGGGACAGCAGACCAGACCGTAACCACAACGCTGACGTTCATATTTTCATCTTATAAAGTTGATCCGACAAACAGCTGCCTATTTACGCATCCAACAGATGGAGCCGCATTAGCATTCGTTTGGTGTTGTGTTTCTGGAGGCGTGCCAGCTGCTGTCATTCAAACCTTGACATCGACCCGCCCCTCCTTCTGGTTTAGACAAAAAGGAGCATTTCTGGTGTTTCCCCAAGGAGCTTGTTTTCCCTTTTAATAATAATAATAATAATAATAAAAAAACTATGTAATTGACATGTTGACACCATTCTTGACTACAAAAAGAGATGACTAAATATGGTTTCCGTTTAAAAACAACAAAGCATTTTAAAAGACATTTTTGGGGCATGACACGTCTAACTTTAACTTGTGAAACATCTTAAAATAACATTAGTGTCAGACAGACAGAGGAAAAGGAAATCACAGGCATAGAAGAGCTGGAAAAAACGGCCACAGAATAGAATTGACACAACTCTGATTCACCTTCAGCGCTGAACATTATGTGTGAGGACCCGCAACCCAAAGAAACCTTGCTGCCTCACCAACAACCCGGGCTGAGTGTTCCTGTTTATGTAAGAGTCTTTGTCTGTGGGACCGTTCCACTGTGATGCATAATGCATAGGATGCAGCCTCACTCGATCTCTGCTTTCCAAACTGCCACGTAACCTTCTGCGCTGAGAACATCTAACTTTGATATAAATCAGGCAGATTACCCTTACCCCAAGGTAAACTATAGAACGCCACGGTCCAACCTCATTCGCTCTCAATCTGTTTGTCCGCACAGATTCTTCGTTCAGTCGTCGAGGGTTTTTATCCTTATGCACAACCTAAAGTGATATTCCAATACCATGAAAGCACTCTTATTTAATTCTGTTTAATCCCCACTCGTGAAACAAGCATAAATGGGGCTGCAAAGGGAGGGCACGAAGCTAAACAAAATCCTCAATTCTCTCTGTGCAGATCCCATTTGTTCCTCTGCAGAGGCTTCATTTATCTTATCTGCCTCATTTGCCAAATTAATTGTGATATGAATGATGAGTAGCTTCTGTAGGGCTTCATCCCTCCCTTTATATTTCCTAGCAGTTTAAATTTAGGCTATGCTGTGACTAATTTCTTTTTTCACACTGTATACCGGGGTCAGTAAATCTATTATACATCCTAATAGGTAGAGCACGCTCTACACTTTTAAGATGCCAACCTTGAATGAGGATTTATCGCTGACTCGTAGGGGAGAGGATCTTTCCAGGGGATGGAAGTGTGAGTAGGGATGGACGAGCAAAAATCGATTTCCTTCCCGGTTTCCTCCTGGACGCTGCTCGTGGAATTCTTCCCACAGATCCAGATTTTTTTTATCAATCATTATCTATTACATGAGGCTCAAAGCTAATTCGGTCCATCTTGATGCGCTGGTGATTTAGTGAACTGATCAACCATGACAATTTCTTTGTCTGGATATTCAGGCACTTTTGAGAATCCCACCCACTCCACCCACTCCACCCCCTCACCTCGACACCCCACTGGATGTGACTTGAGGGAGTCTGAGAGTCATTCCCCTTGATAACTTGTTAATACTTGTCAGGCTTATTGATGAGTCTATTGCAGAGATTCCTCAGGCGTGTTCTAGAATTAGACTCACGGAAAGACCCGGACATGCTTCAGTGGATCTATACTGGCATCTGCTGGAGGAAGGAGGAACTTAAATTTGAATGTTTTTTGTTTTTTTTGTTTTTTCAGTGAGCAATTACTGGAAAAGCTGCATTTAGAGAGAGGCTGAACTGTGACTCACACAAACAGACAAAAGGAAAGAATGTTTCAAACATTACTGTGGGGTTATGGTTGAAGTAAAGTGAGGATAACAAGGTGCAATCTATCCACCTACACAAACACTGTCACGAGCTATAAAAAGGCATGATTATGTTGCAGACCCAGACAGAGCAGCGGTTGTAGTTTACCTGATCTAAATGAACGGAGCTCTTGTCTGGTTTCCCCTCAGTTAACTGCTTGTCGGGGAGGAGGAAAAACTCTGCTGCGGTGGGTAATCCTGGGAGGACGGTGACCAGAAGCTGATCCTCTCTCACACCTGTGGCCTGGTGGGGAACGACAGGGAAAGAGGGAACACAGGTTTTAATAAAAGAGGTGCGTGCATCCTCGATACTGAACCTGCACATAAGGTGCTTGTAGTATTGAGTATTGAAAACTGGCTATAACATTGGTTAATATATACATATGTATAATAATGGTAAATGTAAAGTTAATAGACTGTTAACTAACAATGTAATGTTTTCTAAACCATTTCAAATGGCATGATTGTATTCATAAGTATCTGTACTAATTCTTCAAACAGATAGTTCCTCATTTGAACAATCTGCCAAATATTAATTAGACTGCTTTTAGGTGCTTTTACAAAATATAAACACAATGTGGTGTGTTATGTGGCCATAATGACTAAGTCGCACAAGAAGCTCACAAGGATATCCACACACATGGGATTAATATTACAGCTAAAGCTGTGTTTCAGTCAGAGGCTGAAATTTCCCAGTCGACATTTACGTAACTGTCAACCTCCAAGTGTTCCAGGTCCTCGACACCAAGTTATCAAAAACTTGCCTACCAAAATGATCTCTATAGCATGTTTAAATATGAGTGAACCATCAGCAGTTCAGTCTCTGTGCATGTGTAAAATAAACAGAGTAGGGAAAATGACACAAGATAATAAGACGCCATTATAGATTCTGTTTTATGCACATTTATATTTGAAAAATGTCGTATTATCCCATTCACTTGCCAAGTGCTCCAAGTTGCTCCTCATGGGTGCTGCCACTGTTGTGTGACATCAGACAACTGTCCCCTCGTGAAGTTGGAATACAGTTCAAGTAGCGTTTCATTGTACTTGGACCAGATCGCTGTTATGGAAAGTCACTGCACACTGATATAGCATAACCTTCGGTTAACTTGCTTGCATGATTGCACAAGGAATCGTGGATCGCCTGTCATCAGCGTTGTGTACGTTTTATTTCTTTTTCCCAGTTGTCTTTGCTAATAATATCTTGGATTTTTGTTGATGAGTATTTTCAGATACCTTTACTTTTTTTTCCAAAATATTTCAAAACTTTCAAAACCATATTATCAAACTATAAGTTGCGACCACCATGCACTGACTCTAAGGGCCCCTTAGGGAATGTGGACCCCCGTATTAAAAACCCAGATTTTACACAGCAAAATATCTCTTAACTGTCTGCCACCTAAAATCAAGACAGGAGAAGCAATGACTGGGTCTAGTAATGCTCTCATTTAAATGGCCTCTGATTGTTGTCAAAGAAAGAGTTTCACTCCTCTGGTACCACACCGACTGCCATATTTTATTGGGATAGCTTTTTTTTGTTTTGTTTTGTTTTTCTTCTATAAAAGATCCCATAACTGATTATCAGTTGGAGATCATTAAGAGACTCTTCATAGCAATGAAGAACAACTATGTCAAATATGTGAGGTCTCTATTAGGGAAATGAGGGACGACGATGATGATGATGATTATTATTATTATTATGCATGCACTAGTACAACATTTAAACCTTCTCTATTCAGATGCTTTATTAGGAGAACCACGTAGATGAATGTTGA
Source organism: Acanthopagrus latus (assembly GCF_904848185.1). Taxonomy (NCBI): domain Eukaryota; kingdom Metazoa; phylum Chordata; class Actinopteri; order Spariformes; family Sparidae; genus Acanthopagrus; species Acanthopagrus latus. Next base: position 29,501,745 of record NC_051039.1, on the reverse strand, counting down.
TGCATATATGGTACCGTTCTTCTTCAGTAATTTACTGAATCTCTTTATTCCTGCAGGAGCCTCTGTTGTCAGCTCTCGCATGGAATCGCTGCATTGAATCTTGGTGAATGTGATTTTTTTAAGCTACCATGTCATATTTCCATCTGAAAGTTTTTTTTATTCATTTTTTTTTCTTTACTGCCTTCCAGGCTGGGGTTGTCATGAAGAAATGATGGCAGTAACAGATAACAAAACAGACATGTTCACTGAAGACTGAGGAGCCGGGTATATTTTTGGCATCAATTTTGATTTTGCCGGATCAAAAAGTGTGAAAATATGATGCAAGGCCCAGATTGCTTTTTTCCTGAGAATCACAGAAGTATTGACATTCTGAAGGTGCTGTAAAAAGAAATCAGGAAGTTAATGAGGCACAACCTGCAGCTGACAATACCGTGTGTGGGTTTGAATCATGTCTTACATTTGACAGGGAGCAAAGCACTGAAGTTCCGGCGTCCCTTCAGGTCCGTGCTGCACACACATTAAGCACATACTGACATTTATTCTTCTGTATGCTTCATCCATAACCTTGTTACTGCACAGCCCTGAACTCGCAGTGTGTGTGTGTGTGTGTGTGTGTGTGTGTGTGTGTGTGTGTGTGTGTGTGTGTGTGTGTGTGTGTGTGTGTGTGTGTGTGTGTGTGTGTGTGTGCAAACCACTGCAATCAGCGTGCTCTTGAACTGCATTTTTGCCCCTCTCCTCCCTCTTGCCTTGTCATTTATCATCATAAGAGTCAGATTCATGTCTCAAAGCCTCGGGGAGGTCACGATGCACTTACAGACCGTCAGAGGTCCTGTCAGGCGAGCACAGTATTTACCAGAGTAAACCAACGGTTTCTGTGAAAGGGCCTGAGAGAGAGAGAGAGAGAGAGGGAGAGAGAGGGAGAGAGAGAGAGAGAGAGAGAGAGAGAGAGAGAGAGAGAGAGAGAGAGAGAGAGAGAGAGGGAGAGAGAGAGAGAGAGAGAGAGAGAGAGAGAGAGAGAGAGAGGGAGAGAGAGAGAGGGAGAGAGAGAGAGAGAGAGGGAGAGAGAGAGAGGGAGAGAGAGAGAGAGAGAGAGAGAGAGAGAGGGAGAGAGAGAGAGAGAGGGAGAGCTTCACCTGGATCAGAGAGTTCCTGATGACTCGGCTCACATCCAGCCTCCATTCGGCAACATCAGGGTTGTGGTCGTCCAGGTTGGATGAAAAGGCAAGCAGATGTGACCGGAAATATTCTGCGAGGAATAAAATAAATGAGATAAGATATTTCTTTTTTTTTTTTTTTTTTACTTTTGATGAATTTTTTTTGGGTGGGGGGGGACTGTAAAGCATCAAAAAATAATCTAATCCAATAATCTAGAAGATTCCTTGCTACATGAATTGTACAAAGTGGTGCTCCTGTCAACACTTCCATCAAGTGTTTTTGAGACTAAAATGGGATGGACTGCAGGAGAATCTGGGGCTTTCATGTTATCCACCAAACCTGACTCCTGGTGTTTATAAGAGTGGCGTGGCTCCTTTGAGAAGAGAGTAGTTTGTGGTGAGTGAGTGGAAAGCATGTAATTAAGTCATCAAAATGAACGTTTTATTTTGACAGCCCCAGTCTATTTCAACCTGTGTCTTGTTTTCATATTTAAGCTCTCTTGCTCATTTTAAATCTCATCAAAGTAATGGCAGAGCAATGGGAAACACAGCAATGTTACAAAAACAAAGGCTTGATGTCCACTATCCGATATGGTGATTAGAAAAGGCAATGTTATGCATTGGGACTGCTGTGGCACAGTGTCTGATCAATCATGACCGACTGGATGAGGGTTACTAACAGTAGTAACACTGAGCTTTATAATAACACCAGCAAATAAACTGTATTTAAATTGGAACAGTCACGTCTGTTTACAACCAGCCTGCTTAATAAATGATATCGATGCCTCTATCGATATAGTGCATCTCTAAATAACAGACAGAGTTAAAAACAAGCAGGTGGCTCTTCAGCTGCGTCGTAAAGATGTCTGGAGGAGCCGCAGATCTTAAGCCCAAAAGGAGTGGGTTTCAAAGTTTAGGAGGAACAACTGCAAAAGAACGGACTCCTTTAGCCTCGAGCCTGGAGTGAGGAACAATTAAACAAACCCTGAGCAGAGCGCCTTAGAGACCTGTGGGTGACACAACGATGCACTGCGTCTCTAAAGGAGAGCTCTAATGGTTGTGAATCATTGTAATTCTTTATTGGACAGGAATTCTGTATGTACAAGTATAGTGTAAAACAGGTCTACTGTAGATGCAGAAGTCCATCTGTAATTTGTGATGGGTGTTTACATCCTGGGATTTAATATGACTGTTTTCTTTCTCTTTTAAAGGTCTTTGGGAAACCGGGTGGATAGTTGAAAACCCATCTGAATATCTGAGCAACTGTGTTTAGTGTTCCCAGATCTCAGCAATTAGGAGGTGCCATTTACTTTCACAGCTTCCCTGATGGTTAATAACAATCATTTAGAAAAAATACATTATTTATGAGGCATTCATAGATAATGTTTACAGTATAACAAACTTTTCTAGATAACAGAAACATATATCAAGGCTGTGATAATGACGAAGCAGCACAAAGCTACCGTGATGTTAGCTCAAACATGACTTTGGCGTTTGGGTTTGGTTTTTCGTTCATGGGTTAGAAGAGAGTTCCACAACAGCTGGCAGATGTGGCAACTACCCGATTCAATAAAGGGGCTCTATGTCACAGTTTGTAATGCCATATGTGAGTGGACTGACCTTCCCTTTCTCTTGGTTTCCTATACAAGCCTGTGGATGATTAGTTTAAGTAGTTTAACGCTGCTGGAATGCAGCTTTCTTGTGAAGGACTCAGGTTGAGTCTTCCATTACAGTCCGTAGGATGTGACTGTATAAGTGTTCTCGAGTGCCTCATCTCAGTGCCTCTCTCTGCTCCACTAACAAAACAGCAATATCATCCGATCTGCTGTATGCTTGAGAGGTTGCTGAGGAAGTGCAGTGCCATATTTGGTGCAATCTGGACCTGCAACCAATTCAATTATAACACTTTTTTTTTTTTTTGCAATAAACAGCGAACACTGCTCTGTGTGTCGGTGGGGGCAGAGCTTCAGCACTCTCTGCCTTCATGGCCCTGCATACTGAAACTGCGCTCGCGTGATCTCATGGGGAGAGAGCAGACGTAAGCAAAATGGGAATTGGTACGATGCAGCAACTTGCTATAATAAAAAAAAAAAAAAACAAAAAAAAAAAACAAAGGCATAAAAGTTCATTTGGACGAGTTGGGAGACGCGGTCAACACAGGTTTTCTGTTCTTCAGTGTGACTGGATTACGTTCAAGGTCGATGATGAGACGCAAAATTTTTCAAGTCAAGCAACAATCAATCACGCAAGCTGAAAATAATGGACTCAAGCATCAATTTCGCAATTTCGCAGTCGCAAAAGCCTATCAGGCATTAATGTCACTGAGGAGGGGATAATAATCACCCAACGTGGCCATTTGTGGACAACCAGACTTGTACGATAACATACCTACTTGCACTGAGACCGGACAAGAAAAGATCTGCCGTGGAGGGAAGTGAGCAAGAAAGTCAGACTACCTGGTAAGTTTTGGAAAAATGTTTGCACAGCACAGATCTGATTGATCTGACCTCCACACAGGGAACAAGCATTGGGCAAGCATGAGCTCAGGCTTTATACACGACGGTTATTATGTTGTTAATTCAACGTCCTTTTGATTCATTTATTGTAGACGGATCGCAGAGAAATCCCTTTGTTTTGAGTTCATTGTCATGATTCGGACTCTTGGTGTGGCTGATTTTGTGTTTTTTGTACTTTTGTGATTTCAGAGGCACTGTGCAGAGGCTGCATGTGGCTTCCCTGATAGCTGAGGCAGCCTACACTGGCAGCTCACATTATCATCAGCTCCGCTAGACACGGCGCGGTGAACTTCAGCGAGCTGCGTCCAGCGCGTTTGCAGTCATTTTTATGGCGTCATGCGAGTAGACATGATTTAAAAGTGAATAACCCCGCGATCAAAATGAGCAATGCAACGTGAATATTTTCTTAGCATTTGGTCTGATCACACCACAACAATGGATCTGTAAATCCCTCACATTACAATATAATCTGTGCTTAACCAGATCGCAAACATTGGAACAGAAAAAATATTTAACTTTGCCATGCTATCTTATAAATAATAATAATATTATCAGAAAACTACCTCTGCTAATTAAATCCATTGCCTAATATATAACCATGGTATTTACGTCAACACAAGTGACTAATATGGCTGTTTAGAAATGAATGGCTCAGCTTACTGCATGCAGTCCACTTTAACAACATTACAGACGCTTACTTTAAGCGTGAATAAGTGGGCCGAATCACTGGAGAAGAAAACAGCATCGGACACGCAACTAACTCTGATCACACTTTAAATGTAGGCAGTGCTGATAAAATATGAATAAAGACTTTGTTACACACAGCCTCACTATACTGCATCTGTCCCTTAAATTGTTTTTGGATCATATTTTAGCGTACTCTAAAAACAGATTATGACCAGCCACTCTGGCTGCTTTGTAACTCTCTGGGGTGGATTGTTAAGGGGCCGATTATGAAAGTGTGGGCCCCAGGCAACGGTTTATTCAAGGTGGAGCATTAATTTTAATGTAACGCTGAAGAGTTAAATGAATAATAATGCCTCATATGTTACATTTTTGAACAGAATATTTTGAACGGGAACAGCACTAGTTTAAAAAAAAAAATCTAATAAAATTGTGATAAAAAGTAAACTTAATGCAAAGTGGCAACTCTTGGGAACAATATTACAAAATTATTAGCTATGAGGGTCATAGCCAAGTTATTCTTAAATAATCATTATACAGTAGACTATTGTGAGACATGTTTTGTGTGTGTTTACAGAGCAGCACAGTCACAGAGTTGGCTCACCGTGGACGGCGATGGTTTTCCTGTCCTGCAGAATGGAATTCCCTACAGACACCTGCACAGTAACTGTACTGATGCCTTCCCGGGGGAACGTGCATGACACACTTCCCTCTAGGGTGATTACTGGCTGCTGAGGGAGAGAGAGAGAGAGAGAGAGAGAGAAAGACATAGAGGAGATAGGGGGAGATGAGGAGAGTCAGAGTCTGGGGCCTCCGGTGAGAGACCCTTATCAACGCCGGTCTCACACTGCTGTTATTTACACTATAGAGGTGTCAGCCTGCTAGTGCACTGTAAAAACACACACGTTCACACACATATGAGCACACTGCGAGAGCTGCAGCATTCTGTGCCTTGCCTCGCACAGTGTCGGGGTCCACAGAGGATTCCCTGTGTGACACCAGCAGCTCCTTCCTGTCATCACTCACGTCTCCATTTGCTCTTCAAAAAGCTATAAGATGCTAATCCCGCCGCGCTGCGATACAAACCGACATAACGGGCTGTCCTCGTGGAGGGCCCCTGATGGAGCCGAACAAACACATTTACTTAGCTGCAATTACGAAGACAGATAATGAGAGGGGCGCTTTGCTCCATACAGGGCTTACAGCATGCAGAGAGATGGAAGTTGACTCGTTTAAGCGACTTGACATCTTAGTCTCTTCTTGCCAAGAAAATAACATCTTACTAAGATTCAACCAACATTTTAGAAGCTGGCCTGGGTGGTTCACCATTTCATGAAACACATGATTGCACACTAGAAAAAAAATATATCTTTTCAATTACGTACATGTCAATTTTCCATATAATTTTACAACACAAGTTAAATATAAAGGGTGACATCTAATGCATTTTTTCCCATCAGGTACCATTACACACCTTTAGCCAGACATATCAATGCTGTGCTGCGTTAGTACTGGAGGATAGATATCAGCAGGATTGGCATAAAGCCCACTGCATAGGTGTTCAATGCTCATATGTTTTTGTAGATTTTGTCCAGGCTGAACATGACCCAGGCAAAGTGTGAGGGAATCAGCCACACATAGCTTACTGCTAGCATCTAAAGATAGTCTAGCAGGTAAATTTGTGTGAAAACTGTTAAAAAACTGTTAGGTGATTACATGCAATTATGTAATAATTTACATTACATTTTATAAATATCCACTGCTTCTGATTAACTGTGACATTTTTCTCAGGAGAGACTTTGCTGACTTTCCTTTAACATATAATTATTCTGTGCTTTAATGTGCACAAAAGAAATTGCACTTTCCTGCATTATATAAAGGGGAATACATTTCAAAGGCAGACATCTCAAGATCTGTGTGCAAAAAAATCAAACTGTCTGCATGGCTTGATGCCACCAGGGATTAGTAGAAAAATGTGTCTTTTCTGACCCTTCAACTGTGGGATCGATCAGCTCTGCAAAGCAGTTTCAGACCTTAGCTGAAGGAATTAAGAGTAAAAATAAAGGATGGATACACTTCACTGACTATTAGTGATTTAGCTGCTTTGAGTTCTATTACATCAGCATGCTCCACAATTTATATTGAACCTGATTAACGAGGCCACGGTTCTTGCAAGCTAGTTGCACAGAAATAGCTTAACAAAATAATGATTCTCACATTTTGGAGCGCAAGAGTCAGCATCCTACTTAATTGCAGTTGGGCAAAGGCATAACAAAGTAAAAGCTCAGAGAGAAGTAAAGTCTTGAGTTCACAGTACCTCGGTGTTGTTTCCAATCCACCATATGTAGGTGACCGTTCCCACTTGGCTGGGCCACAGAACAGCAGTCAGGTTCACTTCCTTATTCCTCACCGCCACAAAGGGAGCTGAGAGATGGATATACTCCAGCTGACCTACTCAGGCACACATATACATCACATGGTGAACTCGATGCACTGCGCGCAATGTGCAAGAAGGGGAGGAAAAAAAACAACGTTATCGTTTCAAATGGAGAAAAAAAGAGTGGCTTTATAAGTGTGGATGAGTTTGTTCAGAATTATCTCCTGCGCTGGGACCGTTGGACGCCATCTGTGTGTTATTTTTCATCCGTGGCACTCCTGAGCCTGCGGTGGCTCTATTTGTTTGGCTGGCACATAGAATTGACAGATTGGTGGGGGCAGCGTCGCTCCCTGATCAATAAGTCAGCTCTGTTACATCTGTCATCCCCTGAATACACCAGGGGTGGTCAGCGCCATTACATGTGAGGCTGCATAGGCTTCCATGGGCTGAGCGTCTGTGAAGCATAAGCTGCAGTGAGTATAAATGTAGTGGGGTTTGTTCCATCTCGCTTGTTTGTTTGGTTATGGGAGGGGAGTGTGTTCTGTGCAGAAATAAAGCACAGAACGTGCTGTTTAGTGTGTGTAAGCTGACAAGGCTCATTTCAACAGAATGTGATAAAAAAGTGCAATGCAGAGAGAGCCGAGAGTGCTCGAGAGTGCAAAAAACTGACAAAACTCCTATCTAAATAAATACATTTGTATCTTTAAACAAACTCCTCAGTAGCTCACATGTTACATGCAGGTAGAGCATGGTAGTCTCAGAGCCGAGGCTGTTCTCCCCGGTGGCGGTCACCCGGTAGATCCCCACGGTTTTGTAGATGTGTTTGATCCCGTCCTCAATGGAGCTCACGTTGGAGTAGGTCACAGCATGGCCGTCGCCAAAGTCCAGCGTGATGCTCGTCCTCGCCCCGTCGCCCTGCACAGAACAAACATTCTCAGGGAGTCCGCAGGTCCCTCAGTCGCCCACACATTCACTCTGGTTTCCAAAAAACCTGCTGCATCACGCTTCACTGAAACAGAAGACTTCTGGGAAAAAGGTGCGTGATGGTCAAAAAGGTTATGTTCTCGTCATTGTGTTTGGTACTTTAGATGGACAGGTGCACCAAAGGGTGTCTATAGTCTGAAATCAACATCAGTGTGTGATGAATTGCTACTCCCTTCAGAGCCATAGTTAGGGTTACCAGATTAGGGTTAAGTTCACCTTAACATCATGAGTCATGAGTCCAAAAAAAAAAAAAACAACTTACTCTTCATTACCTCGACTGTCCTTCATGAGAAAAAAGAAGCATGATGGCTGTGTTTTATGCAACAGTGTGTAAATTATTATTATTAGTTTCGTAAAATGATTTGTATTTTTTTTAATTTAAGCAACCTGGTGCCTGTCACACCTGTCCATGTAACATTAGTCCTCTTCATGGCTGCCTGCCTGCCCGCAGAACTAATTTACATGATAAGAAAAATAGAATTAATAATGACTGGAACTTTTTTGCAGATGATCAGAATGTCACAGTGAAGCTGACCTTTTGGATATATGAATGTCATAACTTTATCATTTTTATCCTGCTAAAGTGTAATTGTATCCTAGTTATTAAATGAATTGTCGTGCAATTGCCAAACCCTGGAGTCCCTGCTAATGGAGAGCCGCAACAGTGCCCCTCTGTGCGCAACACCAAAAAGAGTATTTCACATGGTTACTATAACTAATCACAACCTGGATTTAATGTAATTTTCAGGAAAGGAAAGACAGGATTCTGGACAACTGATCATCATTCGTGACAGTCCTTAATTTTTCAGGATGTCTAATCACCCTAGCCCAAGAAGACTGAGATGCATTGGCTCTGTATCGATGTATATCAATGTAGTCTGTATACTTATTTGTTTATAACTGTCCTCAGTAATACTAGTTGGTTTCAAACGAGTGATTTACTAAATTGCAAGACATATCTAAGCTAATTCAAACTTTTGTCGTGTAAAAAGTTGATAACCAGGACATGTGTAGCTGCTTTTGATTAAAAACAATAAAAACAAGATGTCTGGTGTAACAACACAAGTTAGTGTAGCTGCAAAAATGATAGTTTAAGGGGATAATTTTATGATGGTTTGATTCATTTATATCTGTACTTTCATTTACATGATTTAAAAATGTCAGGGTGCAGCTTCCTGGGGTACAACCAGCTCCGGGTGAAGGTCTAGAGAGGTGAGCATGGATGTATTGTTTCAACTGGACAAAATTCCATTCATTGCTCACCCAGTGCAAAAAACAAAAAAGGGTTCATCCATTTTCTATGTTGTGTAGCATGTTGTACATGCACAGTCCACTACTTTACACTGGGATGTCACACACTTATATAACCGATGAAACACTCACACACACAACTCAAAGAGTTTTGATATGCAGTTTTAAAGCTCCAAGACATGTATTTTATAATGGTGCTCTGTGGGGAAATGCTTTTCAGGCCACATATTTTTTTAGCTCCTGTCACAAATTGGCAGCAAGGCTGAGTGGCAGCTCCACACTCTCTTAATCCATTCATGGCTCTATGGTGGTGTGGCTGTGTCACTATGTCAAATCACTTTTTGGTTCAGAAGACCAGCAAAGGCTATCAGGGCTGTTAGTGAAGGCTTTACAGTGTAAACTGTGTCCTAAATCTTCGTATTCGATACTGACACAAAACACTGTGTATGTTTTATTTTATCATGCAAATCCAGTCAGTAGCAGTATGATGATGACATGACATGATCGGAGCTGAGCGTAGTTCTTTGTCCCCATAGAAACGATCCAGCCAGGGGGACATAGTCTATAGTGGCAAGCAGGAGACACAGCTGCCAGCATCAGCCAACTACAATTCCTACTCCACATTTTTAACAATTTGACTGTGAAACATGGTTGTCACTTGGCAGGAGAGATACACAAGAATGCAACAAGTGTTTCTAGTGTCACTTTCACTTTGATACAGTATGTCTGAAGGGAATACTGCTTTCTAGAATACTGAATTAGACTTTGTAAAGATGGGTTATGTGGAAATTATCTCTGACTTTAAAGCATGACTTTTTTTTTTTTTTTTAACCATAAAATTACAGCCTCAAAATCATTTTGATGGTACAGTTTCATGTAATAGTATGGATGGTCTCTCCGTCACAGCCACTCTCCTTATCATTTGTTCCTGCTCTGCTCTCACTTCAGTGACAGGGTAGATTCACAGCATTACATACATGTTTACTTTAAGACACATACCACTGTTAGGACGTAATGAGCTTCACTTGTAGTTAGCCCCTACTTTATATGTGACAAATTGTTCCAGCCCTTGGCTATGTATTTATGACAGTGCTGTTGCACAAAGGAACTGTGGGGGTCCTAAATTGCACAAAATGCGAAATGCTTCTTAATGTTTTTTAAACTGTGCATACATTCTAAATATAATGAGATGTTCTTGGGGTAACAGTTCATTTTGAGAAGCACAGAAAACAGTTTACCTCCTCAAGAAAAACAAGGAAGGTGACATTGGTTCCCAGTGTAGCTGTCAGCGTGCCCTCGCTGGTGACCAGGTGGAGACCTCTGGGTGCTTGGATGGGACACTGCTGCCTTCTGGCTGTGTACTCCATGCTGACTCCAGCTGTACAGTTATTAGACACCACTTTTCTGTAGCTGGGGTTGGAGAACACAAAAAGCTTGTGTGACTGACTGCGGGAGAGCAAAAACTCTGTCACCCTGATGCGAATAAAACAAAGCAATTGTTGCAGGAGCAAAAAAATAACAGCAGTGCGCTTGATTTCAATTATCCAGAGTAGCGGGGGTACTGTGTTTGGAAAGAGACACTGCTGATTACATGTTTGTTTGTCGAAGCTGTGTGAATCACTTGACTGTACGGGGGCGCAGATAGATAAAGGTGGAAATCTCAGAAGCTGGACGAATAACTAGCTATCTGCATGGCTACAAATCATGAGAAGTAAATGACTAAATGGTTTGGAGAGTCGAGCCCTAAAAATGTATTCTGCGCCATTTCAAACAGAAAATCTGAGCTTGTGCCATCACCAAAGATACAAGTGAGTCTAGTGAGCTGCATGTTTCCTCTGTCTGCCATGCTCCATAAACAGTCCATACACTGGAGACTCTACACCAAACACATACGAATGAAAATGTCTAACTCACTTTGGGGTGTTGTTAGCGTGGTGACTGGGCATAAACAGGAGTATAACCCGGGTGCCCTTTGGCAAGGATTCTAAACTGTGTAAGAGAATGGCTGCTTCTGAAATGACCCCATATTTACTATATTAACTGTCTGTCATTTTGGTTGAGTATCCAAATTTGTGTGTTGAAATAGGCGTACTTGAGAGCACCCTCAAATACTCCACAGCCGAAGGACAAAAATCATATCCATTACTTGCAGAAAGTAGTGTTTGTTCAAAGGACAATCTTTTCATAAGCATTTGTCTGGGAAATGTAAATGTTCAATTTTACTTTTTTGCAAGCACTTTCAAGACCTCTTACCCATGTTGGTTTAAAAGATTAAATACAACCATGTGCTCATCAGTGCAGCTGATGCTGCAGTGTTGGTGTTGTTCCTGTTGCTGTAGGAAACATTTACAGCAACTTATGCAAAAGTGACAACTCCACAGCAAGTTCTTGTGGCTGGATAACGCAGGTCTTTCACCCAGGAAACCTTGGTTTTTCCCAGCTTATTTCACTTTTTTAGTTTTGTCCTTTGCAGTTTGGAGTAAATGAGAAGTTTACAATATCTTTAAAAAAGTGTAAGAGCGATAAAGCTCGTGCAAGCAGAAGGGTTGGGTTGATGGTCTGGACACATTAGCACATTTTCACCCCAACCTCGATCTTTTCCTTAATCTAACCAGGTAGTTTTTGTGCCAACTGCTTGTAACCATGTGACCATGACGACCTAATCAGTTTGTCTTAAGTCATATTTCACACTGAAGTGGGTACTGAATCTTTCATTCACACTATTTTCAAAGCCTTGACATGACTCACAAGTATTTTTTCTCCTGCACTAGATTACATCAGTGCCTGTGGGTAATGATTGTTTTTTTAAAAGTGAATGTTTGATCATATAGCCCACACGTTCGCCAGCTTGTCCATTTTGTCCCTCAGAAACTAATTAATGTACCCTGAACTATTCGTAAGAATGTGTGTGTCGATTCGGCTCTGCTCTCAGGTCTGTGCTTTTACCCAGTGCTGTTAAGGAATGTCATCCCCATGGTGCAACTCCTGGACATCGATGATGGATGGAACCAAAAGGCGGGGGTGCACTTGCCATTCGTCCGTCTCTCATAGCCGTAATCACTGTTATGATCCGAGTAGACACAAACACAGCAGTTAAGTTAAGCAGTTATCCTCAGTTATCAGCCCACACAGGATGCGATTGATACTATTAACATTTCCATTAAACACAACAAGATGCAAACCACATGTTCCCTGGTCCACCAAATCCCTGTGTGAGCCAGAATATTGATTTTATTTTATTTTATTTTATATTTTTTTTTCATTCCTGAGACTGTGCTTGGAAAACTTGATTAAAGACGACTTTTTTCAGGTTAGAATAACACTCCCAAAATGACTGATATTACTCACAGGAAAAAGTCAATGAAAAATTAATGAAACATTCAAAGCTGAAAAAAACATCATCTGCGCTGTAGTTTAGACTTATTGGACTCTTATTAAAATTGTGATACGCAATTGTAGGGAAAAAAAAAACAGCGTATAAACTTAATGTCGTTTTAGTGTTTACTTCAAAGTAGTTACAGCAATTGTTGTGTGCCTCCTTGGTGCTTTATAAACGCAGCCCACGAGCTGTTTGTCCTACAAATGAAAAGGCAGCGCTCACTGTGTCCCCAAAATGATAGGGACAAATTGCCCCAATTAGTACGACATGCACACAGATGCAGAAGTGTTGTGATTGTTAATGAAAGCTATTAGGCTTGGTGATTTATGATTTTGATGGTGCTTATTCCAAGAGCCGCCTCACTCAAGAGACGTGCTGATTTGGGAAAAGCAACATTAATACTGCTGATTGTTCAAAGAACAGCAGTAGCTACAAGGAGCAGCTGTGATTTTTTTTTTTATTTTTCCTCCGACCACTTTGGCACATGGTCGATGGCACACATTCAGGTAACCATCCACACGTACATAAACCCACACCCACACACAATCAGACATATACAGACACAGGTTTAGGCAGTTGAATAGGTTCCATAAAGCAGCAGCAGTAGCCAGAGCTCCTCTATAATTATAATCTGGAGGTTATGCATGACATTGATGTCATATCTTTTAATCGATCACTTAAAGCCTGTTTCCTTAAACCTGGGGACATATGACAGTGTTCATTCACACTATTTATAAGGATGTTGTTCAGTGCCAAATGTGTTAGAAATAGCTTCCTTAAAGGATAAATTCACCCAAGAATTTAAATTCAGTCATTATCTACCCACCGCCATGATGAATGCTGGGTGAAGTTTTTTTAGTCCACAAAACATTATTGGAGCTTGGCAGTAAAACAGAGTTGTAGCATTCTCCTAAACAACTGAAGTAGATATGTAATTAACAAATACCACCTTAAAAAAAATGAATGTTAATAAAGTGGCTCCATACAGCTCATTGGACGTAATCAAAGACTCCAGAATAACCTAGGTATTGATTTAAAAAATACGTTATTTACACACTTGACAAATGGTTGAGCCTGTGCACCCACACTGGACATTTTTAACTTTGCAGCTACAGTGAAGATTTTAACTTAAAAATGGCTGTAAATCAGACATTTTCCAACAACGTGGTCTTTGGTTTTTTGATGAGACTTGGATGAAGCCTTTTTTTTTCCCCGTTTACTTGAGTTGCAATGTATTAGGTGGTCTTAATGTTTTACTAAACCTAACCCAATTCACCATCTGTGTAAGGATGAGTAGATAATGACAGAGTGTATGTTTTTGGGTGAGCTGTTCCTTTAACACTTAACTTCTGTTATTTGTTCTTTCTTCTGAGGTTTGTATTCAATACAATGAATTAGTGTTTCCACAAACACGGTGTAGTGATGGTTATAAAGCGTTGCCAGCATGTCAGTATGCAGACCAAACACAGTCTTTACTGTGTTCTTGTACATTGTCCCGCTGTGCAACTCACAAATTAGATTGTTACCAGTGTGACAAACGGGTAAACATTCACAGTTGGAGTAGTTCCAAACATGTACGGACTATTGTTGCCTGGTTGAGAAACATTCATTAAAAACTACATTGCCCAGCTGTGTAGGAAATAATTTAGACTACTTATTTATGAGCTATTTTTAAGGATTTCCAGTACAATTTCAGGGTCAGATTTGAGGGCCACAGACAGAAGTGTGAAAAATCTGAAATTAAATTGATTAAAAAATAAATAAATAAAAAAAAAAAAAAATCCGAACTAATGTAGTTAACAATGGATTTCTTGTATACTAACCTTAAAAACAGTATACTATGAAAGAACTACATACTACATACTAGTTTGTACTATTAAACTGTAGTAATTGGGGCACAGTGTCAGCCCTTGAATGAAATGAAAGTTTGTACTATTAAGAAAGCACTGTTGAAAGCTCTCTGCATTTTACTGCCACACTGAACACAGGATCCAAAGTTCAATTTAAAGTTCATTCTGGCTTGACTGTTGATGACATTGTGATGTGATGCCAGAACGCTGTTTACACTGTTATTCAAACCAGACCAGCAAACCAAGATACGGTATAGTTGCTGAAATGTGAGAGAAGGAATATGTTTCTGGTTCCAGGGAATTTGGCTTCATTCCTCTTTTGCACACTTGTTTGAACAACTCATTGTTTTGATTCCTTTTCAACAATCCACAAGTCTTTCAGCCAGAGAGAATAGATTTATTTCAGCCAAAGAGAAACATTCAGATTAAGTGTTTGCATGGTAATTAGGCACTATCCTATTGAACGGATTATCAAGGGTTTCCACCAATTAAGATTGGATCAGACTCTTCAGATTGAGGTACAGTAGATACGTGAGGCTTTCTTATTCTGAATATTCGTGGAATATTAAGTTCCATATTAAGGACTTTTGTTGGACCTTGCTCTAATTCATGTAAAAATACAAAACTACATATTTTGCATGCAGTCACTATGAGTCTTTATATAAGACGTTTAACACCCACATATTTCAAACTTCCTGCCCCAGTTTGTAACCTGGGCTTCGGTTTATAGATTTGGAGGTACAGAGTCCACCCGCAAGCTAAAATAACCCTGATGGCTTCATTAGCTGCAGAAAACAGTAGAGTAAACTGACTGTGGTGGTTTTCTCCTGTAATAACAATACAGAAGGGAACACAAATAGGACAGTATTATAAGATGGTTAAAAAAAAAGAAGAAGAAAAGCACAATTACCATTCAAAATCAGCCTCCGTGCATTCACAGGGGCCCGACGTCATGGACACAGAGTATGTCTTTCCCATAACACACCTGGATGTGGGCTTCAGCTTTCTGTAGATTCTTTTCACCCCCATGAGGCACGGCTCTCCCTGTGGGCCCGATTCCAGGAGAGAACCGAGAGGAGAGAGTTTAAAAAATTAGCTACCCTTGGAACTTGCCTTCATAAATAATTTACATGGTGCAGCCAAGCGTGTGTGCCTCTCACTGTGTGTGAGAAGCACTGGCGCCTTACTTCAGCGTGTTGTGCATCCCTGTTCAGTGAATTTTTACAGGCTTGTGCTGTTTGGTGTGCTTAACTTAACAACTGTTCCTCCTTGCATGTGTCACACTGGTGAGTGTGCTGCTTGAGCTCTTTTTTTTAGAGATTTTTTTTTTTTTTTTTTGAGATATTGAGATGAACGAATAAGAAGCAGCTTCAGTTGCAAAAAGCTGCCAGCACCCGTTCCATTTTTAGCCACGTATCAATGCGTAGGAAGCGAATATAAAATCAGCTGGGGTACAAAAAAATATGATAACACCAGAATGTTTCACTACACCCTTCACTACACTGCTGCTCAGGGTTTTTTTTTGTTTTTTTTTTTCCAGCAGAACATTCAGCCTTTGTGCATTAGGTGTCAGTAGTGAGATGCTTAAAAAATCAGGCTGTATCCACAAATAGACTTCCAGCTCCTGAAAATGGCCCTAACTTTCCCAGTGGACTGAAAACACAAACACTGTCCTCTGTTTTTAGGTAGTGTTTTGCGGCAGACCAGGACTTATTGCACCTATTTTAGGATGGTTAGCCCAGTAATTGGCTTGGACTCTTGTTGAATGCCATACTATAAGTTCTGATCATTAGCCTGCTCTGAGCATATGGGTGTCTAAACCAATTACAGAACTGGGCCATAAATAAAGGTGTGCTCTAACTCCCTGGCTCAGCCTCAGGCCTGACCAGGTTGAGGGGTTTTTTTTTGGGCAAGTTTAATCTATGCAGGGGGTAGAGAGATAGAGTTGGTTCACTCAGAGCATCAGCAGGAATCTGCATAAGTGCTCTGGGACCTGAGAGACGTCCAGCTTTAGTCTCCTAACTGCGCAGCCAAGCTAAAAGCAGAGACGGTCAGCCATCGATTTCACATTACTGGCATTTGATCAAGTGGCCCCGCTCAACCTAACCTGTGTTTCAACCAAACAGACTACAGGCTGCAGATTGAATTTTCCATGAAGTAACTGGCATCTTATTTTGTAATAATAGCCCATTAAGTCAAAACTTAAAATCCTCGTTAGGGATTTTGTTTATGCAGCAGAACAGAGTTGCATCCATCGGCTCAGAGTTCTGACATGAGATACATAAGCTGCTTGGAATCACTTCCTCTATGTTACCCTGACACTGTTTTACTGTCTCTGTCTCTGTTGTATCTGAGTCTCCCAAATTCTTTGTGCACCCTGAAACATTCCCACAATATAATGCTTTTGATAGAGGTGCACATCAAAGGCTGTATCTGAAATAACTTCCATCGTACTATATAGTGCAAATTCTTTATAGATGTAGAAATTACAGTCGTGCCAAAATTCACCTCAACTACTGAGCGTCTCATATAGTGGAAGATGAAAATGCGTAAACAAGGGAGTCATTTTGGAGACAGCTAAAGTTATTCAGCATTGGGTGCAGGCTGTAGGTCCCAGAGGGGCCCCTAAACCAGAGCCTCTCTTTGGACTGTTGTTCAGAAGTAAAGCTGGGGTCAAAGTAGACATGTTGTGATGACATTGGTATGTTCCCCATCCTGAGCTGGATGTTCTGATGCTGAGTACTGAAAGCTAAAATTCGAACAAGTCTAGGTTAAAACTTACTGTATGGCTGGTCTATGTCTTGTCAAGGTGCAAAACTGCAGCCAAATTCGTGGGGGAGTCAGTGGTTGAGCTAATATCAGTGCTCAAAAACTGCAGAATACTCCTTTGTGAGGGCAAGGTAATTTAGGAATGAGTTGAGTTGCTATTACATTCACAATTTACATTAATTAATCCCTTTACATGTAACCCATTATTAAGACAGATTTAAATATCACATTTCCATTTAAGCTTAACTATTCCCTGTTCTGGATTTTCCACATTTCATATTTCCCTTGTCTTATTTCATTACCATGTACAATTTCATATTTACAAATGCTTTCAGTTTGGGCATTTCCTTTACAGAGTTTTCATTAAATCAGAAACTAATGTTGTATTATTTAATTAATGCTGCCTTCATTCATTCTCTAGCTTGCTCGACCACTGCTGCTCTGTCTCGCGCTGTCCCCCTCACTGAGGTGGGGAGTCGTGCCAACTTCAAATAGAGCTTCAATGAACGGGGGACCAACAAATCCTGTACAGCATGCCTCTAATTAAACAAACTAATGATAACGGAAGGCATCATCTTCCAGCTCCATCCCTACCAGTTTGGTGGCTCTTTATGTTTTCACGGTCAGTGAACCTCAGTGTGTGGGGAGGGGAGGGCCTCAACCCTGTGACCTGTGTGCAGCAGCTGAGCGGGAAACGCTCCCGGTGACATTATAACCATTTGCACAGAAAAAAAGCCAATAGCGAATGAGCAAACGCTTCTCTACTGTCTTGACAATCCTGTAACTTTGTTGTTCACGGACATTCACGTTTGAGGGGCTGGGCCTGCTGTTGCAGTAATTACTTTCACCAGTGACTCATAAACCACCCATGTTCATCATGGTGCACATTTATTATTATTTGTCATATTTATGATTCTAAATCATAATTCATTATTATGATTTCAATTTAATATTTGACTCTTACATCTCATGTAACAATCATCTGAACTATATTTTCAATTTGAAATCGAATCATAATAAAATAATAAAGATAACGAAAACCGTGATATTTTTTCTTGCTTTCTTGGTAATTTGCAAATATCATTTTATATTAGGGGCCTGTTGACTGTTAATTTTTGACAAGGAATAAAGCAAGTGAATTTTTTTTTCAATTTTTTTTAGGATGTGTGATAAAAGTCCATTTATTTCTGTGCTGGCGTTCATTTCTGTGCTGGCATGGAGCATACCTGGTTGTGTAGGTGCCACGTCTGATAATCCGCCTCCGTACACCTCCTGTTGAAGATGGACCTGAAGTCTATTTTTACCAGCTGCCACTCCGAGCGATGACTGACGTGGCCGAATATCCTGGAAAACAGCCGTGCAGGTTGTTCATTACAGACAAAACATGGTGCAGATAATGATCAGCAGAACTGGTGTGAAAGCTTTCAGCTGATGATACTCTGTGTTTTTCTTCACAGTCAACAAATTCCATGAAAGGACCAAAAGCAACGATAAATTGAGTCGTATTCTTCTCTGCAAAACACCTCTATTGTTAAACCATTAGTAATACGCTGGTGAATCACACTTTTGCACTGAGTGACATGCTCCTTTATTACTATGAACACAGGCATTGTAGTTACAACATAGAATACATCCAGCATACCTTTCACACATCAGATTGGTAATGAACCCCACAAGTGCATTATTTACTGCTGTTTGGTTCACATTTGCCAAAAACTACAGCGCCCAGCTGTTTCAGGAAATTATAAATAGTGGTACAGCTGGCACCAGACAGAGTGCAGTAACTACAATTTTTTTATCGTCTTGATGGTTGCATGTTTAAAATGTTGTAATAGACCAGAGATTAAAGCAATCCCCAAGTGGTAATTTATGAGGTTTAATCTTATAAAGTGGCTTGATTTATTTAGTTTTATTGTAAAATGTGTGATTTCTTTTTAATTGATATAGACTCTCATTGCAAAAAAACAAAAAAAACAAAAAAAACAAATCCAGTTTAATGGAAAAAAAAAATGTTGTAGTAATACTCCCTGTTTTGATAACATATTAAGTATCAAGTATGTATTACATTATTACATTAGAATTATCAACATATATATTGATCATCAAAGTGTGCAATGTAACACCTGGTTATGATTGTACTACTACTACTATTCCCAATAGCCCCTAATTTTCAATAGAGAGAGATGAGGGATGGGCCCTCAGTTTGCACACAAATGTCAGTGTAGTTGTCTGTCCTGTCAAGCTACCTAGTGCTAGCACAGTGATTTAAAAGCTATTATTACTGTCTGCTGCAATCAGTTCAACTGATGATACACACATGATGTCGATGATGTCCGCGTATTCCGTCTGAAAGTCAGATGAATATTCACATTTTTTAAATGGTCAAAAACAAAACAGAATCCAAGGTCATAAGACTAACCAGATAATGTCGATGAAGGTTCTCAGTCATAAAGTTCATAAAAGCAACTGGACATGTTTCGGTTTCTTGAAGACATTTTAACATCTTGTCCAGAGAGGACAGACGGTTTGCAAGAGGAGTAAAACAATCCATCTATATCAAACTGGAAAGACCATCTTTGAACAGAGGAGGTGGCCTATGACACTACTTATCAGCCACCTACAACACAGTACTGAGTTCCCTCCCCAGACAGCTTTACATCCATTCACACCTAGGTTCATTTAGCCCTAAACATCCCACATGAAGGCCTGTTCAGAGGCCCTAACAACTCTGAAACTCAGAGCTCACACGTGTCCTTAACGACTCTGTAAGGACACTCCCACACAGAGTTTAAAAGCCTGCAACTCCCCTCCAGTTAGTTAGAACTGAAGAAGCCCCTTGGATGAGAGGTGAAAAGTAAAAAAAAAAAAAAAAGAAAACTCAGACAAGTTCAGGCAAGTCCAGTTGCCTACAATATAGCACTTGGAGCTAGCCAGATGAATATTCCATCTCAAACAAAATTGAGTAGATGTGTTTCTATGCAGTGACTCCCCTCACCATTCATACCGCAACATATTTATCACAATCAATCTGTCAATGAGCTCTGGGGGCACCCGACCATGACAGGCACTTACTGTTAAAATGAGTACAAATTGATTAAATAAATAAATAGATAAATAAATAAGTAAACAAAAATGGTGCATGATGGTCTTATGAAAACTAATGGTGTGTCCGCCAGCTGAGAGGCTTCACGCTCAGGAACTTATTCTCAATGCAAACATTCCAGTATCATCTTTGCAGTGGCCCTTTCCGAACCAAACTCTTTTCTTTCTGTCGAGACTATTGCTTTGCATTTTCCGATTCTCTCTCTCCCTCTCTGTCTCTCCAGCTGTGCCCCATCTCTGTCCTGTAGAGCCGACAACAGAGCCGACTGTCAGTCTGTCATTTGTGGCAGGTGTCATGAAACATTGATGAAGTGGCTGTGGAAACCCTTTGGTGACACGTGCCAAATACCTAAATCTCTGCTGCAATAAGGGAGTTGTGCTGCGTCATAGCATATGCACGCACTCCAGCTCTGGGCTATTGTAATGACATATGTGAAAGAACACAGAAGGAATCTTCATAAATCAGGTTTCTGAAGACACACTAATTCAAACGGTGCACTTTAACAATTTCAAATGCTGCTTATACTTTCTTTTTTTAAAGTGAAGTTTCTTGTCTGTTTTCTCTGGAATTCTTTTTTTTTTTTTTCATTATTTTGATCATTTTCCTTCATGTTCATCAAATGGACGGTCACGCTGTCGCTCGCCGCTCAAGCATTGATCTCCTGTGATCATAATCTGGAGACAGACAGTTTTGATGTTGGCTAGACCTTGAGAGAAATCTTTCTTATTCATGAAAAGGCAAACAGACAGTCAGGGATGCTGAATCGAGGAGGCTTGCATATAGATGCACCCAGCACTGACTCGGGTTAAAGCAGAGGAGACCAGTACATGTGTGTATATATATACACACACACACACGAACAAAAACCTTTCTAAGGCCACTTGGAGGTAAAATATATAGGCTTTAATATATTTCCCCTGGAGACTTACCGTGACCCTAATTATAACCACTACCTGACTAATCCTGAAAATAATACATGAGCCTCTCTGCACTCACAACCTCAATATCCTGTGTGTTTAAGGAATTGAGGGCAGGTGCAGTTTTGATAGGTTAGGGAGTCCGAATGACTGATAAGTACAGATTGTGTAGCCAGCTCCTTGTTATTGGAAGGTTGTTGGTTCGATTCCCCTGGTCTGCAGTATGTTGGGCATATTGAACCCCAAAAACTGCTCCTGACGTGCTGGTCTGCACCTTGCATGGCAGCCACTGCCATCAGTGTATGGATGTATTATTGTAAGTCGACAAAAGGCATCTACTAAATGTAAATTTACAGTTTTAACGTACGTTGTACGTTGAGTTTACAGCTATTTACATTTTCTTCATCAAAGGTTACAGCTTCACAACATTTCATTTAGTATCGAAACTATTTCTTTGTATCAATGAAAATAGATATATTTTTCAATGTGCTACATTTAACAGTGTTTTTAATAAAAGCACTAATAACCAGCAACTATACATGACTTTGTGTCACTTTCCAAACATTTGGGCTGCAGTTTGTTGCCCTTGTATATGTTGTTGAGTGGCTTTTGACTCAGAGCAATAGTTTGCTTACCTTACCACACACACACACACACACACACACACACACACACACACACACACACACACACACACACACACACACACACACAGACAGAAGGGCTATTTTTTGTTTTGTTGCTTTAATTAACGTTTTGACAAATCTGTCACTTACGTCATGATGAGCGTCTCCTCCCCGGGCTCTCCCAGCACCCCGTCCACAAACAGAGGAGAGCTGGTGAAACTGTACTTGTTCCACTGTCGTCCTTCATCGAAGCTCAACCTGGGAACACAAACAGCTGTGGAACAACGCACCGTTGCTCACCCTTCGCCCCAACTATGTGCGAAAGCTAATGACCCAGACAATTGTCTGACAACTTTATTTCATATTTGGCACAGGGCTGAGTCACTGATCAGTGGAAACCAGACTCATTACGGCTTCAAACACAGAATGGTGAAATGGAATGACAATTGTAAAAGCGGAATTCTCCATGGTTTGGTGGATTTTCTGCACAGAACAATATCGTCCATCAGTTCCAAGACAAACTAATTTCCCTTTGTTTGACTAACTTAAGACTTGCTTTCTTCGGGGGAATTAGTCATGCTGTGACAAACGGTGTCTCTGTCATAACGACTCACCACAGGTGCCGGATGGGAAGCGGCGTGTGTCTTATTGCGACTAACGCGCCTCCTTGGTCGAGATACAGCACTGCGTACTCCTCATTGAAGATCTGCCGGGACACAAAAAAACAGAGTGCTCACTCTACAGCGGCTTGTTACCCGTTTGCATGTCCAACACACCCGCGCTGTCTCAATCAAGTGAGCAAAGTAATATTACACCACACACACACACACACACACACACACACACACACACACACACACACAC